>NC_139920.1:23735217-24310217 GCF_963514095.1 Eutrigla gurnardus | reverse complement strand
ATGACAAAGAGGACAGCTGGTTTTGGGGTTTTGCAGTTAAAACGGTGGACTTTTGGCTTTCTTTTCTTACTGCTATTTGTTGGTAAGCTATATTTACACTTTTGTTATCTGTCAAATCAATTATGAAACCATTAAACAAATAATGTTGTGTTGTTTGATGATGCTATGTGCCACACTGACTTTTTTATGGCAACACCAATGCAGTTATTGTTCTTCTAAGAACATATATTACATAAAGGGAAATGTACCTTGTTCAATGTGTTTGATGCAATCAAGCAGTTTCTGTGTCATGATGACCATGAAGGAGAAAATCCACTCAAAATAACTGATAGTTCTCACCTGAAGTTTCAAATCTCAAACTTGTCAGTTTACAGTGAACAAAGAAAACCCACAATTATAAGATTAGACATACTGTTGGTTTAAACTTGACCAAAACAAAACGGCTCAGGTTCTTGGGATGGGGGTCTGGGTCTGGGTCGGGTAACCACCTCGGGGGCCATCGGAGGATCAACCACTCCTGCAGCATTTCTTCACTGCAGGTTCTGTTTCTGTGTACTTGCCTGGAACACAAACATTATATTTTTGAACTGTATTTAAGACAAAAACAGAAAAAGACGAATCACCATTAATGTGCTGACATTTTTTTTATGTATCCACAGTTTCACCAATCGCAGCACAGACTCCACATGACATCAACATGACAGGAAGTGACATCACGAGAAGCAGCAGCTCTCCCTCTGAGCACTCTGCTTTGCCTCCATCACTTCTGACCGGCTCTCACCTTTCTTCTCTCAGAGATCTGGTGTCGGACAAGAAAATCACAGGTTCATTTTAAACACACCTCCTCACTCAACTCAAAGCAGCGTGATGACATTTTTATTTTTTTTAACAAATGTTATCCTTCTTGTAATTTGATCACAGCCATTTAAACCTTCAGGGAAATTATTATAATCAATATTGTTACAGGTTTAAAGTTTTTTTCTTTGTTGACGACGAGCTAAATAACCCATTAAATAACCCCCCTTTCCATTGTTGGAAGTTAATCATCATGTTCATTTTATGTTTACATATTTGCCTCCATTCAATTAGTAAAAGTCATTGAATATATAGCAAAAAAAATTATGTTAACCATCTATTTGGAGACGTTAAACATTGAATGGGGTCAGATTGACCCCAAGGATAACAGGAGGGTTAAAATAACAAACCTGTGAACTGAAGATAACTTTGACTTGCAAATATTTAGTTGTGCTGTTTTCTTCTGCTCTAGTATCAGATGGGTCATCAGCACTATTAAGCATTTTAAAAAATAAAATAGTAAAATATTTTTTTTAATTTGACTTGTTTTGCAGTTCGCTTAGGTCTCCGTGTCTCTTGTCCGAGTGAGCTTCTTGACCCGCAGCTCCTCCGTCACCTGATCAAAGAGGTCAGTAGGTCATTCAACACTCCTAAAGAGCTTTAAAGGCATAGACATGTGTATCATGTGCTTCATAATATTTAAAAGGAATTATGATTTCAGCGAGAGCAGCTTTATCTTAAGAAAAAACAGTGTTGCTGATAGAGCAGCTTTATCTTAAGAAAAAACAGTGTTGCAAGTGTTGTTTGGAGGGATTGTTGTAATTTATAACATTTAATTGCATATAAGACATGTTAGACATTAAATACCAAGAAAAGCAGTTAGTTAGTTGGACTAAAGGCATGATGAAGCAAGTGCATGGAGATTCTGTTTGAAAAGCCCAAAAATCAACACAGCGCCCGGCTCGTCAAAGTAAAGCCAGTCTAAAGGTCAAAGGACCAAACCTCTGTGTTGGCTTCCATCAGACTTTACGGTTTATCATTTATTCACCAAGTTACTAACTTTCACCTCCGATTCTTTTGATTAAAGAAAAGGCATGAGTGGATTAAAGGATTAGTCCGTAGCAGTCAGCAGACTGCTGATGGAGTGGGGGGGGGGGGGGGGGGGGGTTGAAAGGCATTTGGGATCTTACAAAGCAGTCAAGCCTCGTTGAAACCATTTTGACAATTATGTAGAAAAGCAGTTTAGAGAGGTGAAGCTCTTGTGTTGAAGCTGGTGGTTTGACTCTTTGTTTGTTTCTTGTATTTGAGGAACCTGGACTCTACAACACTGGAGAGAAGGCAGGGCTCTTTTCAATGAGAATAGTGGCAATAAAGAGAGCGACCTCCGACCCCTGATTTCATCAGCCAATAGCCATTAATTATGAGAAATGAGTTTCTGTCACTCTTCTTTCTTCTTAAAGCCCATCTTACTGTTGCTAGCTTGTCAATTTGAAACCACTCTTCTGTGTTCTGATATCCATAAGTGTTTTTTGTTTAGTATTTTGATTTAATTGTATATATTGTATCCATGCATATGCCTTCTGCTAATACATTTCCTGTTTGAAAAGATTTAAACATTGTCAACATTTTTTTACCTTTTTACTTTTTGTTATCCTCCTCACCCAAACCGAAAGAAACAACGCATAACAAAAACTTTACCTTTTGGATTCTACTCTTTTCCAGCTAATTGTTATTTCCCTGTGGATGCTCAACAAATAAGACATAATTCTTGCTTTTGTAGGCTTTTGGGTAGGGTCACCAGGAGTAGGTTTTTTCTTCTAAACACACCACTTTCCTGAATAATCTGTTCTATTCTGAAATATCTGACCACTAGTACCTTATTTTATTTACTTGTATTAAATATATATGTGCACGGACTGCTTTATTTTCCCCCTCATTTCCTGCAACTGGAATTGACCTGGATATGTTTGAGTGTCTTTCACTCATCTTCCGAGGATAACATGTCTTTGACGCTCTGCCTTCACTCAAATACAAGCTGCTCCGTTCATTCTTCTAGTTATCTTATCTAAATGCTGAGGTTCTTTTAGTTTTCCTGGAGTATTGGGTTGATTTGTCCATTTAGGGTTGTTTAGATGCCATGTAATCTCGGAAATGCTTCTCACTTGCACACATCTATATCATTTATTACTATAAAAAAAATCATGTCTATTTGCTCTATGTAAATAAAAGGGGGTTTAACTTTGGTTTCATCGAAAGAAGCCTGTCACGTCCGACAGTTGGCCCCGCCCACCAAACTGACCAGCCAATAGACATCGACGCTGAGTCTTTTCTAATTACCGAGAGGAAGTGTATTTTGGGGAGGTGGTAGTGAATGGCATGACGGCTCGTGGGTCTCATCGGTGTAAATAAACGTCCGTGACGCGGGGATGGCAGCCTGCGTGGAGGACACGCTGCCCGAGGACGAGAGGGAGTTCAATAAAACCATAGCTATGATCGGAGGCAAGGAGCGCATTTATCTGGTGAGCGATGCGTGTGAAAGTGAAGAGGGGGACGCGGACGACGCTGGAATACTGAAGGAGTTCATCCGTGACATGTTTCCCAACAGCGGGCCGGCGAGCAGCAACGGACAGCCGCACACCTCCCCGCCTGGCAGCCACGTCGATACCGCGAGGGTCAACCCAGACACCGAGACTCTTAAAGGCAACGACATACCTCTCATAGAGAGGCCCGGGGGTTTGGATGTGAGAGCCTGTCGGCTGGCTGAGGACGGGGAGAAGAAGGAGCCGACGCGCAACGGCAACGCGCAGAGAACGGCGACGAGGAGGGCGAACGCGTACAGCGCACAGCGACGCATAGACTCCCCTATCGTCGTGTTCATCTTCCGGCAGGCGTTTGTCAGCAAACGGGCCAACGAGGTGTGTTTAAAGGAGACGCTGAAGGACGTGAAGGCGCGCACCAAGCGGGCCAGAACGGCCCGGCCAGCTCTGATCGGATTAATAGGCGCCAGACAGGAGAGCGCCGAGACGCTCAGGTGTGCGCAACTCCTGGAGCGTCTGATCCGATCGGTGTTCCGCACGCAGTCACCAGAGACAATATGGGTCGGCAGTTTCGTCCCGAAGACAGAGGCCAAGATGCTGTGCATCAAGAAAAACGCATGCAAAGTCCTGCACTCGTCTCAAACAGCAGGTGTAATAACACACATCATCGTACACGTATTAATAGTTGCTTCCATGCGAGTGTAGGCTATAGTATGATGTAAATGTGGTTTTTTTTTTGTTTGTTTGTTAAGCACACGTCAGCAGGGCGGTTTGTCAACATGAAGTTTGAACTGTGTGTTTAACCAGGGCACCATGCAGATTTGATGATGCATAAAACATTAGAATGCCAAAAATGAATGGTTAAATTGTAGGCCTACTCTACATATCACTCAAACCTAGATTATTTCTGATTAAAAGTTATGTCTCTGGAGATTTAACCAGTTTTTAGAATTTAAAATCACCATACAAGTGAGTAAAGGATTATGATGGGTATCCAATCTGTTAGATACCATTACCTATGATACAGATCTGTTGGGCCCTGTCCCGGCGTGGGTTCCTGTCGGGAATATATAACTGTAGTAATTTGTGTTTGTGCACTCCATTATGTAGGTCAATCCATGACATTCACATCCCCCCCCCGAAAAACAAAAGGAGCATTCATAGAACAACAGGGCCTTAGATAAGCTGCCAAATTGTTAAACGCTTATTATTGCCTTTCAGATAATACCAGGGATAGAGGGAACCCGCTTCTCCGGCCATTCCAATGTTTGTTCAGCGCTCGGCGAAGAGGCCAGGCCAACGACTCTTCAATCGGCAGGGAAAGAGGTAACAGCATTGTATGACTGAGCTGTGTGGGCATTTACATTGGCAGGGAGGCTGGACCCTAAACTAGATTGCACAACATGGGCAAAAAGGCAAGGCTGCAGGTTGCCAGTCATTCACATGACCAACAAATAGCCACGTCACTCTTAATGGTCTTCCCTTTGGATCAGATTTAATGCAGTGATATACCCAGAATGCAATGTGGCCAAGCAATTTAGCGAAACAGTGACTTCATGCTTCCGAAATGTAAGAAATATTTTTGCTCTCACTTTCACTGCCTGGCCATCTTCAAGTGGTTAATGTACAATTCAATAGCAATCAGTAAAGTTAATTTGAGACTGAAAAATCAGAGACTGTCCATCCGATTGATCATACATGGCATAACACCCCTGTTTCAAAAGTTTCCACTGCATATATAGGAAGCAGATGATTACTTAAATCCCACGCCAGCCAAATTGTATCATCCACAGTCAGCAACAATGTTCTCTTTTTCAGGTGACACTGGAAGCAAAGAGGAAGGCATCCCTCTGAAAATCAAATCCTTGTCTGCTGGACCTCACGTGGACGGACAGTCAGCTGAAGGAGACAGCTGATGTCGTAACACATGAGCTGTGGCTGCGGGCATATTATTGCAGACAATCCTGTGAAGAAAATGTTGGTCTTGTGGTGCTACAGAGCCTTACTACACATGTTACACTGTTTGTTCATGTTCAATATTCCCACTGCCGAACCAACATGATTCTTGTCTTAAAGCATTATGTTGTCCAATCTGTGACCATGTTGCTGATGTATGGAATGACTCAAGTAATTGTTAATGAGTTAGTCATATATCATAATTTAACACATTTTCAGGCCTAGACAGAGAAAGAGAAAGAGTTGTTTGTAGTACATGTTGAAACTGCAGTATAACCAGGTAACAGCAGAAGCTTGCAGCAAAAGGCCTACTCCTCTACCACGATGCAGTTAAGTACGGGCTGGACTGCCAACTGGTCCTGAGAACTCCAGTGGTTGCAATAGCTTATTGTGGAATATATATTAGCCAAGCATAACATCAGCAGAAATAATAAGGGCCTAAAGAGAGGCCCTGCTTCATTAATAGGGGCACAGCAGCATCTTCTTGTTGTCCATGAGATGCCAGCAGGTTGAGCAATGTCTATGTTTTCTGTTGATTTTTTTCATGTTCATTCATTAGAATCTTGTGCCTTAGATGAGTGCTAATGGCGAAAGCATTATCTGCCATAGAAGTGGATGAAACTAATTTCTATGTAGGCCTTTTTATGTGGGCTATAAATACGTAAATAAACACCTTTACGCTTCTGTGAGAGTGCAGCTGTGTTTGTCTGGACCTTCACTGTCTATTGTGTGAGACTTAAAGTAGGATTTGGTTGAAAACTGAGCATTAAAACTCTTAACACTGTATTGTCATATATTTATTTATATATCTGACATGACAACCACATTGATTTCCATGAGCCTTTGCGAAATGAAGTGTGCAGAGGATGCAGGTATAAAGAGAACGTGTAGATCTATATAGATTTTATTATAGACTAGACTATGGTTTTTATTTACATTTGGAGCCTTTCACCTGGAAAGATTGGAGACTGGATTACATTTATTTTACAGTCTATGCTATGGAAATTTTAACTGGGAATATCCTGACCTCCGAGTTGTCTAAAACGCAGCATTAGCCGAGTCAACCGATAGATCACCATTAGAAAAGCCGTTCCGTAAATCTCTTTCAATTATCATAACTGCATAATATATATTTTTAAATGCAACGGAAGTTTTTGAGATCGTATGATATCCACTACTTCTCGATCAGACTGACGAGGATACAATAGATAATATTATATTTCTGCGTTTTAGTCAGGCGTAAAAAGCGGACAGCCAAATCGGAGGTCCTTTTTGCAGGGGACTTGCGGCATTGGACAAAAAGAAGGTAGCAGCGGCTGCGATTGTGCTCACTTTTGTCCATTTTCAGATACTACTGAGATTTTCATATTCCTTACCGCTCCGAAAAATACGCGGTTCCGCCGTTAAACTCGGATCGTGGGGCTTGAGGAGGAATTAAAGAGCCAATCATGATAACATCTGCCGGTAAGTTGTATGAAAGTATTTATTTTGCTAGCCCCAGCTTAAGCTAGCTGCCATTGATTTAGCTGAGTCACACAGCTAACATAGCAGTTGTCAGTCAGCCGTTAACCGGCGATAGCTCATAAATCCACCAAAATGTTTTTCATAGAGGAAGAACTAATTTATAACTTGTCTTTGGTATATCTAGACGGCGGTTTTAATAACCATAATGCTTTTCTAAACGCAGGACTTGGTAATAAATTAACGTAACGTCAATGCTAGCAGTCAAGTCATCGGTACGCTGTATGGCATCTTAGCTCTCCAGTGTAAATACATATAAACCGAAGAGCTAAGATATTCTTAGTACAGATAACATAATCAGATAATAAATGTAGAGATATTGTTTACGTTCGTTGGTTCCTTGTGCCAAACATGTTCCGGTTTCAATATGTACCCTGTTGTTTCTACTAGCAGTAAACAATACACTTTTGACATCTGAATGCATCACTCGTGTGTGTATTTTCATTCTGTTGGTGTAACATTAAATATATTTGGTGACCCAGTATTTCAATTAAACCTTTTTATAAAATTCCTTTGTTTTTTTTAGTGGGAAAACGTAATTAAATGCTGTTGACAACAAAATTGTTGTTAACCTTTTCTGATACCCTATAGAAATGTAATAATGACTTTGATCGGGTTAAAATCCATACTTGGGTGAAAAAGAGAGTGTATATGAATACTTGGAATAAAGTCACCACTTAATTAATTTGGTTTCTCTTTTATTTTTAGCTGGAATTATTTCACTCCTTGACGAGGAGGAGCCACAGCTCAAGGTAAGATCTGGTTGGAGAGTGCGTGAAGATGGCAAACTCTCATAAAGAGATGATGTCATAAATCAATTCATGTCTAATGCCATTCGCTCAAACACTTTAGGACTCTGGCTTCCCGTGAAAGGTTTCAAAATGAACCAGTAATACTGCTCTCAAGCTCTCAGACTTATTTCCTGTATTTATGTACTGTTTGTCAGTTTGAAGAGTGACTCCTGGTGATTACTTTAGATGTTTAAAGTGTGGCATCATGTTTTCTCTGTACAGAAAAGGAGGCAATTACTCTGCCGTGTCTAGTAAATGGTTTTATTTGTCTCTCTGTCCTCCATATGCATGAATTGAAATGACTTCTAATGCATGAGGGGCTATGAAACAATAACACAGCAAAAACATCTGTTTTATTTACAGGAGTTTGCTCTGCAGAAGCTAGATGCCATTGTAAATGACTTCTGGGCTGAAATATCTGGATCAGTAGATAAAATGTAAGTACTGTTGGTGTGCTTGGGCACTATAACCCTGACTGACACAAGGATGTTACATCAAGTGGCAATTAGCTTTATCTCTTTGTTTTATTCTTTCTATGTCTGCAGTATGAAAAAAAACAAACACATTTAAGTATTGAAACATTAAATGAAATATAGCAGTGCAGTGTACAATGTGCTTCATAATCACAAGCAGTGTACTTAATGTTCTTTCAGCGTGCAAGATGTGATCATTTACATGCAATAGTTATAGAAAAAGATCTTCTGTAGGTCAGGTTTTTAATATTTTGTTCCCATCTGTTGTCTACTCACAGCGAGGTCCTTTATGAGGATGAGACATTTCGGAGCAGAGCATTTGCTGCCCTGGTGGCCTCTAAGGTTTTCTACCATCTCGGAGCCTTTGAGGAATCTCTGAACTATGCTCTCGGTGCTGGAGAGCTCTTCAATGTCACAGATGACTCGGAGTATGTGGAGACCATCATTGGTGAGTGATAAAACAAAAAAACATATGGAATATGATGATGTTGAATAGGGCCCCCTTTTTCATCCCAGTTTTCCTTTTTATTTTGTTTCCTTCTAGCCAAATGCATTGACCACTACACCAAGCTGCGGGTGGGAAATGCCGAGCTGCCTGAGGAAGAGGAGAAGAAAAGCATCGACCCCCGCCTTGAGGGCATTGTCAACAAGATGTTCCTACGTTGCCTCGATGATCACAAGTACAAGCAGGCCATTGGCATTGCCCTGGAGACCAGACGGCTCGACATGTTTGAGAAGACCATCTTGGAATCGGTCAGTTGCTTTCGTCATTCACAGCTTACTTGAGATTATTTTTGGAATATCTACTTCAAGATTAAATACGGCTGAGCATTAGCCCTAAGGCTTGTATAAGAGTCTAGCATACCTTTTATATGATTTAAAAAAAAAAAAAAAAAACTTTGATAGAGATTACAAGAATCATTATTCAAATTCAGTAAATGTGTCTTGGTAACTCTATTTCCGTAGTACATGACTTGTACAGGCATGAGTACAGATTTTCAGCTGTTGATTGTACGGAATTATTTATTCTTTGACATTTAATAATTGTTCCTTTTTCTTTCTCCTCTTATGCAGAATGATGTGAGCGGCCTCCTTGCTTACAGCCTGAAGGTGTGCATGTCCCTGATGCAGAACAAGAAGTTCAGAAACGAGGTGCTGCGGGTGCTGGTTAAGCTCTACATGAACTTGGAGAAGCCCGATTTCATCAATGTCTGTCAGGTAACAAATCTGATCCTCACAAAAACTTAATGCATCATCTCCCTGACCAACCCCTCAGTGTAGTAAATATAAAACCGGTGTATATAACCTACGAATCACTCTCTAATCACTTGTTCTCCTCACCACTCTAGTGCCTGATATTCCTGGACGACCCACAGGCTGTGAGTGACATCCTGGAGAAGCTAGTGAAGGAGGACAACCTGCTGATGGCCTATCAGATCTGCTTCGACCTGTATGAGAGCGCCAGCCAGCAGTTCCTCTCCTCTGTCATCCAGAACTTGCGCACTGTTGGAACACCTATTCCTGCGGTCCCTGGCTCCACAAATACAGGGACTGTGCCCACGCCAGACAAAGACAGGTTGGGAAGAGAAGAAAATAACCACACACTAACCCTAGGCTGAAGCAGTGCGTCAGTTTTTAGACTTTCTATGAGGCTAAAAGTAACTAGGAAAGTAACCAAAACCTCAACATTTCAAAGCATGACTGTAAAAGATGTATCTAAGTCCTCAGGCACTGTGCAGAACATTGAAATTACCAGTAGGAGGGTTCAGTACACAAATTCAGATTCAGAGAGTCAGAATATTTCAGAGCACTACAAGCTTTGTTCTTTGGTGTCTGTTTTTATACCATCGCATATTCCTGCTGAAAAGAACCAATCTAAAGAAGTGAACATGAGATTTTTAATAAACTCTAATATACATCATATGATCAAACAGGCCAAGTATAATTAACATATGGCAGACCTGGGTCGACTAACTGTCTACATAGCTTTATTTAAGTTAAATTATTTATTTTTATTTATTTGTTTTGTGTGTGTTTTACAGTGATGCAATGGAGACGGATGAAAAGGCAGGCAGCTCCCCTGCTGGCAAGGTCGTAGAAATGGTACACGCTTTGGATTGTTTTGTGCTTTCTGTGTCTAAATGGAGCAACTTTGATTTACCTGACGGCTCATCATAATGAAACTCTTTGTTATTGTAGAAAGATGAGCCCAAAGACCAGAACGCCAAGATGATTAAAATCCTAAGCGGGGAGATGGCCATCGAGCTCCACCTGCAGTTCCTCATCCGAAATAACAACACAGATCTAATGATCCTCAAAAACACAAAGGTAATGTTGGCTAGCACTAGGAGGAGTGGCTCAGTAAACACAGATAAATAAACTATTGTTAACACACTTTTTTTTTTTCATCACCCCAGGATGCAGTCCGAAATTCGGTGTGCCACACAGCCACAGTAATAGCCAACTCTTTCATGCATACGGGAACTACAAGTGACCAGTTCCTCAGGTATTTGAGCTGGCAGAACAGAAACGTATACAATCCATAGATTGGAAAAAGATAGAGACAAACATACTTACTGCAAATTACATTTGACCATAGTTTTTGTTTGACCTTGTAGAGAAAACTTGGAATGGCTTGCAAGAGCCACCAACTGGGCAAAGTTCACAGCCACAGCAAGCCTGGGTGTCATCCACAAGGTAAAATACTGTCACAATGATGATAAAATAAAGCAAATTGAAAAAACGTATTCCAGATTTAATTTTGAACATAACATGCTGTTTTCTTCAGGGTCATGAAAAGGAGGCTCTCCAGTTAATGGCTACCTACTTGCCTAAAGATACCTCCCCTGGTTCGGCCTACCAGGAGGGTGGAGGCTTGTACGCTCTGGGACTCATTCATGCCAACCATGGTGGAGACATCATTGACTACTTGCTCAGTCAGCTCAAGAACGCCAGTAATGATGTGAGTATTTTACAATAATTTGCTCTGCTGGTTATTTTTAGATCATATACGCGAATGTGACTCACAAGATTATTATAGAAAGAATGAAATCATCCATTTCCAGATAATTTGTCAATGAAAAGTATAATGCTTTAGAATCAAATGCCTCGGCTAGAAGTTTGTAGCTGAGACCAGCAGCTAGTTTAAATCACTGTGTCAGGTGGTTAATTAATGATTCATTGCTGCATCTCTCATGGTCTGTTTTCTTTTTCTGTTTCGCAGATTGTCCGTCATGGTGGAGCGCTTGGTCTTGGCCTGGCTGCCCTCGGCACAGCCCGACAGGATGTTTACGACCTCCTCAAGTCCAACCTGTACCAGGATGATGCTGTTACTGGTGTGTAGGCCTTCAAAACTTTTGTTTTAATTGCAGAGTGGAATCCCACATTTTGGTCCTCACCATTCTGCTTCCTAAAAATAACCTTTTTTTTAAAAACCCAAAAGACCAATACAATTCTATCATTGAATATTTTGATTCAGGTTTGGCTAAATATAGAAACAAGAGGTTTCTACTACAGTATGGATATTAATATTCAAATGTGTAGTGTTAAATATAATTTAGTACTATACACTATTAAACATCTGTTGATTTCATTGGGGAGAAACAAAACCAGCCATGCTGATAATATCGTGTAACCCCTCAGGTGAAGCTGCGGGCCTGGCCCTGGGTCTGGTCATGTTGGGCTCCAAGTCAGCCCAGGCCATTGAGGACATGGTGGGCTATGCTCAGGAGACACAGCATGAGAAGATCTTGCGCGGTCTGGCAGTGGGAATTGCCATGGTCATGTACGGACGCATGGAAGAGGCTGATGCCCTGATTGAAAGCCTCTGCAGGGACAAGGTAAGGCTGAAAAGCCATCACAAAGCATGTCACGCACGCCATGAAATCAGAGTTGATTTATCTTCCAACAACAATAATGGTTGCGGTGTTTGTTTTGTTTTTTTGCATTGATTCGGCTTTTGCATACAATGGCTCAATATATATGGATTGACATAAACTGAATAAACCCCAAGAGAGAAGGATATGGGGGTCTAAAAAAACTCTGTATCTCACTAGATCATTGCTCTCAGTAAATCTTTAAGATGCAATGTGCAGTTCTTTGTGTGTTTGATGTATTGAGACCTGTGTGTACTCCTACAAGCCCGGGTTGTGTGTGTATTTCATGTCACACGTCCTCTTTGTGCCAAGAATCCTTCTAGTAGAGCTTTATATGCAAAATGACTCCTTGTGTTGATCATAGTTGTAAATCTCAACACAACGCGCTGCTTTCCTTCACTGTCTATGATAGGACCCCATCCTGCGGCGCTCTGGTATGTACACAGTGGGCATGGCCTACTGCGGCTCTGGGAACAACAAGGCCATCAGACGCCTGCTACATGTCGCTGTAAGTGTTTTCTCCGTTTGACCCTCTTTATACCACATCATTTCACCATAGGGAAGACAGGTTTATCATTCTTGGCAAAAGGCATGGCTTCACAACTGAGGCTGGTTAGTTTAATCCACTAAGTATGATTCATTTAAACAAAAAAAATCAATACTAAGTTATTGGACTCTGTTTAAACCATAAGATTCAGATTTAAATAGCACATTGGAGTTTTCCAACACACAGAACATAATGTTATGACATTATAATGAATTTATGTATGTCCCATTCTTTGGGTTTTCAACCTAAATGCAACATGCTTTAGGTGTGTGAACAACTTGTCCTGTAGGTGGCACCTTCTACAAGCTAAAATGCTTAGAGGGTATGATTGTGAAGCGTTTTCTTTGCACCGTGAGCTGAAAGGGAGCTACATCATTAGAGTTAATTGTAGTATTTGATGAGTGTCATTATCAGCATAGGTTTTGTGACCGCTTTGCTTCTCTTAATTAAGGTGAGTGACGTGAATGATGATGTCAGAAGGGCTGCTGTGGAGTCCATTGGCTTCATCTTGTTCAGGTAAGGACCAGACTGAATTACTTTGTGCTCTGAACACTCCTGTCCTGAGATGCACCAGAGTAGGTACTTATGCACCATGTAGACACAGTCCTTCTTTTGTGTGAACCGTTGCAGTCCACTCACCCTCTTTTTTTTTTTTCTTTTTTTTTAAGATTATTAGTTGGATCTAAACACCATATCTATGGTTTGATAGGAGAATTTAGAGGGTACTGCTGTCCTGAATTTAAAATGACTTTCTTCGTGGAAGGTGTTGCTGTTTCAGAGGAAGCTGGACGTACTTGTCACTGTCACTCAAACATTTTGTTTCCAGGCTATTTATAGGGATTCATTACTGTTAGACCGACATGGATTTACCCATAAGAGACCAGAGCAGTGTTAAACAGAGCGCTTAGCCGCCAGTGCACAAATATCAGGGTGTAAATTTTAAGACCAAAAAAGGCTATGTGATATTCTGCGTGATCAATTGGCCACTAGATAAACTTTGTGTAAATCTTCAGTGTGTTTAGAAAGACTTCTGAACCAGAATAATTCAGTTGGCCTACTTCTCCAACTTCCTAATGGCTCAAGGATAACTCCCCTCACTCCCCCAACATGTACATTAGCACAAAGGAAGAGCTGCTTTATGTTCAGAGGTCTTAAGTATCTGTTATTCTTACAAAACCAACGGTGTCTGTTGGTTAATGATGAGACTGGGTCGGCCAAGGTGAAAATAAAATGGTGGCACATTCCAAACTTTCATACCCAAGTGGTGGAGCCTTATCCAAATGTCATATGTATTGCCACATCGATCAAACATTGTTTTTGATAACTAGCTTTCCTTTAGGCATTTTATATTTTCTTTTCTGCAGAATTCTGACAAACAAAAATCATACAGACCGCTGTTATGCAGGGACTGCTGAAGTCATGCTGAGTACACTGTCCCACGGTTTTATTTGCTTGTGGGTTTCAAGTATTTGGTATTTGCTGATCTTTTGAGGCTGTCTAATTTTACATTGTTTATTTGCCTGTCCTGTTTTGGTCAATGCTGGTGCACGGATAGAAAAAAAAGTACTAGTTTAATGACACACAGAATTGGTGGTGGTTTCTTTCAGAACAACAAAACAGAAAATATTTTATTGAACACATTTAGGTTTCTATTAAATTTGGTTTTCTATTATTATACAATAATTTGGAAACCTTCAAACATGTCAAAACATCAGGCTGCATTACATATACAAGAGTGCTACTCCAAGGTCCAGCAAATACAATTAGTAGTGTAATTTCAAGAGTGCAATATATTTTGTCTGTTGCAGAAAATATTTAGAAGGTAGAGTTATGTTTGTCTTCACAAAATTCATACACATTTGGTCTGAAAAGCATATTCAAATGGCCCAAGTCGAAAGGATCAGCATAGGAATACATTGTATGTCTGCATTCACTGAGAGTTTCCAGGTAATTATCATGTCTGGTGGCCAGAATGTTGACTTTTGACCTTTTTTGTAAAGGAAAATATTCACCTGTATTATTTTTATCTAGTTGACCTGTTACAGGTAATCTTAAAGTCTTATAACGTTTGAAGCTCAAACTCTTCTGCGACACCATGAACTGTCTTGCTATCTTTGAGATTCACATTATCAATTTGGCCTGTCTTAAAGGGACAGTTAAATAGTTTGACCATATATTCACATTCATACAACAGAGGAGTTGACTGAGAAACTTATCACAATTGAAGAATTGCCTCATTTTGCTTTTTGTTTAAAAAAAAAAACATTACAGATTTTTTTTTTGTGGAGTACAGTATCACTGGCATGAAATGATTTGTCAATCAAAAGAGAGTAACATCAGATTCATAATCATGCATTTTGAATATTAGTTGTGGGGCTAGCGTTCATCTTTTAAAGAGAAATATCCGATAGATTTCTAGTGCTCCCATTTTATTGTGTTCATTTGTGTGGCGTTTCTATACACGGCTAACATGTTCCTCCTGCTTACCACCATCATTTTCTGTTAGAAGCATTGTGTCTAGCACAACGCCACCAGATGTCTGCACAGGTGCTTGCCGGCACCCCAGTGGACTTTGGTAGTTGACTGCTCCAATGCCATTCTTCATTCCTCGCTTCATGAACAGTTTAGAGTTTTCTGCCATGGAAGATCTGATTGAAATCCTTGTAAGGGTCCGATCTGCATTTGATGCCCTTGGATGGCTTCCTGGCCCAGGACAAGCAGTGTTTTTGTAATTACAGGTCATGTAACGCGCAAATGCTTGCCTGAAAGTTTTGTTGAACAGGGTGTAGACCAACGGGTTGATTCCCGATGACACATAACCCACCCAAACAAAGATCTCCATGAGACGGGCTATGACGTGAACATCACAGCTGGTGCATAACACAGAGGTGATATTAGTGATGAAGAAAGGGCACCACATGATTACGAACAGGAGGAAGACGATGCCTAGAACCTTTGAGGCCCGCTGCTCATTGCTCAGAGTCTGCATTGACTTCTTGCCCATTGTTGACATTCTGCGAAAGGACAGTTCCTCTCCTGTAGGTGAGCTTGTTGTGCCCGCATATGTTTTCTCTTGCATCCTGGGAAGTCTGCTGTCAAGCATGCCAAGTTGCTCAGCATGAGGTGGAGTCACAGCCTGTTCTCTTTGAAAAACTGTGGAGACCGTCGAGTAGCTAAAGCGCTGAGTCACCTTTGACCTTAGCAAATAAACCTTTTTGCGTAACACCTGGACAGTGAGAAGGTAGATGACCATCATGATGGTCAGAGGGATGAAGAATGCCGCCAAGGAGCCAAACATGATAAACTCATGGAAGGTGTCCGTCTTCAGCATGCAGGTGTGGTTATGGTTGAAGGTGATGTTGTTGGGAAGATGGTTGTTCTTAAGCCCCTTAATTGGAATCGGGATTGCAATACCTGGAAAAAGACGAGAACAGTTAGTATTGGCAATCATATAGTCTTTTTGCTATTTTGCTTTATAGTAATGTTTGTTTTTAATCCCGGGGAAAGACATTTTTGTGTTTTAATTTTCATTTCATGTGTAAAATAGCAGTAGTAGATGGAAAAATAGAAAAGGGTCATGTTTAAGTTAAGGATAGTGCTAGGAATAGCAAGACAAGTTCCGATTGAAGGATTTCGTTTTTTGTTTGTTTTTAAAATCAAGTAAACTAATCATCTATTGGTCGCAATGATCCTTCTTAAGACTAGTAACAGCAGAATAGTTTTTACCCTGGCTGTATACTGGTGCTCAGTTTAAGTGCTGCTCCCTTCATTCCATCTGATCTTCTGGCTTTGGTCATGAAATGAAGCACAAATGAAATCAAACCCATCGGCCAAACGGAGTGCTTTTAGTGGTTTGTGTACTGGGCAATGAGCAATGAGCAGCAACGCCTCAGTGAGTTTGGCCATTTTGTTACACTCTCGAGTTAAACATAACAAACAGAAAGTACTTTTTAGTTTCTACTGTGAAGGTGAAATCATTAGCAGATCTTAAACAATGAGCCTAAACATGCATGCAAGGCCCTTGGAGGGGAAAAGCCAAAAGAGTATTCTTAAAACACCCTATGATTCATCCACCCTCTCTATTAATGCTTTCTTTTTCTTAAGTGTACGTTCCAAAAACGGTAGAACACCTTTTCATTAGCTGCAAGCTGTATCTAATTAGCCATAACAGTAGTGCAGCTTGCTTTTAGATGAACAAACCACATTAACCTTTGGCCACACTCCAGTTTGTCATGAAATTTGACTGGATTATCACTTAGGACATTGACAGTAACATTTTTAAGATTTCCTGTGACTGATTAAGTGTGATACCACTGTCCCAGCCCCTTGACCATCGCATCTCTTTTACATATACACCACAGCTAGCAGGTTGCTGTTTTATATTGTACCTACTTTTATTGCATCTAGTCAATATGTTTGGGTCTATAAACATGGTCTGTCCTTTTGTATTATGTCAAGAAATCAGACTGTTCTTGCAAAATAACTAATCAAAGTTAAGACTTCTGCAGCGTTGTATAAGTTAAGGAATTAATGGAAATCTGAATTGATATGCTTACAAATGGATATAAGCCACACCAGTGCAATCTTGATCATCGCTTTGGCTCTCGATTTGTACTGGCTATGTTGGATTGGCTTCTTGATGGCAATGTAGCGATCCAGTGAAATGGCGCATAGGTGCATGATGGATGCGGTAGAAAACAGCACATCGAGGAACAGCCAAATGGGGCAGAGGGGCTCTGGAAGAGGCCAGTCGGAATCTAAAGAGAAGATGATGAGGAAATTAGTTCAGCAAGACGCTAAGCTGTTTTTTATTATTATTATTTGTACACCACGTATCTGGGGTAATGCCTCTACAATTAGTAACTCCCTATAATATACTCACCAATTTTCATTCCAAAAAAATTTGGTCTTGCACACCACCAGTTGTGGGAGATGTACCACAATGGCAAGGGATTAGAAGTAGCACTCATGCAAAAGATTGGTGTTTGTTTATCTCTGTGAGGAATTACTTTACTGGAAAAAGGAGGGTTCCCTGACTGTTTATGGAGCTAGAATCTCTATGTAGATGTGCCTGAGACTTATGCTCAACGGTGGTGTTTATTTTCAGTTCCAGGCATAAAATTGGCAAGTAATTGTTCTGGCTTTTGTCCTGTCACCCATTAACATAGCAAAAATCTGTTGTTGGAAGTATTCCTTTAAATAATTTGATTTTGTTATGCCACCTTCCCCCTCTTTTCCTTGCACCCCTTTCTTGTCCCAATTGGAATTTCTGAGTCATGGTTTTGATTAGGTTTCATCTGGAAGGCGTATTCATTGACAAAACGTCTCTCGTTCTTGAAGTAGATTTTCTGTACGTGTCTTGTGAAGGGTTTAGTCGCATGCCAAATTCAATAAACAGTGTAGGTTGCGAGTCCATGTGGCTGTACGAGGGTACATACTTTTACTGTATGAAATTGAATAAAGAAACTTTGAATGAATAACCCTCGTTAAACCCACTGCAATTGCCCACCATGATGTATTTTTGTTTACACAGTTAGGAAAGAATAACAGCAATGCAGCTTTGTTGTTGTTTTTAGGGTTTGCTTCTGAAAATGTCCTTGTTCAAATGCCAGCCTACAGTATATAAATAGTTTCCTGGAGGGTGATGGATTTCCTGTAGTTTCTGATTACACAAGGTTGCGCACAGTTCATTGGAATTAATCTTATTTTTTTATTTTTGTTGTTGTTGTTGTTGTTTAAGATTTACAAAAGTAATCCAATCTGTTACTACTTTTTGTTAGTTTCTTGCTTAGGTGGCTTTACAGCAAACTTATTCTATTATAGAGGGGGCAGGCTTTTTGAAAGTTCACTATCAAAGGAAACAATGTTTTTTGGCAGTTTTGTATCTTCCCCAAAGATGTCTGTCTGCTGAAAACATTCTACACACTCTTATTAACATTCTTATTTGTGGCTTATTTAAATCAACCAAAACTCATTGTCACACAAGCATAAAGCAACGGGGAGGTAGAGAAAATGCTTATTTGATATCGCTAGTTGAGAGATGAAAACTTTGACTGTTGTCCGAGGTCTGTTTTGATCTTGCTTCGTAGAATGTTACACTTGCATCTCTCAACAGTTCTATTGTCCACACCGTGGATAGCCTTGCTATGCTTCCTCCCCAACCTCGGTACTCTTATGGACAGCTGCCTGGGTCTGACAAAAATATTTGGCAATTGGGGAGTATATTCCAAGATATTTTTCATTACAAAAAAGATTACTGGTGGGGGTTTTTTAATGCACCATGACTGCAGACAAGAAATATGATTCACTCCCTGACCAGTTATTTTCCTTTCAGCTCACAGCAGCTGCTCCACATCACACTAATATATTTTGTTCACATCATCTGTGATGTGAAAACATTAGGTTCCACATCGTCGGAAGAATTAAAAGTGTGGCTCCTGAATTTTTTTTAGTTGATTCTAAGGCGTCACAGAGTGCCTCTACTGTTGCCTCTACTTTACTGCTGCTGTCAGGTGCCAAAGAGTCGGTAACACTGGTTGGCAGTAGTGGAGATTGTACCAGCGTCTAAATCACAAGAAGTTTAGCCGGCTTTGTTGACAGTCAGTATCAGGGCAGCGAACAGCCACAAGTCGCTCTGCCATGCCTTTCGGTTTTGTGCTGCCCCCCATTTTCGTTACCATATTTCCATTGCAGTAAGTTTTGTGGTTTGGTTATTTTGAGACTGTTTGTGAAGTTGACAGCCTGCCATGTTGTTGTTCCTGCATGGCTCTGTTTATGAATCAGCTAAAAAAAAAAAAGGTGCAGGGATTGGATTGACAAAATAGGAGTTGTATTCTCTGACAACATTGAATTTTATGGGTGCATCCTAAATAACAAGTAAGAGAATGCAATCACTTTCAAAATGTTCAGTTGTCAACACGTTTTAAGATCTCATTGTACCAATCCCCCTCCATAATGAAGTCGGTGTATTTTTAAATGAAGCTCTACTTCTCTGTCACAGAGATATAATCATCCTTGAATGCTTTCACACATTTACTGCACTGGTTCTCAAGTCGAGGATTAGAACTTCTTATTCGGGCATGTGATAAACCCTTGGATCAGCATGTAGACACAAATGGACTCATTACAAGTATAGATTAGTCGATTAATTGCATGTTTCTTATTCATGTTGCCTCTGCATTAGAATAAGATGATAGCGGCACCTAAGAACCGTTTGACTTGAGTGGGGCTTTTAGTGCTAAACGTCCAATTCTCATTCAAAACATGATATTTGAGACAGACAAGACCACAGATAGCCCTGAGTCACATTATACTCCACTCTTACGTGTGGGAGAGACATGATTATGATCTGGCTCATTATCCTCTGGATGAATTTATGGGGAATAATAGCTTGGACATAGCTTTGGACATTGTGTCCAGTTGTATTTAAACATAGAGAATAGAAGTCTAAATCGATTCATGCAGTTCAATTTACTCCGTATTGTCACTGGAATTTAAATCCAACACCTTTTTTGTTTCTATGGGTAATGATCCCTTAAACCAGTAGTTTAGTCCAAGCTATGCAGCTGCTACCATAGCTCATGCCAGAGGAAGTAGCATGTTTATTTTCCACTATCTCTTGTTATAATTCATCTACAATAATTTGTTTAGTGATAGTCAAGATGGTATCTAGTGTAGCTCACAAACTATTTTTATCCTCCTTTGCTGCCCGTAAGCATGCTTGGATGTTTTTTCTTTGTAGATGATGAAGGTTAAAAACAATTTTCCAAAGAAATTGTGGACTTCCTCTGTAAAATGAAGCTGGTTATGCCCCCCACCCCAAAGACATACTCACTGTTACACTGCCTTTTAATCATGGTTGCCGTAAACTTGTTTGTAATGGTTTGAAGGCCTTTTTAGGTCTTTTTAAGGGTAATGTCTGTTATCATTTTGTTTAATATTTCATTAGAGGTTTGCCAAACTAATCTGGGCATTGAGCCAGGAAATTTTTTCTCCTGGAAGAGTCAAGTATGTATATCTCCATGCTAAACTTACTGTATAGAACAGTGACGAGGGCAATAGGCATCACTAGCAGTCCCACCAACAGATCGGCCACCGCAAGCGACATCAGAAAGTAGTTGGTGGCATTCTGCAGCTTCCTTTCAAGTGACACGGCAAGAATAACCAGGATGTTTCCTCCAATAGTGGGGATGATGACCATGACAATCAGCAGGGCCGCCCATTTCAACTGAACCCCAGGCACATCTCCCGACTGTGAGCCGTTAGCCTTGAGTGGAGCCACGACTGCTTGAGACATTGTGCTGCAGTGGTTACAGCAGGCCTTGGCGTTGGTCGGGGCTCTGATCCTTCTTGTGTTGAACACTCGGTCAGCATGGTCACTGTGTCCCACGGGCAAGGACACGGGGTAGGGCACGGCAGCTCAGGGACAATGCACAGGTTGTGTCATCCCTCGTGCACCGTACAAACCAAAAGGAATGGCTCAAAATCAGTAGAGGATCCACGGCTCGAAGGGAACCAAAAGAAAAACAGGTCGCCACTACGAACTTAGACGCTGGCAATAATCCCAACACGATAAGTACTTCCGCAGAAAGATGGTAACAGGGGTCCTCACTTTCCCAGCCAGTTGATGCTCGTCATCCACTGCAGCCATTTAAAAAAAAAAAATGGGGAGGAAAAAAAGAAAAGTTCAGTCAAAATAACAGCTATACCTTGTTACTTACTTAATTTGTCTGAATGATGGTGACATGAGATGAGACGTTTAGCCTAACAAATGAGGAGGGTCTTTACCATAATGTGGAAACGGTAATGGTCACCACCCTGGAAATGTATTTTCCAGAAAGTGGCTACACATAAAATATAAAGGGAAAAACAATCTTTTTATGTGAGATTTATAATTCTAAATTGTAAGATTTTCAAATATACATAAATGGATATTCAAATTATTTAAAAATCTCCAGGCTTTAGATGAAAGATACACTGCTGGTCTCACTATATTAATGGCCTTTTGAATTGAATACACAAAATCAAAATTAACAAAAAAAAATGACGTTTCTTACCTGCTCCTGAAGGTTACATCTGTTATATATTTAAGTTCCTTGTTGACGCTTCAACTCCTTGAGTATTTTTCCGAGCTGCCACGTCTTTACTTTTATAAACGCTAAAGCAATATTTTGCACGGGGGAGAACGGTTCAGCTCAAAACCCAACGCATTTCAGTCTTTGCACTCTCCTTAGTTTAATATCTTTTGTTAAAGTCCCCTATCTCATCTTTATATTTCCATCCTCTCCAAATAACGTGACAGACAATGCCCTCCCTCAGCGGTAAAACCTAAATCTGTCTCTGTCTGAAGCGGTCCATGATGTGGAATTTGTTTTGCTTCCACATGTTGGAGGAACCCCCAGTCTTGCTTCGCATCACCTACCGCGATCATTGGTTTAAAACTTTCAGATGTTGAGGCTCCTCTGCCTCTCTCCTATTCCCACTCGCTTCATCTCGTTCACAGCCTGCGATCCGTCCAGAGTCTCTCCCGTCTTGTTCACTCTTTCGCTCTTCCCCTCCCTCCCCTCCGTCTTGCCCGTGAGTCAGACTCTGTACCAAACAGATGAATGTCTTCGTGTTGGCAACACGCCAGTGGTTCTGGGAGGTAATTTCCCTCAACACAGCCGTCCCACTGTTTATATTTGTCACTTTCTGTTCTCTCCTCCATTTGAAGCACGCAGTGGTGGGGGATGTCGTAGTGTGGGGAGAAGCCCTCTGTGTTGTAAGGTGCTGGAAAATTGTACTTCGACCCCATAGCCATTTTTCATTTCATCCTCGGTCGGCTCACGTTTTCAGGGTGGGGAAGTAATTATAATACCGATTTTCTTCTAGATGATTGCTTTTGAAATTTAGATCATACATGTTTCTCCGTGTGCACTCATTGTTTTGCTCTTAGAAGCAGATGCAAGACATTAAAAACGTGTGAAACAAATGAAATATCCCTGGAGTTTCCAGTTACCAGATGACCATTCATCACAAGAAAATGTGTGAAATACTGCCAGTAACATCTTGTTTCCCCTTTGGCAGACACAGGTTGGGTTTTAATCGAGTTTAAGTGTTCATAAAATAAAGTAACGCTAACGTTGTCCAGGTACATTCACAGTGACTTTGGGTGACTGGTTGAAAAACACAGGAAGCGAGCTAATGAGATCTGTTCTTTTACAATGCAAGTGCATTAGTAACTGCCACAATCACATCTCACGTGGCAAAATCGATCCATAATTTGTTTAGCTAAGCCGTATCAATGTGTGTGTTACTTCCCAGGGCAGAGAGAGTTATTGGGTTGCAGCCGTACCAGCCTCTGTCACTCACAACAATAAATGTGAGGCATGCAATCTTTCTATCAGCTATTAACCAGCTGTGAACCTCTGAGGGTTCGTTGACTTCACATCTGGATGGATGAAATGGTTTTTCCTTCCCAAGTGTTAGGTGTAATCTGTTTTTTATTTTATTTTCTCTCATTACCCTTTTTTTGGTTTTCAATTTTCTAAATTCTGAGGTATTTAAATCCATCAAACATTGGGAGGATATTTAAGTAAGACTTGAAATACAGACATTGCTTCACTGTCTTTTCAGACTAAACCTATGCTTGATTTATTTCTCCTGTCCATCTGAGTTTTTCCATTTCTGATGTTTGTTGAAGGTGTTATCTTTTAGTTTCCAAAGGTTGAGAAGGCTTCAGTTCATACGTTTTCATCAGATAAATTGAAAGCCCAAAATCACAAATTTGTATCCGTGGGTTTTACCGTCTGATCTGCATCCAAGGATGGATTGAGTGGCATCATCAGACTACCAGAATAGAATCAACTCTATCCCCTAAGGTGATCTTGATCTCAGGCTGATTGCCATTTGTGATCTCGATTATCCTCCGAGTATTGGAGCTGAGCTTCTAATTCCAAACAGAGCAGTGGAGATTATACTTTGGGAACATGCCACGAGGGTTGTAGCGATGCACAAGACGAAACGCAAAACCCAGGGATGCTTGTTCTCATTAACACGTAATTGTCAGGACTCTGACTCTGTTGAGTTTATTTCTTACTTCAACTGAGATAGTCACTCGAGCCAAATTCTTTACCTCCTCCCTAATGTACATTTAGGCAGTGCTAATAATATTGTGTTGAATGGACACAGAGGGATTATATTTTATTATTGAGGGCTCAATAAAATGTAGCACAGCTAGGAGATTTAGCCTTCTTTTTTCTCTTTCTTTTATCGGCTCCATGCATATGCAGCGCTAGTGTTCTTAACACCTTCATTCATATGACATTCTTGGTTATAAAATGGATTACTCCATCCTTGTGCATGTTTTTTTTTCTTCTATTGATTTAAAATGAAATACCTCTGATGGACCAATTCAAGAATACCCACAACATTAAACTTGACCGTTTAAGCTTGCAGATCTTTTTGTTGAAGTCAGGAGACCACCATGTGGTAATGCCTGGCACAAACTTTTGTTTAGGGTCGGCCTGGCGCTGCATCACGGCCTGTCCATCCCGTTAGTAGTTTGCATTAGTAGTAATAGTATTCCACTAGTGTGATTTTGTGTTGTTTTGTGCTTTTAGGCTTAATATTCTTGTTGGCATAACGAGCATAGTTTGTAAAAAGCCTCCTGCACACATTGTCCCACAGCCAAACAATAGCTCTACACTGCCGAAATATTTAATTAAAAATGTGGTTCTTCTTGTCTTTTCTCCGTCTTTCTCTCTTCAGGACCCCCGAGCAGTGTCCCAGTGTGGTGTCTCTTTTATCAGAGAGCTATAACCCTCATGTGCGTTGTGGGGCTGCCATGGCCCTGGGCATCTGCTGTGCAGGGACAGGCAACAAGGTGAGTTAAATTTTCTGTTTCCCTCATGGTGTTGAACTGCTGTTCATGGAAGTCACAAAGTGTTTCAAAATAAGAGCTAACCAGGAAGCTTAGGAATGTTTCCGTCTGAGCTGCTTCTGGGTTTTTAATGTGAAACATGCAACAGTGTCTGATGTAACACTGACATATTGTAAAGAAGGAGAAAAAAAAGCCTGTTTCAATAGTTGAAATGTTCCAATGTCTCATTCTCCAGCTCCCATTCAGCATACTATAGAAACGTGAAGGGTGTTGATCAAACCTTACATCAAATTCCCATACAAATAGGTTAAAATGTAAAGACTTCACATTTAATGAGATGTCTGCACAAGAGGACACTCCTTTTGGAATCAGTGCTCATCACTAAAACGTGTATACTTTTTTCCACTACAAAGGCGACACTGAATTTGCTGCCCTCATTTAATCTGTTTGCTTTCTTTGTGCCTTGGCGTAACATGTGCAAACACTATCCTCGCTGCACAAAGGGTTTTCCTCAACCTTTTGATGAGTCCTTAGTCTGTAGTCGCTCATCTAAGATAAGTGACAAACAGCCGCTGCAGAAAAAGTGCTTTAACCATTATTTTAAATGACGCTATATAGTGATTAAAAAATAAAGTAAACGGCTACTTTCCTTGGAAACGTTTGACATTTGCTTTGTCTGTACTGCGGAGCTCATAAACTGGTAGATCTGCTTACAAAATAGTCCACATTGGCTCACAGTCACCAGGCTGTAACCTGTCATCGCGTTTCGGTTCATTGCAGTCCGCGAAAGGAGAGTGAAGAAGACAGAGTCGGATGTGCTGCCAGTTCCTGAGTTGTCTAGCTATGTGGGCTGATCAGTCTCAGGTGGCATAGCTGAAGCTGAGTCATGGCTCATTACATCCTGAGCCCCGAAGCGCTAAAGTGAATGTTTTGGACCAGATCAGGCCAAGCCATGCTACAGCTGATCGGCTCCAAAGCTCCACTGCTTTGGGTTTTTCCAGAATAAGACCTCAAGCACATTAGGTCCTCGGTGAGAATAATGATGTTGTGGCAAGAGAAGTGGGCCACCTATATAGAGGGAGAACATTCCTCTGCTGTCATTTATGCACCTTGGCCTTTGGATATATTTTCTTTTATACATAACGTACAAAACTGCACAGGAAAGCTGTTTTTGACCTTTGTTTTTTCTTTGTTCACCAAAAAACAACTTGCATTTCATACTATCATATTATACATAATTTCTGCACTGTTGCATTTATTTACACAAGCTTCTAGACAGTATTTAGCAACACTCGACGTAATCTAATTTAAAGCTACGTGCTTTAACGTGGATAAAGAGGATCTTAAGCAACCGCATTACGTGTCGTCCTGCTCTGCTGATTGGGCCTGTCAGTAAATACCCCTCAATTAAATCCCTCGACAACCCATCAGAAACAGGATGTAGTCGACTGGTGTTGGCTTTACAACCTGACTTATCATCCCGCTACACGACTTGTCTCAGCCAGCGGAACCGAGAGCACTGATGAAACATGGTTTATTTTACCTCCGCTGTCATCATCCTAGTTTGTTTCTCTTTCCTCTGCGGAGTTGACGCCTCCCTCTGAGCCTGGCGGTGTGGGTTACAACCATTACTGCTCCTCTGAGGAGAGCTCAGAAATAATGAGAGGAAAGAGGTGGACCTCCCTCATTTTTACATTTATAGCGATCATGGGTGGAAACTAAAGAAGGCGGGGCTAGTCACAACGGTTAATCAGTTTTCCTGGACTACCAGATATGGATGTCACTAATTTAATTGTAATGTGCGCTGAATCTTACTATTAGCCAGTCTGTAATTGTTTACTTTTATAGCTTAGCCACCTGCTTCATAGAAAAATCTTTTTATGTCCTTCATGATGCATTTGTGAGAGAAACACATATTGATGAAATTGCGTTTTCATCAATTAAATATGGGATTGCATAGGACCAATTTCACTTCAGTTTGAAACATAAAAGTACAATACATTTGGACAACCTTTGTAAGTAGGCTGAGAGACACTAGAGACAGCACAGCTCAATCCTCCATTCTCTCTTTTATATTTGGTTCATCTATATCTGATTGCACTAAACAGATTTTTTTACATGCTTCTTCGTGTGGCACTTTCAACAAAGATCGAGATTAATTGCTGTCTTAAAGTAAATTATCACGGGAATTCCATCCTGAAGTTTATATACAATCTCAGGGAAATTGTGGCCAATATTAAATTGCCTCATCTGCCAAGTGCATAGCTTTCCTTCTTGCAGCAATGGTTTGTTCCTAATGCGAATCGGATATATACAAAACACTGCACAAAGTGAAGCTGAAAGTTATTATTTTACATTTCTTCAAGGAGTTCTTGGTCCTCACTACTTCTTTTTTTTTCTTCTTCTTCTTCTTTAAATAAGAACGTGGGAAAATATGGCATTTGTGAATTTGTGAAGCCCATAAATAACCGTTAACTGAAAGTAATTAATTTTAAATCATATTACCAACTTTCCTGCCGTGCCTTTTATCTACACAGGAGGCTATCAATCTGCTCGAGCCCATGACGAATGACCCAGTTAATTATGTGAGACAGGGTGCTCTCATTGCCTCTGCCCTCATCATGATCCAGCAGTCTGAAGTCACCTGTCCCAAGGTAAGATCCCACGGTCTGCGTTTCTTCCATTTGTCAATACTTGTTTGTTTCATCGCTTCTCATCGTAGTCTTTGAGGCAGCAGGCATAATCGCCTGGATCAAGTTTTGATCTAGAAACCTTTTACTTCGGTCTAGCAGACCTTTTAACATGGCAGATACATTTTCCAGACCAGAGCTATTGCCGAGTAAAGAGGGAGGGAAAAAGAAATGGGGACGACTTGACCAATAGAAATCATCAGAACGGTCCGTGTCATGGAAGGCTGGAGAGTGACCTGTCCAGGCATAAATGCACCCTGTACTTTGTCATAGACAGTTTAGATTTGCCAGACACATTTTCAAAGATTCTCCATCTGCACAGCAACAGTCCTTAAAGCTCAAGGCGGTATGCAGGATTGTGCAAGAGGCAGTTTTTTTTTCTGATGAAGTGGAATGTAAGGAGGTATTACACCCATGACTGTTTATTTCAAAGCCCCACTCTTTGTAATTTCCACTTCTGCTTCACAGTTGTAGACAAAAGTCTCAGGCCTCGCGTTTTAGAGCGGTATATTGCCGGGAGTGCCGAGACTCCCACAGAGACTAAACCATCATCATAGCCGAGGCAACTACTAATGTGGCTTTGTTATGAATATTGTGCTGACAGAGTGCAAGTTTGAATGTGGCTGTCACATGACGTAATGCAATTTGTCAATGTACCTTCCTCTTAATTTGGAGAGGCTCTAACAAGGAGACTTGGCACAAATACAATATGTACCGATGCACCCTCTGCAGTATTTGAAAACATGATGGAATCATTAGTCTTTAATTGCGTTAAAAAATAGTCCTTTTTTTAGTTAGTCATTGTTGAAAGGCCCATTTGACAGAGTTGCATAGTGTTTCCAAGACTTGAGGTTAAAACTCAGTTGCTACTTAGCAACCATATAAACTAGTTTTTTAATGATCCAGAACATGTTTCTTTCACAAGCACTCGACTCGAACATGGAGTAGCAATGTCTTTGATTAAATTGCAATATATTTGTGTAAATCCAGAGCCATTTGTGAAAATGAATATCATAAAACATGTTAATGTTCATGTTTTGATACTTTTATTAGATTAAAAATGCCACATTAATGTTGAGGAAATTAATCATTTCCAGTCCCTAGTATTGTTCTCATTATCATTTATATGCTCCAATTCAAAAAAAGGAACCTGATCAAACGTTTTATGACACAGATAGGTTGTAGTTTGTTTCACACCATCAATTATGTGTCTGAACATTACCATGTTTTCCTCCCCGCACTGTTTTTAGGTCAACCAGTTCAGGCAGCTTTACTCCAAGGTGATCAACGACAAGCACGATGATGTTATGGCCAAGTTCGGAGCCATCCTGGCCCAGGGAATCCTTGATGCAGGTTGGTCTCAGGCAGATACGTCTTGTGCACATGTTCTGTTTATACAGGCAGGGTATTGAGGTCGGTCATGATTTTCAAATAGTCCGGTGTAGGCTTGGTCTCACCAGTAGGCAATGTGTTTATTCATGTCTGTCACTGAGTAAGAGATCAAACTGGTGTTTGGCCCCACCTGCCTGTGCCCTTGGGCCCACAGGGATACAAAAAGACCCACATTCTTAATTGCACTGTAAAACAAGTGCTCTAACTTTAACATGGGTTGTGGTTTTGTGTGTGTGTCGTAGTTTGAGTTCCTTTCGCACTCAAGCAAACACAGAGTAACCCTCTTCAGCTGACCACCCGTGCACTTTGTCTCTGGAACAGATCATGCTAAGGTGCATTAGCGTTTGGCGTTCCACCTTAGCTCGGCGGTACTCTCGGCCATATGGCCTCCCCCCCTCGTGATTACTGTTTGTCTGATGTTCTCTGTGTTTGTGTGTCTATGCTGATGTTTGTGGACACAAGCATGCAGCATGTGTTTGTGTGTGTGGTCCAAGAGAGCTGCACATCATCACGTGGAGAGCTACACACTCGCGTACACACGGAGCACCCCCATATTCACATGTATACACAAACCCTCAATACAGGCAGGAGCAGAAATCCATGTTGGAGCACTAACATAAAACCCTGTGTGCTAAGCCAGAAAGAAACCAGCTCTGCTTACATTCTGCTGTCTAAATAAACGTTCAGGTGTTTCGGACTTACACAAAGTGAAGCCTATCTCAAGCATTTGCACCGTGCAGCGTATGTATTTTTTTTTTTTTAGATGTGACTCTCGCAAGTTTTTCGTCAGTCATAAAAATTGCCTCTTGATTAACTCCGCCCCTTCTGGGGGAAAAATGGTTTGATGGTTACTTTTTGCTCTGAGCAGAATACAGACAGACAGGGCCTCAATCGTATATCAAATCAGGCACATTTACCGTAAGAAACTCGGCTCACACGCCAAGATGACCCTGCGTGAGACCATCCAGACGAAAACCCTGACCGCTGGTTTCATTTTTCATACAGCAGACATACTCTCCACTCTCCCTCAGTTCTTAAAGCCAAGCTCTAGCTCTCCGTGCTTAACCCACGTTTTCAGTCCAATCCAGTGTATGGCTTACAGTTTAAACACATCCATGCAGGAAACGCACCACTGCGCTGTTAGTGTCAGACACGCTCAAGCTTGTGTTGAGTGAATGTTTGAGTACTCTGCTTCTTCTAAGGACGGTGGTTAGCAGTTTTTGAGCTGCACGGGTAATTGTATTTAATTTGACGGGCGGAAGCGATTACAGCTCAGTTTCATGATCACAGGAGATGTCGCTCTCTTTTGCTTGTTCTCTCACCCCTTCATGTTCTGCCCCCATTTACAGACTTTTCCTTCACTATTTGGACCATGAATTATTTGTATTTAATGCATGATTCATTACATGAATGAGGGGGGGTTAAACTACTATGATGCTGTTTTCCTGGATTTGGATGTTTGATCTTTCCACAGTGACATAGCATAAGTAGGTTGATTGTTTATATTGTCATATAACACCTTTTGAGGAATCACTCCTAACCATGTGCTTCCCTCCCAAACAAGTCGGAATGAAAATTGGCCCACCAAACTAAGAGTTGGCAAAAACAGCAGGGTGGGGGAGCTAGTCGAGTGCTCTCAACCTCTTAAGTTTTTAAGAGACTCTTAAACACCCAGTTGTGGCGCGGCGAGCAGACCTCATGACTTATTCTGGCCAACGTTCAATCTGTGGGACTGGAATGGTTTCAACTCTGGTTCACATGTCAAGATAAGGCCCCATTACTTTTAAACCTACAAGGAAAAAGACAGCAGATGATTTAACTGGTATTGTCTGGGCGTATCTCATTTTTGGCTTGAAGGGCTACTCCCGAGGAAACCTACCCTTTTTAAAGGAACGTTTTTCCTTTCATCCCTATCGAAATGACAGATTCATCCTGGTTGCCTCCCACAGTCTCTTCCTCCCCCTCCCTTTGTCTTCCTTTCTACAGTCCCCCGTTACATTTATTTTCCAGAAAGGCCAAGAGAGGTTTGTTACTCTTTGGTACCGAACCAAGAAGTACCCTTGACCCCTGTTCATCACCATCTTTTTGGTCAGCTATATATGTATATATATATCTTTTTTGGGACGGTAGATGCAGTAAATCTCCAGGGTCGATCACATGGAATAATGATAGCTTTTTTTTTTAAATTATTTTTAAATACAGGATGCTCGAGACAATGCATACTTGGGTTTCATCAGCTTGCCGGTTTGTCCCTATGATATAAATCTGGCTTTGGAATCAACAGATCCAATAAATTAAAGTCAAATGACGACCTTCTCAGGGTGGTGACCATCCTGGGCTTTACCCTCATTAACCTTCCACCTCTTCATCTTCTTGTGCCAAGCCGACATGGGATTGTTTCACAATCAGTGATCAGTGATAAAAAACGTTTCAACAATTACATTCCTTTATTATTGTTCACAGTTGGCCAGCAGTTCATAAAGCAGCAGCAAGTATGTTGTGTCAAAAAAAAATTGAAAATGGCAAACTTTGTGACTTCTAGTATATCGGTAACTTCATTTACAGAAATACAAACAATATTTGTATAAATGTGTTTTTTAACTGGCTGGATAACCACCAATGTAATGTAGGTTTGTAGTGACCATAATACTGAAACGCTCTTTACCTCCTCTGTTTTCCAGGTGGACGTAACGTGACCATCTCTCTGCAGTCCAGGACGGGTCACACTCATATGCCGTCATTGGTCGGCCTGCTGGTCTTCACCCAGTTCTGGTTTTGGTTTCCCCTCTCCCACTTCCTGTCATTGGCCTTCACACCGACTGCTATAATTGGTCTCAACAAGGACCTCAAGGTACTGAAGTGGTTAGACTTGCTGTGATTTGGTCACATGCGGTTGTTGATGGTGCCTTTTTTTCCCTATACAGGTCAAAATCTTGATTTAATAACTTCAGAACTTAAAGATCAAGAACATTTCTTAATGCAGAAATTACTGTAAATAGCTGGCATCCTATATCAAATTCCACGATAAGCACTCAGCAAAGCAAACTATTACATCATGTATTCTTCTCTGTTTTTTTGACACCAAAATGGATTAACCTGGCTTTTCCAGGTAGCACTGACCAAAATCCATCCATATCAAACCAACTTTTAGTGTTAATGTAATATTATTGACCTGTATCTGGCACTGCCTTTGTTTGAAAATATTTAGCTTTTTGCCTTAGGACAAGTCCATCCTGATTGTGGGCCCGTTTTCTCACACATACCAAGGGATCACTGTGACATATCGGGGTCTTAAACGGGCGCTGTTTACTCGGGTATCAATGAAGAGATAATGCCCATCTAATATCTGACATCAGAGCCAGTTGCACACTTTTGTGTATTGTGCCTCCCCAGCTTTACAAGGCACCGGAGAATATAGTTGGTGTAAAGCCCCCAATAATACACCAGGGATATAGAGCAGAGGGGAGGTGGGGACAGCAGGGACTGGGTGCTGCACCCTGCCAAGGCTCGTCAGCACCTGTTTAACTACGCAGCACGAGTCTGCACAGAAAAGGCCTCTCACCGTAAGACAAAGAACATTCTCGTCATTTACAAGTTGTTCTATTTTAGCAACAAATAGGTTAGCTTTGAGGAGAATATATGAAGAGTAAATTCACTGCCTCTCCTGCCTCCATACCGCAGTGAAAGGGCTGAATTATGAGGCGATAACCAGAAAGAAGTCCCCCCTGGTAACCTCTTGTACTGCTGTAGGACCATAGGGTCTGTTTAGTCATTTAGTTTCGGAACACTGTTTTAATTTGAAGGCTCACATTAAACAGACGGCACCTGGTGCTGCTCTGGCTGGAGAACTTCTTTTATGTTTGTCTAGGTAAAGTTGACAGAGCCATTTCTTTTTTTCATTTTTACATGAAGTTAAGCCCGTAGCGGTAAGTGCTTCTTCTTTTGTCCAACAGGATAAATGTAAATTAAACTTTAAAACTACTCCAAATAGACCCTGTGACGGCACTACCTGTGTCATCTGTCATAACAGCTTATTATGGGAAACACGGGCGATACAAAAGTGACTGAATATGAAAGTAATTGCTAAACACTGGGCAGCCAGGAGAATCTAAAATCAGCAAATCAGTGTTGAAATATGACATTTGAGGCGACATAAAGCTGCCAGATTTCAGAGAAGGTTTTGATGTGACATTTTCTCTAACAGAAAATTTAATAGAACCACCGTCTATCAGCGTTTTGCCTTGTGCGTATCCTCAGTTCAAATTAGTTCACTATTCAGACTGAATCAGACTTCCTATAATAGAGCACTGAAGTCACACACCCTTTCCTTGCTAGTCTGTGTTCCAGTGGCATCTGTAACACAAAAGATTTAACTATAGAGAGATTTAAGCCATCAATCCTTCTCTAAAACATGTTGCTATCCTTTTCTCTGCATTTCCTGAGATGTATGAGTGACTACTACTAATGAAAATTAAAATGGCAATGAAACAAATGTTGGCTAGGAGAGAAGGTGGTGTTAAAGTCTTTTTTAGGTTCAATAAAGACCTAAACAAACAAGACTTTTTGGCTGACCTTCAGAGTTCATTCTTGACTTTGGGGAAAAAAACAGTTGACAAAACATTTTGCAAATCACGGTTCAGTTTCTTTGAACTGTCAGATTTTAAATTAACGAGTCTACAGCATCCCAGCGGCCGTGCAAACAGTGTCTGTGCTGTGAGCTGAAGGCTAATATTAGCATGGCAACATACTCACAGACTCGTCAATTAATCTAGTCGTTGGATGGGAGAATAATCTGCAACTGTTTTGATAGTGTGTTTTTTTTTGTGTGCTGATTTTCTCCATTTATGTGAAGGTAAACCAAATGGCTTTGAGTTTTGGATTGATACAAAATAGTCTGCTTGAAGACGTCACCTTGGGCTACACAAAATTCTAATGAGCATTTTTCACATTTTATTATTTACTAAAACATTATCAAGGAAATAATGCATTTTAATACATAATTAGTTTCAGCCCTAGTTAAAATGCTGGCATTAAGCAGGTTTTAATGGTCACTAACACCTTAGTTTTACTCTAATCCAAAACTGTCATGCTCAAAGTGGCCTAGAAGAAGAGCAAGGAATGTTTAATGTGTATAGCCCAAATCGAAGTGTCAACTATTGAATGGTGGTGGAAGTACCACTTCCATCCCACGCTGCTCGCATGGCTAAAAATAATGTTGGTTAGATCACGGTGAGGTCACATACTCGTTACTAAACATCGTCCACTCTTCTGTCTTCCTGTTCAGATGCCTAAGGTGCAGTATCGTTCCAACTGTAAGCCCTCCACCTTCGCCTACCCACCAGCTCTGGAGGTTCCCAAAGAGAAGGAGAAGGAGAAGGTGAGAACTCGAGGAGCCCCAACAGATCATCTTGTTTTACATTCCTTTCTTCTGAAATGATTATTAGTTGCGGAGGACTGACCTTCGTATTGATTTGTGAATAATTCTGAACCCTCCCCGTCAGACTCATCATTTCCCTGCCTGTTATATTTATTATTTCAGCGTCTCTGACCCATTTTTCTTAGTTGCTTAATTTCACAACCCTTGATGCTCCTGGAGAATGTAATGAAAGACAAAGCAGCGTTTATTTTGCGGTTGTCTAGTTTTCTAACACGTTAAGCCATGTTTGTAGAAGGTCTGAGTGTCTGTGGTGTTGTCTTACATTGTGGGAATATCTCCGCTCTCTCTTTGTGCGTGGCAGGTATCCACCGCTGTTCTCTCCATCACCGCCAAAGCCAAGAAGAAGGAGAAGGAGAAGAAGGAAAAGGAGGAGGAGAAGATGGAAGTGGTGAGTTGAAATGAAAAGCCCCCCCTCTCCTTCCCCATTACTAGTTATCTTTTTTTTTTATTTCCTTAATTGTTTTCAATCTCACTTTTTTGTCTGTGATGATTTATTTAATATGGTTTATTGAAACAGAATAGATAGTAAGATATAGGAATAGATTTACAACTTGTGTCTTGGTAATGATGGTTTTAGTTTCAGGTTGCATACCACACGTGGCTTTTCTTGGATGAGGATAAAATCACAAATATTATTATTATTAAATATCCTTATTGGGGTATCTGTGCAGATCCATGCACCAGCCTCCTTTGTTCTCCGGGGCCAGTATAACTTTCATTGGGATTTTCTCTGGGCGTTAGCAGCACGTTTGATCCGCTCTAACACGCTGCATCTCATCCATGGTGCTGAGAGATGAGCTTGGAAATGTCCAGCCTGCTCATATTTCCCCCTTTTCATTTTATTTGGCTTAACTTATTCAGAAGGCGGTTTAAGAGGATCTATCCACTGTTAATGGGGTCAAATAGTTCAGAATGCAGTGGTTATCATTTTCTGGACAGTTTTAAAGAGCTGACTTTGCTTTTGACAATTTTATTTACATTTAGGACTATTTTCCCTTAAAAATATCACTGTGATATCTACACTAAATATATTGTCACTAAAATATGTTGTGATTGAGATGGAAATTGAAATGTCAAGGAAAATAAAATGGATGCATTATGTGTGTTTTAGATATAAAGACAAATTATAAAATGCTTACAAAGAGAGAGGTAACAAAAGTAAATACAACTGCAGATTTACCAGGGCATTAAGAAAAATGATCACAGTATCCGTGATGCAGAAAATGCTGCTTCTATGTCACAGGAGGTCCAGGAGGGGGAGAAGGAGAAGGAGAAGGAAAAAGAAAAAGAAAAAGAGAAGGAGAAGAAGGATGAAGAAAAGGAGAAGGAGAAGAAGAAAGAGGCGGAGCCAAATTTCCAGCTCTTGGAGAACCCGGCCAGAGTGATGCCGGCTCAGCTCAAAGTCCTCAACATGCCCGAGACCTGCCGCTACCAGCCCTTCAAACCGGTAACTAAAATGATTCAAGAGGCTTCAGCAAAAACTTACCACGAGTTCCACAAAGAGACGTAACAAACCCCACATCAAGAAAGAGGGCCGAAAGCCACCTTTTCTATTTCTCTGTTAAATTTAGTTCACAGCTTCCTCACAAGTCAAAACAAACTGGTTTAAACCGTATCAAACCGGTTGAACGTCGAAGCACCCGAAGTGTCTTATTACTACTATTAATAACAGGCTCCATCTTTTTTGGTATATAATGTAAAGATATTATTTCCAGGCGAAGCTACAAGGTATTTTTCAGTCGTCTTAAGCATAAACAATAAATGTTCGGTTATGTTTTTTTAGTTCTTCTGCATCAAAAAGCTTCTTATATGAATCACCATGTAATAATCACATATGGAGATCATCGAGGGAGACATCTGTTGCCAGATGTGATGCAGCAATATGCTTGAGAAAGTCTACTGTGTTAATGACCCTTCCCAAAAAAGGAGTTAAGCGTGCTTATTTTTTTTAATATAAAACCGATAAATCGACCAAATCTTAACACACTTAAAAGAAATTTAATGATATTCCACAATGTAGAAGTATCAAGAGGATTTATTTTTTTTCTTTTGAAATAAATCGCTCAAATCAGGATCCAGCCTGTTGGTTGATTTTGGCCTCTGTCAAACATCCTCAAGTCCAAACTGCCTTCTCTTCAGGCCTATAAACCAGACAACCGCAGTCCTGCTGTAAACGTTGACAGTTTTCCGCTGTTAATGGCAGGAAGACGTGCGGTCATCCAATGAGCACTCATCCCAATCCCGTAAAGAGGAAGTACTGTTTGATTTTGTGTCTAGCAAGCTAAGATTTTAGTATTACATTGTACGACGACTTGCATCAAATGCCAAAACTATGTCTTTGTATGTGTGACGTTTTGGAATGTTGCCTTTCCTTTTAAGGGTTTGTTTTTACATTCAAAGACGGGTTTAGGAAGTGAAACGGTTTTATGGACTTATCTTGAAATCCTGGTCAGTGTCAGGAGGTTTATTGAAACCTTATTATGCAGTTCAGCGATAATGTGAAGTTCCTGTGAAGTCTTTAATTCTTCTTCGGAACGGAATGGTTCCACAAAATTATTATTATTTTAACCTCACTTCTTAGTTTCAAAGTCAAAAACCACATGGTTTGTGTATTTGTGAACTTTTGAATAAATCAGCCCAAAAATCCTATTTTATTTACCCTATTCCTTGTTAACTGATAACACTCTTCTAACAGTAGTTTAGCATGATATATTGTATTGGGCCCTATAACATCAGTTATTCTGTCACTTATTTTTTTTCCAGATTCTGTTTTTTTTTAATTCTGTGATTTCCTTTCTTAAATTTTGCTGAATTCTGTGTATAAATGACAATTTAAATATTTGAACTCAACTCATTCACGTTTGGTGTGAACACACCTTTAGATGCAAATATAAAATACTGTACTTTGAACAGGGGTGGTTTTAACATACATTTCTAGTGTATTAACCATTAACGACCCTCAACCCGTTTGCTAAATGCTTTTAGTTGATTGTTATTTTCATGTCTGCCACCAGCTTCATACAGGTGGGATCATCATCATGAAAGACACCAGTGAGGAGGAAGAGGAACTCGTGGAGCCTGTCTCGGCTCACGGCCCCAAAATCGAGGAGGAAGAGCAGGAACCAGAGCCGCCCGAGCCCTTCGAGTACATCGACGAGTAGAAATGCTCTCACAGCAGAGGTATGCATTCCTGAAGCTTGTTATTCATTCATAACTTCAGCAAACCTAAAGTGTCTGCTGATGTTCAACACACTGGTCCCGTTTCCTTGCTGCTGTTTAACTTTCCGTCCCGGCTACTTCTTCGGCGTGTCTGCAGCATCATTGTCCCAAAATGTGTTGAACCTAAAGGTTTACATCAGTTGGAAGTGGCTGCTCACAGTCGAGGTTAGATGTAACATTATGTCTGATCACCTGACACCTCCCACATCGCTGTCGAGCCATTTAAAAAAAACAATATTGGAAGTAATATTATGTGATAACACACAATGCAGGTTTGTGCTGTTGTTTCCAAAGCTAACTTATAGTTTCCCCCATCTCTGACTGTGGAATGTAAACATCGCTGCCATCTCCAAACACCAGCTCAAAGGGCAAACCTTCACACTGTATTTGCTGATGAAGTCGTGGTGCTTAATGATTCCTGGGCTGCTCGTGTTTGTGTTGGATCGGCTGCCGCCTGCCTCCCATGTAGGAGCTCGCCGCCGCCGTCGCATGTGGTTAGACCGATGAGGTGTCAGTGAAATAATTAGGGCTCTCTGTTCCTACTATGTCTGTGTACTGTGAGGTCGGTATAAGTGTGCGACAGAGTAAACACTGCAGAGATCATTGTAAGGCTTCTAAGCGATGAGACGGCGCGGTGGCAGAGTCGTGGCAGAAGGTCACGGGGTTAAATGCCCAGAAAGCAAATGTGGTCAGTCACAGTGCATTTGAGAAAATCTGTTTTCCTGACTGTATGTTTTCTGGTCTGCAAACCCCTACACAGTCATGCTCCTATAGGATATAATAGGATCAAGTAGAGCAGATGTTTTCACAGCAGGCAGCAGGAAAATGTGCAAAGTCAACTGGTAACGGTTGATCAGAGAGGATGTTTTCGACCGGCTATGTCGATCGATAGCTTAATTTACAGTCTATATGTTAACGGATGGGAGGCACAATCCCAGTGTGAATGTGTCATAATAATAATGATTTGAGTATGTTTGGATTATTGAAATGAAGCTAACCAGTGTGTTTTCTCCTCTTCTCAGGCATCTGAAGAAGTGAGATCTCAGCATGTTGGTCCAGCGTCTCCCCTCCCTCCCCTGCATCCATCTATTCATCCAACTCCCTGCTTCACTTCCTCTTTTACACGTTTCTTTCCTGTTCTGTCTCCTCATTTGCGAGACAGGGAATGTTTTACATCCTCAAATTGTATAATTTTCTGTCCGTACAATAAAAAAAAAAAAGATATATATTGGAGGAATGGCGAGTGTGTGTGTTTATTTGAAAGGGTATTTCACCAGGCATGCATTGAGGGAGTTTCTCTAATCCCACACATTTAGACTGGTTTACATTGTCAGCACTCAGCAGCTGCTGCTTCGGCCTGCCCATCAGTCTGTCTCTGCACAGTGGGCCGAGGCTGTTGTATACATACTAAACAACCGTGGGTGGTAGGGGAGAGGAGTGAGCAACTTTCTGGGTGTCTTCAAATCTGCACATAAGAAAGTTATACTGAGTAATCCATTTGGGCGTGACGGAAGGAAAGATTTAAACTCTGGAGGGCAGATTACATTCTTATGATTTACTGTAGTTTGACATGCTATTCTGACTTTTTAATGTTTTCCAACATACTATACTATGACTTTTTTGGACATACTATACTGTGAGTTTTTTCTCTACATGCTATGCTTTGACTTTTTTCCAACATGTTATACTATGATTTTTATCGACATTCTACACTAAGACTTTTAGGACTTTTGACTTGCTATACTATACATTTTTTTATGACTTTCTTCAACATGCTACACTGACTTATTTTTTTCTACATGCTATACTTTTTCAAAATGTTATACTATGACTTATCGAGATGCTGTACTAAGATCTTTTATGACTCTTTTCAACATTGTATAATTTTACTTTTTTATGACTTTGACATTCTATACTTTGACTTTTTTGACATCCTATACTGATTTTTTAAAGACTTTTTTTAATATGCTACACTGACTTTTTTATGATTTTTTGGACATGCTATGCTTTGACTTTTTCAAAATGTTATACTATGACTTTAAATGACATGCTTTACTGACTTTTTTCAAAATTGTGTACTTGTGACTTTTTTACGACTCTTTCGACATGTCATACAACTTATTTCAACGTACTATTCTAAGACTCCAAGCCGACCCGGGGCATAAGCAAACTCTGCAACTGTTTTGGCCACTAGGGGGCACCCAAGAATTCTTGAAATGTTCGGGACATGTTTTTATTTAAACATTTTTTTTTGATATTTTGTCAATGGTATTGCTAACCATAGAAGTGTTCTGGTTAGAAACTTTAATAAATTCCTGCTACTGCTGTTGGAGCTGAGGTCTCATTCATCGTGCTCATCCCACTTCATGCGCATGTCAGTGGATGTAATCTGCAACGAAAGTCGTGAAAAAAGGACCATCTGCAGCAGAGAAGAGGAAAAGAAAGAAATCCGACGATGAAGCAAAACGGCAAGACAATTGGGAATTTTGTATTTTTAAAATTATTATCCAAAAGTAATTAAGGTAGTAAACATGTACAGTAAATGCATCGACTCCTGGTTTATTTTGTAACCTTTTAACATGTTACGCATGCCACTGAGTACTGTACTGTCATTTGAATATTAAAGTGAACTAATTCCAGACATCTCTAGAGAGTTTGCCATTTTAAGAAACCAGAAAAGGGTACAAACAACATAGCATAGGATGTTGGAAAAAAAGTCAGTATATTATTTAGAAAAGTCGTAAAAAGTCATAGCATGAGTTAAAAAGTCCTAGCATAGCATATTGAAAAAAGTCAAATTCAACATGTCGGAAAAGTCATTAGTATGTTAAAAAAAGTAAAAAAAAAAAACAAGGATTAGTATAAAATGTAAATACAAAGTCAAAGTAGAGGATGTCACAAAAAGTCTAGTAAAGTATGTTGAAAAAAAGTCGTAAAAACAGTATAGTATGTAAAAAAAAGTCATACAAAAGTCATGTTGAAAAAAAATTGTAGTTTAGCCTGAAAAAAAAAAGTCATAGTATATGTCGAAAAAAAGTCATAAACAAAGTAATAGTATAAAATGTAAAAAAATTCACAACACAATATGTTGGGGAAAAAATTGATAAAATAGTCATAGGATATGTATGTCGAAAGAAGTCATAAAAAAAGTATAGCATGTCGAAAAAATTCCAATAAAGTAAAATAAAGTAAATTAAAGTAAAGTAATAAGTCAAAAAATAAAATTAAAAACATTTTTTATGACGAAAGTCATAAAAACAACATAGTATAGCATGTCAAAAAGGTCAGCATAGTAGCATGACGAAAAAAACTAGTATAGCCATGAAAAAAAAGTTGTATACTAGCATGTCGAAAAAAATTACTAAAAAAGTTATAGTATAGCATGTCAAAAAATGTCATAGTAACACATGTTGAAAAAATTACCAATAAAAGTCATGCCAAAAAATGAATAACAAAAAAAAAAGTCATCATATAGCATGTCGAAAAAAGTGATAAAATAGTCATAGTATATGTATGTCAAAAGAAGTCATAAAAAAGCAATGTCGAAAAAAAAGTTGTATGATAGCATGTTGAAAAATATAGCAGGTTGAAAAATGTCATAAAAAAGTCACAGTAAAGTATGTCGAAAAAAAGTAATGAAAAAGTCATAGTATAGCATCCATATAGCACCACATTTAAATGACATACAATGTATGTAACCTACTAAACTGGTTAAGTCATTCTTAACCTGGTAGAAGCTTGTTAGAGAAATATAATAAATGTAAGCTACTGAAAGTGAGTTTTAAATGGACCACTGATGATTAAAATATATTCATAAAAAAAAATTCTCTGTAATAACTTTAATCCAACTATCCACATTGTAAATTAATTCAATTCTGTAGCAGCTTTTGTGGTTTTGGTCTTCAACCAAACATCAAGTCTGTCATATTCGAAGTGGCCAGTTTTCCCCAACCTAAGTGTGATTATATTTGGAAAATGAAGTCTCGGGTGGCAAGGTGGTTTGGGAAAGGTTCAGGAAAAACGATAACGCAGAGTTGCTTTCTGGATGGAATGTGTTTCATTTTTTAAGACCGGTGGAAAAAATGTCTTTGCTGTGAAATAAAGGGGTCAGAGATGATTTGCAGCTTCCAGTAAAACCAGCCTCTGTACATTTTGGGCCGACGTTTAGTCTAATCAATTCCTCCCTTCACATTCCCAGATTCTTGATCACGCAGGACTGTTTAGTAACCAATATCTCGGTTGTCTAGGATGACTATGCACAACATATGAGGTCCATCGGACTTTGACCTCAACGACTTAATCCATCATGGTTATCATGCATGTGATGCTGTGAAGCATCTGCTGTTTGACTGATGCAGAGCTCCACGTCTGACTCGTCCTCTCCTAAATATAGAGTCCACAGCTGAGGGATGTAACGATCACATTCCTGGAGATGCTGTAACACCTTTGGAGTCTCCACAGGAGGGAATGTTTAGTTACACTGCGACCTGTCTCACTCTCCTCGTCTCCACGAGACCAGGTCTGCTGCAGCCTTCTCTTCCCGTACGTCCCGGGGGGAAGTGCGGGTGGGATCTAGATGTAGATTTGTAAGTCCTGTGTGGAAAGTATGTCTCTGTACGGAGCCACGTCTCATCCGTCAGACTTTTCAAACATTCATTCCCACATTTTTCTGTGATGGAGTGGACTTCCACCTCACACCTCCTTGTAGAATAACAGTATGAATCTTTTCTCTTCTTATGGTAAATCATATCTATGGAGCCGACTGTGTGCTTCCACATGTAACACGGCAGTCCTGGATGTTTTGGTGTCCGAGTGTTTTGACTTTATGGCATTTTATACGATGACTTTATAATTAATTTTTTCTACATCCTATGCTTTGACTTTTTTTTTGACATGCTATACTTTTACATTTTTTTATGACTTTCTTCAACATGCTATACTTTATACTAATTTTTTCGACATACTATACTATAATTTTTTTATGAATGTTTTCAACATGCTATACTATGACTTTTGTTTGACGTACTATAATCTGACTTTTTGATGATTTTTTCTACATTCTATACGACTATTATTTTTTCCGACATGCTTTATAATGACTTTTTCATGACTATTCGACTTTACTATTACTTTTGATGACTATTTTCGACATACTACACTGTAACTTTTTTATGACTTTGTTCAACATGCTACACTAAGACTTTTTTCGACATGCTACACTAAGACTCAGACCCAGGCATAAGCAAACTCAGTGGCTGCTTCGGCCCCCTGCGGCCACTAGGGCTCTTTTGGTGTCCGAGTTTTATCCATGCTATCTGCTCAGCTATATTTATGCCAACGGCAGTCTAAGCTGAAATATCGCAACATATATTGTCCTTTCATAAGGATGGAACCGTTGAACTTTAGCTTTCAAAATCGTCGAGTTTGGACATGTGCTTTTTAAGGAAGTGTGAAAGGTTTCACAGCTTTCTAATGAGTACGAACTCCGAAGCACCATAGAAGGCAAAAAAGGATCCCTTTGGTGTTAGAGGCAGGCAGCCAACCGACGGCGACTAATGTCTGTCAGTAAACTGGCAAAAGCAAACGTGAAGAAAGGAAGGAGGAAGAGGAGGAGAAGGGTGATGGTTTGTGTGAGCAGACGGAGCATGTAGTCACCGTCTGTGGACGCGGCGGTGGTCACTGCGTCGGTTAAAGGAGCGTTAAAGCAAACAAGCAGACCCACCGGGGAGCTCCTCGGTCAGGTTAGCGGGGTCGAGGTCGCAGAGAGGTTTTTGGCTTGACTCGAGGGCCAGCGAGTGATGCGCCGGTGGTCCATGATAGAGATCTGGACTGAGCAGACTCCTCTGGAAGGAGGTTCTGTTGTGGGTCTTGGTCTCAGCGGCCTCCAGCTCAAAGGTTTCCTTTTATCTCTGGAAAAAGAGAAGATAGAAGAAAGGAAGCAGCGTGGAGTTAGAGTTCATATGCCACAGGTCGACTTTTGGTAAACTTTCATATATATTTACCCAGCAATCATTGCATAGCTGTATGGCAAAAATAGCAAAGAAAATAATATATTATTAATTTCATTCAATTATAAAAAAAATGATCAAAAGAAAAGAAATTACTTCTATTATTTATAGTTTATGGAGAATAAGCATGTACATTTTTGCTGCTGACTATTTCAGCAACAGTTTTACCTATGGTATGACCTTTCGAGGACATTTTTTTGTGAACTAACTACACGCAGGGCTCCATTCTCCACCCACAACACCACATTGTGTGAATTAGTTGGATAAAACAAGCAGCTTGCAATTTCTGACATTTTAAAGCTGTAACAATTAATAAGAAAAAGGTTGACAGATAAATAGATTAAAATAATCAATGGTTGCAGCCCGACACCAAATGCCATGTTTGTTTAAAGTTGAACAAAACTGGTAGCACCAGTATTGATTCTGTCCAATTGCAGCAGGTAGACTGGCGCACCATCCGCCACAGGAAGTAGTCCCCCGACTCTCTGCCACGGTAAGTAGTCCCCCGAATCTCTGCCTCAGGAAGTAGTCCCCTGACTCTCTGCAACAGGAAGTAGTCCCCCGACTCTCTGCCACAGGAAGTAGTCCCCCGACTCTCTGCCACAGGAAGTATTCCCCCGACTCTCTGCCACAGGAAGTAGTCCCCCAACTCTCTGCCACAGGAAGTAGTCCCCCGACTCTGCCACAGGAAGTAGTCTCCCGACTCTCTGCCACAGGAAGTAGTCCCCCGACTCTGCCACAGGAAGTAGTCTCCCGACTCTCTGCCACGGGAAGTAGTCCCCGACTCTCTGCCACGGGAAGTACTCCCCCGACTTTCTGCCTCGGGAAGAAGTCCCCCGACTTTCTGCTCGGGAAGTAGTCCCCCGACTTTCTGCCTCGGGAAGTAGTCCCCCGACTCTCTGCCACGGGAAGTAGTCTCCCGACTCTCTGCCACGGGAAGTAGTCCCCGGCTCTCTGCCACGGGAAGTACTCCCCCGACATTCTGCCTCGGGAAGTAGTCCCCCGACTTTCTGCCACGGGAAGTACTCCCCCGACATTCTGCCTCGGGAAGTACTCCCCCGACTTTCTGCCACGGGAAGTAGTCCCCCGACTTTCTGCCACGGGAAGTACTCCCCCGACTTTCTGCCACGGGAAGTACTCCCCCGACTTTCTGCCACGGGAAGTAGTCCCCCGAATCTCCGCCTCAGGAAGTAGTCCCCCGACTCTCTGCCACAGGAAGTAGTCCCCCGACTCTCTGCCTCAGGAAGTAGTCCCCCGGCTCTCTGCCACAGGAAGTAGTCCCCCGACTCTCTGCTACAGGAAGTAGTCCCCCGACTCTCTGCCACAGGAAGTAGTCCCCCGACTCTCTGCCACAGGAAGTAGTCCCCCGACTCTCTGCCACAGGAAGTAGTCCCTGTGCCACATGCGCTGCCTGTTCACCCGAACCCTGCCCTGCCCCGGTGACTTCAGGTTACTGGGTTGACGTTCCCTCGGCCTCTGTGCACCCAGGAAAGGGCGACTGATGTCAAAACAGTCTGAAGAGTTATACAACGCTCTCATTCGTCGCTGGTGTCTGTCAGCAGCAGCTGGGCAGGACAAGTGGCAGCTCTAAGCACTGCATTTAATCCTCCAATAACACTTCATTGATTAATCTCCTTCTTGAAGCCTCTGAGTTTCAGAGAGTGTCCCGACTCCCGTGAGTGGTTGAATTCAAGCACAAGAGGCTCGAAGTTTAAAGATGGGACTTTTAGTTGCAGCTTCTCGATTGTGAATATATATATAATATATTATTTTCTATGATAACAAAGCATAACTTCAAATCAACTCAGCTTCCTGATTTATTTTTTATTTAAATGACTCAAGGCATTTCCAAACGTCCCCTCTCCACTCACAAACGTGGGATCACTTCATTGTTGGTTATATGGGATTCTTAGAAAGTGCCTTTGCTCGAATGTTTCCTCACTTTAGGTGTTGGGGGAGAAGAGCGTTGGTCACTTTAAATCATGTTCCCAGTCAGTCTAGAAAACAGAGGTCATCTACCTGACCTTTGGGGTTCCTTACTGCCCGTATTCTCTGGATAAGAGGAGTTGTGGCTGAATGCTCCCTCAGTCTGAGAGGAGGTTTCCATCCTCCGAGTGTCGGAACAGCTGGACTCCAGACCTCCCCGACCGATGAGACCGGTTGGAAAGACTGACGGCTGACAACCCACCGTGGCGTGGAGCCCCGCTCTCTGGGGAAGCTTCAATCAGAACTAAAAACCTCCACAAAATGGAAGAGGGGGGGGGGGGGGGGGGGAAGATTTAGAGGCAGCCAGGTCTGCCCAATTCTGGGAACGCAGGCTGGAGACAAAAACTAAACAAGCGCTTGTTCCTGGAGAACGAGGCGTAGGTGAAGGTGGTGCATGGTACAACGCGTTACTGCACGTTGTCTAACACCCCCCCCCTGGTCGGTGTGAGTGCGGTGGAGGATATTGTGGTATGAAAGTGTGCTCATAACACTGCATCTATTCATGCAGTCCGTCCATTCATCATCAGCATTTAGAGCAAACAAGCAGAAGTGTTTGGATTCCCAGCACGAGGCCGCTCCAAAATATGAAACCTAAACCCTTTCTGTTCAGTGTGAACAAGGGCGGAGTCAATATTTATATATTAGCAGCGAGATTCGGAGGCCAACAGCTGTGGAAATGCTGAAACAGAGCTGAGTTTCCCCCGGGATGAAGGATTTTAGTTTAAAAGTGGAGAAACGCAAACTTTACTGAGTTTAAGTTTGAGCTGATCGAGTTCTGACGACTGTGGACGGTAGTGGAAATAACTCCAATGTATATTCACTCAGGATGAAAATTTTGATTTATTATCCATACACACACACACACACACACACACACACACACACACACACACACACACACACACACACACACACACACACACACACACACACACACACACACAGTATCATTGAAAAGACTGGAATCACCTGTTATACAGATGCTTTTCTTCTTTCTTTCAATAACAGGGATACACGTTATAATTAAGACATCAAATGTATTATTTATATTTGAAATAGTTTGGGCCTCAAGAGTAACATTTATAATATTTATGTATTTTATTTAAACTTTCAGTTAACCAGTGTTGCATTTCAAGGAAATTCATATTGTAAAAATACAATCTAACCAACCAAATTGTTTCCACTTTGAATTTGTTGAAACTGAGATCATTACTGAACTGCATCGGGGCTACAAATATTCAGGTTTTTCTTCGGGCCCTCTGCAGTCCAATCAGAGTGGAGTGGATGACTAACCTTCTATTTCTATTGTTTAAAGACTAGTTTTGCTAAAGCAACACACCTGTTAATAACAGGAACTTGCTTCTAATTCAATCTGAACAGGAACGTAACTATAATGTGATTTATTGTGAAATAATAGATTCTACGAATGCTACAACCCTCCTAGTGAAGTGAATCAAAAAGTAATTCATGAAATATTTAGACTTTTTTTTTTGCATTGGAAGTAAGCGAAGCGATCTCATCCCACTGGCATTTATTTTCTGTTTGTTTGATGAAAGTCAAACTTCAGTCACCACATGACTCGGTGACTTGTTAACACGAATGTTCCCCGGCAGTCTGAGCGGCATTAATGGGGCTTGGCCCTCTCAGCGTTTGTTCACATGGTGTTTTTATGGAGGGAAACATCTCCAGCGGCGGCCCTTCGTTTCTCCACAGGCGAGCAGACCACAGACTTCCTGGAAAAGGCCCGGTGGCCAATTCACGGCCTGTGAGCCGGCACAGCGGCCACGACGGGCATCGGGTGACATTTAGACTCATATACGATGTGGCATTCTGTCGCTATGCAGTTTATTGGATAATTACTTTATAACAGAGGTCTTCAACGTGTTTCAGGCTGAGGACCCCCAACGCCTACAGTGACCCCTGTTATATATCATATGAAACTGTGTTCCTTATTAAACCGGGTCAATAATAATGTGTAGTGCAGCCTATAGTGCCATGTATGTGTTCTGCTAAATGCCCTAAATGTAAATGTATAACATCACTTTGTAATGATGTATGTGTACAATGCTAAGCCATTAAAATAATAATTGTTGACAGATTCATATATATTTATAGAACACGTAATTCTATATTTGGAATTTCACAAAAATTAACATTTATATTTGCTTATTAGATGTTGAATTAATGTTAATGTGTTTTTTTGGGACATTTTGAATTTTGGGGGGAAAAAAAGTTTGGGGTCAAATCATTTTGGTTGGTTGGTGATTTGGTTTTATTTCTGGCAAACAGAACAAAACAACAAGAAAAAAGAGGAAAAAAAGAAAAAAAATGTATTCTTATTCTGTTACTTTTCTTGCTTGTTTGTTTTTTCCCCCTTTTTTTTTTACATTATTCTATTTATGTTATTTTTTTCACATGTTCGAAATAAAAATTTGAATTGAATTGAATTTTGAGGACACACGTTATCAGATCTCTGCTTCATAACATACAAATAATTTAACTTTTTATGTATTTATTTGCATTTCTTCCTCCTATAATTTGCATGTGATGTATGTACACTGTGCCTTGTTTCTGCATGTGTTGATTTATATCTCTTACTACTGGTTTAAAACTGACAAGTATAAATATCAGCCTCAGAAATCCAGATTATATGAAGCCATGAATGATATTGTGATATAACGTCTGGATGGAAATGTGTGAAATTGTGCATCAAAAACCACCAAGACGATTTATTCTCCCCGAAAGTGAAACATTTTAAAGAAGAGTTAATTGCCTTCGTCCCTGCAACCATTTACAGTAAACCCACGGCTTAACGGCATATTTCCACCTGATTATTTTACCTTCATCCTTCTCCGTCACGTCACCGTTCACATGCATTCCGTGAGACGAGGGAGGAAAAAAGAAAACCACATCAACTGTACGTTATGATGAGTTATGATCGTGCTATCGTTGTTGAGAAAGCAATGTGTGTTTTCAGGAACATTAGTTAGAAGCAGACTAAACACACAAGTTGGCCTGCTGTACACACACACACACACACACACACACACACACACACACACACACAGACATACAGACAACTATAAGTCATCTGAAGTGGAGGGGACGACCGGCCAGCATGCTTCTCATTTAAACAGCAGAGGAAATAAACACGGCGTAATTATTAAAGGTGGAATGGGAGCGGGGAATATATCCATGGATGTGTATCAAGATTGGCACAGGGAGAAATTCATGACATCACCAGTGTACATTCATGAGTGAAGCCTCTGTGTATTTAAAAAAAAAAAAGGAGAAAAAGAAAGAAAAACTGAATAATTTCCATCTCAGGTTAATGTTAACTTATAGCTTCAGCTGCGTTTATCATAGAAGTTTGGTTTATTTGTCGTGAGCAAACAGGTGCAGTGATTAAAAATGATAAACTGCTATAAACTATAAACACAGAGCAGAAACACATCACTTGAAAAATCATCATAGTCTGATTTATGTGGGGCTTAAAAACAACATCTCAGGTTAAAGTATGTAAAATAATATTAAAAAACTGGACAATCTCAGACTTACATAAAAGTTGCTTTTCGGGATCCTCAGTGGAATTTCAGGGTCCAGATATTTCTCCTCCAAATATGAAAAACTGAAAGCAGTGCTCCCCCTGCTGGACAAATTGCAATACAGTTTTCTGCAAAACATAAACACCTATATGTGACTGGAAACTAGTAAAGATAATAATATTTAAATTCTGGGCAGTGTCATGGAAGATCCTGTACGCTGTAAAGATTCCCCAGATATTCAGTAAAACACCTCTGTGGTTAATTAACATGGCATTTAATTTGGATTAAGATTAAAAATACGACACACATGAACTTGTACATTTAAATAGATAAAATCACTTACTCATTATCTGCCTGCAGTTCTCCTCTGCAGATGAAATCCAGTGTTTGATGATCATTCAACCATATTTAAAAAAAAAATCCATAGCACAAATCTTGGTGTTTTACATTAAAATATTGACTTCCTTATCCAGCATGATGTACAAAGGTAATTAGATGAAATTACATATTATGAGCAACAAATATAGGGAAGTGGAAGTGACAGAGCACAAAAAATGATTATTAGACTCTCCATTATTTCCATATTATCATAATAATTTATAATAGTCTTTGCAGATTTATTTTAAGGTGTCCATATCTAACTCACCACTGTTCTATGTACCAAACACTAAACTGGTTATCCCCCCATGCTCGAAGATGCTACCACTGGTTCCAGTTCATCTTTAAATGCATCCATTTCAACTACCCTTCTTATTTAAAACAATCCCTGTTACCATACACACCCTCATACCCACTAAGACATATTCAGCAACCTTTTTTCTTTATCCCAAGAACCAACAAAGAAATTGGGAGACGTTCATTTAAATTTAAAGCTCCTTCTGACTGGAACACCCTGCCTAGTTCCATAAGAACTATTAGCTAATTTCGTCTATTTAAAAATACACTTTTGCCCTTCCTTGTGGAACCATGTACCTGCTACTAGTGTTAGAATCTTCGAGCTCCTCCTATCATATGTGTGTGATTATCTGACATGGCTATTGTGTATGCATGGCCATTGTACTTTTGTGTTATTGTGTTGCATAGTGCAACAGTCTTGTATTATATTGTGTCACAATGCCATGAAAAGATTTGTCATGCAGTAGTGTTAATCGTCTGCATTGGTGTGTGTTGTGTGGTTGTATATGTCAAGTCAATTGGCAATTGTTATAATTGCAGCAGGTGGGGATGGAGGGGTTTTGGGATTGGTGTCTGGATAGGTGGGTTGATGAGAGCCTCTATGTTTCTATGTATTTATGTATGTTATGTCTGTTGCTGTAACAATGTCTTGTCTTGTATTATTGTATGTTGGACCCCCTTGAAAACGAGATGACTGTTCATCTCAAGGGGTTATCCATAAATAAACTTCAAACTTCAAACATAAATTAGATTATAATTTTAAAAAAGCGAAATATAATGGGCCAATTCTGTAATTCTGTTAATAGATAGTTCACAATGGTTGGTTGATGAATTCCTTCTTTGTGTTGCTACTGAAAAATTAATTCATGATAAAGAGGAAATGCTCTTCCTTTGAATTAAGTCATTTATGGGCTTTTTGAAAGGGGGGGGGGGGGAACTTTAGAAGCCTTTTTGTTTTTAAATTATTTTGTGGGATTGTTATTGGGTCATTCCGTGTCATTTCATCAAATTTCTGAAAATCTTCCCACCTGACCATCTCAGAATGTCCTGAAAAAATTCAAGTACAAAGACACACTTGTTCATAGGACAAATCCAAAATATTAGGTCTCTACTGTCAATAGTTTTCTCATGAAACATCATTGAATGAAGGGTAGTTTAGACGGTTTTTGGCATCATGCTCTGAAAAGCCATTTTTAAACAGCAATATCTGGAAAACTATCTCACCTGTGGCCTTCAAAATTTTTACAGAGTATATGTGTTACTAATAGCCTCCAGACATGGAATATCAGGGATGTAGCTCAATGATAACCTAGTATGGTAGGTACTTAAAATGAGGCTTGTTGAAATAAAGTAGTACATTTGAAGGGTGGCTGAGCTCCCATATTTGCAGATAAAAGACTTCTATCACTTCTGCCTCTATCTCTGGGGTTAGCTTAAACATTCTACAAAATATGGTCTCTCTTAGATTATTAGTTTCACAGATATTAAAGCTCAAAAATGGAAGTAAACACATCTTTGCCCAACTTCAGGGTCATATTCCAAAAAACTGACAACACCTATCAGGTCCAAACTTACTTTTTTTTAAAGATCATATTCTTGTTAAAATCATATTTAAAAATTGGGAGGGTTTTTTGCCTCAATTTGTCGCAGTGATTTTTTTAAATCCTGATATTGGTGGGGTTTTTGTGGCCGTTTTTGGTACTGCATGTCTTATTATCCTACAAGTAAACATCACAGCAGGGCAATTCAAATGTGTTTTTTACCATTTACCAAAGACTTACATGTGCCTAAATGCTACTGATAAATGAAGCCTTACGAAAACATTAAAATGTAGCACAGTTGTAGTTATAGAGGCAATAAGTCCTTGAATGTGAGTTGAACATGCTGAAAGCAGCTTTTAATGTCTTATGAACAAATATAGCATAATATTGAAGACTGTACATTTTGTCATACTTTAAGTATATAAATTACACAACTAAACCAAATAATAATCTTAATTTGAGCATAAAGATTTTGAATTACAGTAGAAAAGTCTCCAAAGTTTGATATTGAATAACAGTTTGTCTCTATGCTCACTATGAGACAATATGTGAGTTATGATCACAAAAGGTGGATAGGAAGTATCAGAGATGTTTCAGATCAAGATGAAGATGTACTGGTTCAGTTCATGCACCCACATGGCCCTACCAAGAGTTTCTACTGGCCAAGAAGAGAAGATGTGCAATGTCCCACTGCAGCATAGAATTGCCAGATTTGACGTTCCCTCTACAGAAACTGGGCGCATGTATGCCATCAAGAAAGATGAGCACAACAGAGCAGAGATGTACATTACACAATTTCTAAAGTGACTGACAAATTAATGAATGTGACGAAGGAATTGGATCTAAAAGATGAAAAATGTGATCCTCACAGTGAGCATAGAGAGAAACTGTTATTCAATATCAAACTTTGGAGACTCTTCTACTGTAATATAAAATCTTTATGCTCAAATTGAGATTATTATTTGATTTGGTTGTGGTATTTATATACTTAAAGTATGACAAAATGTACAGTCTTCAATATTATGCTATTTTTGTTCATGGTTTAAGACATTAAATGCTGCTTTCAGCATGTTTAACTCACATCTAAGAACGTATTGCCTCTGTAACTACAACTGTGCTACATTTTAATGTTTTCGTGAGGCTAAATTTATCAGTAGCATTTAGGCACATGTAAGTCTTTGGTAAATGGTAAAAAACACAATTGAATTGCCCTCCTGTGATGTTTACTGGTAGGCTGTTAGGACATGCAGTACCAAAACCAGCCACAAAAACCCCACCAATATCAGGATTTTAAAAAATCACTGCGACAAAATGAGGCAAAACACCCTCCTGATTTTTTAATATGATTTTAACAAGAATATGATCTTTCAAAAAAAGTAAGTTTGGACCTGATACGTGTTGTCAGTTTTTTGGAATATGACTCTGAAGTTGGGCAAAGATGTGTTTACTTCCATTTTTGAGCCTTAATATCTGTGAAACTAATAATCTAAGAGAGACCATATTTAGTAGAATGTTTAAGCTAACCCCAGAGATAGAGGCAGAAGTGATAGAAGTCTTTTATCTGTTAAACTGGGAGCTCAGCCACTCTTCAAATGTACTACTTTATTTCAACAAGCCTCATTTTAAGTACCTACCATACTAGGTTATCATTGAGCTACACCCCTGATATTTCATGTTTGGAGGCTATTAGTAACAGATATACACTGTAGAAATTTTGAAGGCCACAGGTGAGATAGTTTTCCAGATATTGCTGTTTAGAAATGGCTTTTCAGAGTATGATGCCAAAAACCGTCTAAACTACCCTTCATTCAATGACGTTTCATTAGGAAACTGTTGACAGTAGAGACCTAATATTTTGGATTTGTCCTATTAACAAGTGTGTCTTTGTACTCAAATTTTTTCAGGACATTCTGAGATGGTCAGGTGGGAGGCATTTGATGAATTGACACGGAATGACCCTATTATTACCCTTATTTATTTTCTTTATTCCATAAGTTCAGCTTCTGATTTTCCCATCAGCAGCTAAAATGCATGTTAATGTAGATGTAATGTTCGACCGGGCTTTGGTGTGAACAAACTTCATGTTTAATGAATATTTGAAGACAAATCAATGACAACGTAGCAAATTGAAAGAAACAAACCATGTAAAATACCCGTTGGTGGTAATCTCCGTTCAAACAGAAGTCACATTAACTCATTCCTGTAACGACTTTAATGAAGCCAAATGAGGCGAAAGGGGTTGAAATGTAATTTTGAGACAAAGCAAATAATAAAAAAAAGACATTCTGTTATGAATCCTCAACCCATATGTAGTATTTATATGTATATGTATGTCAATCCATTGAAGTTCTTGCATATTAAGGTAGAATATACAGTACATGTATACTGGTATATAGACAGGCAATATAGAATGGGCTACACTGAGTGAAGGATACAAAGAACAGCATATACACAAGCTTATATAATGATTCAAGTACCACTAACTTTATACTTCACTTCTCTGGAGAATTCTAAATAATCTGTACAAAATGTACAAGAGTCGTATCCCATGTTGCTTCACATCGTATGTTACTATATAAGACTTTTTTTTTTTTAAAGGACAAAAAAAAAAAAAAAGGAAAATTGCAGAATTCATTGCTGGATTTTAACATTTCCGTGCAGTCGTCTTGATGTAGTTACAACTAAAATCAAACACTCGTGAAATGTCTCGTTAACAACTCATCACATGAAATGACAGCAAGTCTACAACCGGAACTCAAGTCTTTACAGAATTTCCTATCCAGACATATTGGAGACTGTATGTACGATATTTCTGTAATTTCCTGGGAATGTTTATTTTAAAAATGTCTCTGTAATTTGCTGCTATTTTATGGAGTGTTTCATTGTTAATTGATTTTAATTATCTGCCTGCATAGAGGAGTGATTTTATAAGCACACAGCAAGTCAGCTGTACATACATTTTTTTTAAATTTGTCAACAGGCATATACAATTTAAGTAAGTGTTTCATGAAATCAAACTACATTTTTGATATTTGTTATGCTCAGCAATAGTCATTCACTCCATATTGACTTCAATAAAGTAGGCAACGGGCCACACACTGGACAACTTAAGAGGAACATGAAACACATAATTATGGTAGACTTCATACATCTGGTAGACAAGACCTGTTTTACGAGTCCTGAGTCCTTGTATCAAAAAAAGAAACTGATTTAGAGCTGTGACAATCTGGTAACAATGAAAACATTACTTACATGAAACAAAACCCTGACATGCAGTATCAACTATTGAATTAGCCTCTTACCAATTATCTGATATGTACCTTTTTTTTTAAACTTTGTTTTTTAAACTTTTCTAGAGATCTTGACTTGAAAAACAACAAGTCAGGAAGTAAACATTGACAGACAGGCAGGCCGTCCAATCGTTATCTCCGGTCTGACTTTTTTGATTGGACAGGGTTTTTACAGTCCTGCCACAGCCAGAGATTACTTTTTTTTAATATATATATATCAGAGATTTTAATGAATTCATTGCCATCGGTATGTTACGAGGATTTCAAGTAATATACCAGAAAGTGTTTCTGAAAATAATCACCTACTCAACCTTTAAGTTAAGCTTCTTTAAGGGAAAATCCTATATTTTCTATAATTAACACCAAATGACAGAATTCTTTCCAGGAAACTTCATATGAACTTGTAATTGTTGTAAGACAATAAAGTGCTACTGGTAATTCTGGAATAAAATTCCTGCATGCCCAAATTATTGTAGAGAACTCTACTTTCTAATAACCGCATGAGACCGAATCTATAAATGAACAAAGATCTAAACACGACTGATGCCGTTTTTATTCTGCAATAAATCAGGACGCTGAAGGGATGATGGCCTCACTGACACGTACTGCAGGTTCTGATATAGAACATTTAAATCATTCGGAGAAAAGTGTTAAAAAAATAACTAGCATTAAAAAAAAAAAAATCACCGATTTCACATAGCAGACACGCCACAAACACATTTACGTTCATAATCACTGTACATTGTTTAACATGTCAACGTTTTACCATCAAAACTGGTAAACATGAGTGGTGATTTAAGACAAAAGGATTTGTGCAAATAAGAAAAAAGCATATTGTCGCGTATACGCTGCTGAGATTTCACTAAAGCAAAACTGATATAAAAGATGCCGATGATGATGATAAAGAGAATCTATTAAAAAGAGCAAGCACTTAAAAATGTAAGAGTATTGTCATACATCTACCTCTTTACACATCACTTTAAAAACAAAAGGAAAAGAGGAAATTGTCTTTGAATTTCTTCTGTCAGGACATAAAAGATTAAAAATAACTGACGGCAGCGATGGCAGCTCTACATTCAGACTGAGTTCAATTATGATTTGGATTGTTTTTTTAGGATTTTGCAAAGCCTTTGCAAAGGCTTTAACACTGTACCATCACTTATTGCAATAATAGGTCCTACTGGAAAAGCACGGTCAAAAAAATACAATAAAGAAGTGAGGTTAACTGTTCACAGAAGTTCCCCTTCACGTGAGTGAAGTGCCTTCAACGAGGGCTGTAAACTCAGCTGCAAGAAGGTTGTTTCTTGTTTCTTTACGGCGACGCGAGTCCAGCTGTGGTGGCACGAACCGGCTTCAAACGCTGAATCATGTTGGAGGGAAAGTGGGCGATGTCTTCCAAGACATCCTTTTTTTTGGGGGGGTCTCTCTTGGGGGACGAGCAGACGGTGCAGCCGAGTGCTAGCGGACGGCGTTTGTGGTTGCATCAGGGTCGCTGCAGATCGTACTGCTGGTAGCGGTTGAGCTTGTCTGGGTCGTTGGAGGCCATGTGGGTGAAATCCTGGAAAATGTCCTGGTAGGTTTCATCTCCTGCAAGAGAAACGAGGACAAAACACATCAACGATGGGAAAGGCAAAGAAACATTAAAAAGTTACAAACAATTATCTTTCTTCTTTATCTTTCTAATTACACAATCTGAGAGGGAAAAATCCATTTTTGTTCAATGGTTCAAACTTACATCCCCACTAAGGCCCCTCCAACCTGTAGTGTTACAAGATCCTACTTCATTTTAACTACAGATACAGAGAACAGGGCTGCACAATCCTCCGTGCAGCAACTATTGGTCCCAGAACAGTGGAAATAATTACTCAAGTTTATCTCCAGTCACACTACAAGAGCATTAAAGAAGTGTTTTCTGCACACACAAGTACGATATTTGCTTCCAATACTGAGACATTAAAACCAGATAAAGCATTTTGTGTCTAAGATAATAACAATCCCTTAAGCACCACATCAAATTCTGAACGTAGTATTCCTTCCTGCCACATAAATCTGCTGCAAAAAAGTTCCATAAACATTGAGAAATAAATGACTCCTCATGTCTTTAAGACTAAATGATGCCTCATCAAGCAGATAGAAGTGTGTTGCAGAGTGCTCATGCTCAGTGACAGTATCGTCAGAAGAATGAAGCATAAAAAGTTTTGCCATACCTGTCAAGAGTCAAGTGTCGGGCGTGGCTTGAAATATGAAACGGAACGATGCAGAGGCAAGAAAAGATGGGAAAGGAAAAGAGGAAGCAAAGAAAAGGCAGGAAAAACAGCAGGAGAGTAAACCAGGAAATCGACTTGGAAAGAAAAGACAAGCCCACAGAGATTCATTTTTTGTCATCAACTGTATTGTGTTTTAAAGTGCAGGAGTTTATGTACAAAAAAAATACAGTTGTGTTGTGGCCTCATCACCGCAACGGAGAAACAGAACGGAAGAAAGGCACAAAACTCTGGGGGAGGAGAGCGAGAAGAAAAACTAAATACAGAGCAGAGTGAATTTACAGAGAGAGAGAGAGAGAGAGAGAGAGAGAGAGAGAGAGAGAGAGAGAGAAGAGAGCAATAAAGACGAGTGTGTTATAGACGTGAGAGCAGCCGTTCTTAATCTGTTTGAGGTTTTTTTAAGTCTACATTTTCACTTTTCAGGGTGTTTTTTTATTTTAAAAAAAATTTCATTTTGGGACACTTTTCAGGTTTTTAAACAATTTCCATTTTCTGTTTTTTTCTTTTCTTCATAAATTAGTGTTTAAATGCTGCCTCCAGAAAAAGGAATCAGGCTGAGAACCTCTGCTCTGCACTTCTTCCACACACTCAATCAGGTAGAAACACTCGAGTCGAGGGAACTGTAATTTTTCATTAAAAAGGCCGGACTGACGAGGTTAGTCCTCCCTTCTCATTCATTAGCCCTGAATATCCCTCATCAATCTCATCATTCATCGACTGATTCGAGGCTGCCGACGAAGAGGCCCTCGGGTTTCGAGGAGGACGGCGAGCCGATGCCAGCAACGAGGCAAAACCCTCTCACAGAAGCAACAACAATGTGAGGATCACTCAGTGACCTGGAAGCACGTACTTCAGACTCTCCTTCTGCCGGAGACAAAGCTCCTTCTGTTCCTCTCACGGGCGAACTGCTAGTGCGTCTGCTGTTTGCCTTTAAGGCATCCAGAAATAGTTCCTGTACCGTTCCCTGTCAACACGTATTGCACAAGCTAAGGAAAAATAATTAAGAAAAACAGAAGGATTTATTCTTAGCATTCAGGTCCAAAACATTCCTGGCTTATTTAAAAAAAAAAGCAAACTGAAAAGATATTCCTTTTTTTTTTTTAAAGCAGCATCCAGGCTAATACCAGTCCGCCTACATCAAGCCCTCCTGTCAGAAAACGACGAGATTTCTGAGCGTAGCCCTCCCTCCTGTGGTCAACACGAAGCCTACAATCTAACTCTGAAGGACACGATCAACAACACAGTCAGTTAATCTCTATTCAAACAAAAGCATCCCCCGAACTAGTCATTCACAGGGTCGGGGCTGCAAGTGGAGGAGACGTGGGATGAAACTGGGGTACGTTTCAATCATTCATTCACTATCAATAACAGCCCAAATGAGCTGAGCACTCATGTCTGTTTTTTATTATAAATAGATAAATATAAGCTAGGACCAGCAGGTGATAAGAATATATACATGGTTATGGATATTTGTCTACACTATTGCACTTGATGATGTTCCATCCTAAGATGGATTGTCTATATCGAGTAAATAACCCACAAACATTCGATTACAATCAATGCGAAGGAACAAAAAAAAGGCCTTCATCGTCTTACAATTCTGGATTTCCCGTGATTACGGGCCAAACGACCCAGCATACCTCACCCACTAACAACCAAGACACAATATTGTCATAACAGGAAGTAAAGAATGTCAATCAAAAATAAAAAAAAAGTAAGGATGTGAACAGAATCTCTACTTGTTCTGTCAGACTACGAAGAAATATGCACAAATACACATCATTTACAACATGTACAGTAAGTATACTTATTATACGGTTCCTAGAATAATCTTTATAAAAAAAACTGTTCTAAAATATATATTTTTTTTCTGACCAGGCATGTCACAACAGCAAGATGCATTATGTTTGGAAACAAACAGTTCACATAAGTAAACAGGCCTTAAAATGGTTAAGACTTTTAAATAGGAAACCAATACGATGGCAGGACACGGTACAGTAGTTGCATAACCATTAATAGGAATGTGCATAAATTACTTCTTACATTTAGAAATTAAATGATGGCGCACATAACACCTCTCCTCCAGATTGGTCAGATAATAAAAAAATGGCATTCAAAAGTGATGATTATTGCCACATAATGAAAACTGCCGTCACTTTGAGGTCACTGGATACTGGTGGCAGTTACTGGGGTTTGTTTTTTTGCAAAGAGAGACCACACTAATTGAAACGTATTTAACTCAAATTATAAAAAATAAAAAATTCTCACTAGCTGCTATAAATCACCTCTTAAACAGAGGGAATCTGCTAAATGTTTTATAACTTAAACTTAAAGGGAGGAAGTACACACGATGTAGTAAAAAGTGACACCGTTTCATTTAATTCTGTGCAATCAATAACTCCACATTAGTAACAGTCACTTAAGGGAAAATGCGGATCCACTTCGGAAGAAAACTCTTCAGAAATGTGTCGATGAGTCGATGGCTTTAACCCTGTCACGTTGATAGAGTATAGCACCTGACATTTATACCACACCACGGTGCAGCCGGCCCGGCGTCTGGACTACAGCCGGGGCGTTAAGATGGGAGTTGCACTCGCAGTACAAGCAGGACACGGGAGAACAACCGGCAGGGTGGAGAAAAGTCCCCGCCGAATGAATTGTCTGGGTAATCTGGAGGTTAACTGTCCAGCTGCAGGCTAATAAACTCCTGCATGCACTTCCTGTACTGCATCTCGGTGGGGCTGTTGGTGTTATATTGACCTGACTGGCTGTAGGGCCCCTCCGCCTCCCGCATCTCCTCGTTCATCTTGGCCAGTCGCAACCTGGGGGGGGAGGATAAGAAACAGGAAGTGACCGATTATTATAGATAAAAACAATATTGATAATGACTTTCTAAATGCTGTTGAATTTATCGACACACACGTCACATTCATTCCTTTTTCAGAAGCAATGCCTTAAAAAAATAATTAGCCTCACTGATACGAAACATCTCTATTGGTGTATTTATCATTGTGGAAGTTCATAATAGAAAAACACTCACAGAGTGACGATATCTGCGTTGGCTGCATCCACCGCTATCGTCAAAGGGGTTTTCTCGTCAATGTCTGCAGCATTTTGGTTTGCTCCTCTTTTTAAGAATAAACACACTTGCCTAAAAAAGACAAAAATGATGGTCACACACAATCTGAGTTGGATCAAAGTTTTGGTGAAGTATTGATGATGAGAGAGTAAGACGAACCCTGTGTGTCCCAGCATGGTGGCGTGGTGGAGGGGTCCTCGGCCCTGAGCGTCCTGCTGGTTCACATTAGCTGCGTTTTGGAGCAGAAACTCACAGGTGACCAGCGAACCCTGGAAGGAAACATTCACAATCATTTTCCAATGATAAAGCACGCTCAAATTTGAATGATTATTTGGCTCAAACTTAATTGCTCATTAAACTGCTGTCAAAATGAATAAAAAATACATTTTGTTGGATTTGCGAAGTGCTAGTGTTCATCATAAACAATCTAACATTGTCTATGGAGGACATTCGTTTCTGGTCTTTCAAACTCCCCCCTCAGGATATTATTTGGTCCTGGGTTGTGTCGCCGGTAGCGATGCTCACCCCCTGCACCGCCATGATGAGGGGCGTCCTCTTGTCGTCCTCCGTGTTGACCCAGTTGACCTCGGCTCCGTGGGCCAGCGCCTCCGACATGTCCGGCAGGCTGCGGGCGCACGCCGCCCAGTAGAGCTGCAGACCCGAGCTGTACTCCTTAGGCTCGTAGAAAACCACCTCCTTACAAGGCGACGGAGGAGGCAGCGTGGCAGGCATGGCCATGGGCGGAGACTCGGCAGCTTCTGGAGAAATGGGAAGAAAAAAGGTTCATCTGTGTGTTGTAATGAAACACCTATAGATTTGTCCTTCTTGTTTCCAACATAGTGAAACGCTAAAAAAAGACAAGGACATGTTTGTCTTTGACAACAATAAAGGGTGTGTATTAGCTCATGTGCAGACTCTGAAGGCATCATTTATGGCGATTATATGTTTTGAAGGCCTGTGGATAAGCCAAACTGCAATTAGCAACGTTTTTTCTTTCTCTTACATCATTCTTGGGCCCCAAATTCTGGCACAAGGGTCTGTTTTTTTCCCCTACTTGGCTAATATATCTCTTGCTTTAGATCTAAATAGGCTAAAAACAGAGGTGTGTATGCGTGAGCGTCTCACCTGCGTCCGTCAGGCTGTTGTTGGAGGCGGTGGTGGCCAGCATCTCCCTGCTCCCGTCAGCACTGTTCTGGATGCCGCTGTCTGCACTTTTTACTGTAAGACAAAGACAACGAATCACGACTTGTAGAACGGCACACAGACGTCATTCACTGAGTGTATAAAACAAAAGGAACACCTTCCTGCTGATTGTTTTCAGATCATCACACAACCTCCTTAAGAAACCCTCCAGAAACCGTTTAATAAATATGTTTTATGTTCTATTTCTTTTTCCAATTCCTCTGGAATGAATCCCAGAAACAGCAGGTGGTCCTAATATTTTGTACAGTGAGTGTGCATGCACAAGTCCTCTGCTGAAATCAACAGAAAGGGAAGCGAAGAGCGGATCCCCACCATCACCTTGTGTTTCAGGACCCTAAACAGCAAACGTGATGAGACAAATACAAATGCAAATACCAGACACTGACCAAAAAACCATGTGTGAGAGAAACAAACCCCAAACCCAGCAGGACAAACAAAACACTGAATGCGCTGCAATGAGGTCTGAACATGGCGTGATGGTCCGTTAAGGAGGTCTTGATGAAGGGGGGGAAAGGAGCGGATGAAGGTTCGTTAGTGGACGGACACAAAGCCAGTGGATACGAATGGACAGAAGTGGGGGGGGGGGGAAGCAAGCGAAACACGAAGCATTTAGTACTTACTGCTCCTGAGCTTGGCAGAGTTGTCAAAGTAGGAGAAGAGTGAGTCAAGCTCGTCGGGACAGAAGAGAGAGTCGCGGCGAGCCTCCATGCCGCTGGCAACCGCTACGTTTTAGATAACGGGAGTTTGGAAAGCGGAAGGTGGAGGGTGTAGATTAAGGAGCAAGATGGGGAGTTATAGGTGAGAGCCAGGGGAGGGGGAGGGGGGGTTAGTCCAGAAGCACGGAACATGAAAGGAGGGAAGCGATATTGAGGAAGAGGAGAAGGAGGAAAGCAGGGTGGAAGCAGAGATAGTTAGACTACCAGTTCAGTCGAGACGGGAACAGAGAGACTACAAGAAGCAATGGGAGGTAAAGAGGGCTGAGACGTGCTGTTCACAGGGAACATACAGTGTGGAGACTTATCCACGCAATGCATTGCAGTAATCACATATATCATATTATAAAAAAAGTGACATTTTGTTTCTGAAGAGGGATTAAAAGTTCTGAAAAACATCCAAACTCTGTATTTTCTCTGGTGGTTATCATGTGTGTGTGATTGCCAGACAGCATCCAGGTCAGGATCTGTACCTTTGAATGAGCTTTGTTGTCAGTTTGTTCAGTCCATAAGTTCAGAGACGTTCAGAAATGTTACAGTGAAACAGTAAAGCTCTGGTGTAATAATTCCACCGACCTGTCTGGCCAGGTCGGAGTTTCGGGGTGGGCGGCGGCGGTCTTGGAGGCAGATGCTCGTTGCTGCTGCTCAGCCTCTTCTCCTGTTTGCTCAGAGAAACCACTTTGTTGCGAAGCTCTGCGTCCGTCGGCCGGCGCACGAACCGCCGGTCCACGTATTTGGCTTTGATGTAGGCCTCTACCTCGTGTCTGGTATGAACAAGAAGGGCGTTGTTTGTGAATATGGTAAGAATAAAAACAAATCGTAAAAAACAAAAACATTTTCTATATATATATATATATATATATATATATATATATATATATATATATATATATATATATTATAATGCCTCTATTCTAATGTAATTTTTAAATTATCAAGTCTTTTAAGTCAGATACAGAAAAATACTAAATACGAGGAAATAAATTATGGAAGAAAAGTCTGAGAAAAAGCAATATGCTTCCTGCTGGTTTTGTACCTTGGGTCTCCTGGCTGTGGCTTTCTGGCTCCCAGCTCCTCCCGCCGAGCTTCGTAGATCTGGTTGATCGCTCCGTTTCCCAGTTCACACATCAACTGTGAAAGGTTCAATAAAAACATATCACCCTTTATCATCACTTGACTTTCTGTTTGAACTGGATGTTGGTGTAAATATGATTTCCCTCCCTCACCTTTAGGAGTTCTGGCTCCCATGTATCCAAAGTCAAAGACCGAACCTTCGAGAAATGTACACCCAGACTCCTGCAGGTGGAAGAAGCATTAAAAAAGCAGAACGTCGATTAAGTTCTGCAGTAAATATGCAGCATTCTTACTTTTTGTAATATATATCATCATTAAAAAATATATAACTACAGTTGAGGCCAGAGACTTAAAGGGGCCACAGATGGGGTTGATTAAAGGGAAATATATGTATAAATTTGTTAAATTGAATCCCTTAAATTTATGAACCCATTCTGTTTAGGAAATCACAATTAGATTATTTCTTTAGGTTGTAGTGAGAAAGATGGGAAGATTTACTATACAAACACACCATGTAGTAACACCTGCATATGTGTGTACATCCGTGTGATAACATATCCATAAAACAATCAACACTTCTATAAAGTATATTAAGAAGTACATCAAATATAAAAGAAGCAAACATTTACACGTAACACGAGATGATGAATATGACACAATCTTCAGTAGTTGAGCAGTCTGCAGGCGTAACCTACATCGCCTGAATCCCTGGACTCTTTAATGTTAGTAAAACCTTGGCCTGAATGATAATTACATATTCCACTCAGTAATTAAAGTAATGAAAGGTTGCAGCAACATCCCAAAGCAGGCCGAGTGTTCATAACAGTGAGTTTGCATTTCATGAATCCATGAAGACCAACAGTTTGTACAAAAATATTGAAACGTATAAAAACAGCAAACATGCAATGACTTTCTTTTTATGGGACCAAAATTAACTACATCCCTAAATACAATGTGCTGTAATTAGTTTCCCCGGGTTTATCCTTTCTGCAATAAAGCTATTTACATATTCAGAGTACTTAAATGTATGAGTTGGATATGTAAGAGTTTCATCATTTTGCATTTCCTTCATATTAAAAAGGTTTATCATAATGATTCATTAACAAAAACACACGCTACTTTACCTGTGGATACCAGAGCACTGTATGCAGAGGGTGATGCCCAGATTGATGCTGGCCCAGCGGGGGTCTGGCTGCCCACAGTCGCAGCAGCAGGTGTTTCCTGGGATGGCCAGGACCTTCTGCAGGGCACTCTCTCCTTTTAGTGGTCTCTCCTTCGGCTCCCCACCAGAATCCAGGCTGCCTGTCGACGTGGAGGACTTCCTATCCAGCTTCTGACATGAAGAGAATTAAGCTAAATTAAACTCGACAACTAAAGAATGGGAAATTGATGTTACATACATGAACACAGGTTCACTCAAGTTTCAACACATTTATTAATCTTAAATTTCATTTCTGTAATCTCAAAAATGTTCGTCGTGTACATTTATAAAGAGAAACCTGATGAAAATCCAAACTACTTTTTGTTTTTACACACTGTTTTAAGCATTTATTTCAAAGAATTAAGACAAAAACGTGCCAGATTTTTGAAAGCTGCACTTCTCTTGAAAATAGGAGCAAAGTTATTTGCAAAAAGGACATTTTATGACACAATTCCTGCATAAGAAAGACAGAAAGGACCAGGCGGACTGTAACAATTATAGGACTTAAAGTGTTAAGAAAATGTAAATCCCTTCAACTCTTAATTCAGCGTGTTTGGTTTCTACCTCGCCGTCCTCTCCCTTGTCACGGAAGGCGGTGGCGATGCTGTTCTGCACGGCTTTGATCCAGGCCTGTCGCAGCTTCTCTGAGTCCGCCTGCATCATGCAGCTCCTGTTGGGGACAGACGTGCATCACACAACTGCTGCCTGCTAAATGTGTGTGTGCACATGTGGTAGGAGGTGTGTGTACACAGCTACTCCACCTTCCCATCTTCAGTAACATATTCCTGTGATCATTGGACTGACCGGGACTCAAACTTACTTGGTGGGTGACACCACTTCGAAGCAGAAGCGACGCTCTATGTCCTCACAGTGTTTAACGGTACATAGCCTCAGGTCTTCCACCACCACTGTAGGGTTGTCCTGAAGGGACAGCAAAGCTTGTTAAAACACAATACAAACACACACACACATACAGACAGAGAGTGCTCAATGTTGAAGATTTTCCTTACAACATAGTAAAGGTGCTGCTCACTTATCTTAAAATAGTAGTTACTTCTGTCTTGCAATATTTAAATTAGATTCACGAATAAATACAGCGCTAGAAATAATATTATAGTCAAGCAGTTGGTTTATCAACGCAATAAACTACATCATGGTTTCCGGCTTCCAGAAACACTTTTAGAAATACACTCTTCAATTGTTTTTAATTCTGCTTTAAGCTACGATTGTATGTTATACTTTCTTAAAACTTGTTTTTGTCATCCCCATCTCTCTCCCTTTCACTTTCTCCCGATAAAAGGCAAAAACAGCCCAAAAAAATGACCCCCAAAAAAACCTTGCATTTAGTTACTGTTACGCTTATATTTGAAATGTGTTAATCGTGGTTAAACCATGTTAAGCACTTTATAGCTTTGTTTTGAAAGGTGCTTAATGAATAAAGTTAATTATTTTCTATCATCATCATCATGGGATGGTGTGGTGTCATTCCCACCCTCTACGTTATTTGTACTGGAAGGTTAAACACATGCATATTTTATTGTGTCAGTGTGCAGGGAATCACTTGACATACCTTAAATTTCTTCTGGTAAACTAGCTGATTGTTCTGGATGGAGAACCAACGCCTGAGAGGACATCACGAGAAAAACAAAGTCACATGCTGCTGCCAGAGTTATTCCTGAAATAACACCCTTTGACATAATTCTAGTATGTATGTGTGTATGAGAGAGAGAGAGAGAGAGAGAGAGAGGTTGCAGTAACAAGATGGAGCAAAACCATATTTTCTGAATGTTTGAGGAGTCCAACAGTTATATTTATTATATTTGTATTATTGATAGTGATGGTGTTTTTCTTGCTGATGTATTAAAATGTAAAGCAACCACATGTACTCGTATGGACACTAATTGAACCGTGTCTTTCGTACCTATTCCACGTCTTGAAGGCATTGCTGGCCCTCTTGAACAGGTAGCCCTCCATTGCGATGCCGTTGTCTGCATCCACATTGTACTCCAGTTTGGTGTCGTCATTCGAGAAGTCCTGAACAAACGTGTCAGAAAAGAAAAAGGGAAAATTTAAAAAAAAGGGCACATATGAGGGGCTCAGTTGTGATCTCGTGCAGACCACAGCTGCTCGGCTGCTTCTCACACACTCACACACACACACACACACACACACACACACACACACACACACACACACACACACACACACACACACACACACACACACACACACACACACACACACACACACACACACACACACACACACACACACACACACACACACACACACACACACACACACACACACACACACACACACACACACACACACACACACACACACACACACACACACACACACACACACACACACACACACACACACACACAGCTAATGGTTGCAGAGTTATATTTGTTTCGATCGACCATACGTATTGACTGAGAAGGGAGGTTAAAAATACATCTAACAAAATACTGGAAAATATTTTAATGTCAAATTATATGCCGCTTTACTGAGATATGTCTTCACAGTTTCAAGGCATCTGATTATTTTGCTTTCTCCTTCATCCTCATCTCTCTTGGTCTCTGAAGTTGGAACTAATAAGGGGACAAAAACATCCCATAAGTCACCTGGCTTGTCCAGATATTATATAATGTAAAATATTGAATATTTTCTGTTTGAATAATTCAAAAGTGGATAATAGACCCATCATGATCTTCCCATTAGTCTATACTCCTTAACAATTCCTTAATTAAGACTGAACAATGCCATTATAAGGTTTTAATTAATAAGATATTCATCTCCATAGTTAGTAAGTTAGATATTATCTTCCAAGGAGTAAAGCTGCAAAATGAGCCGTCATACATCCTTCCTCTCACTGAGTTACGTTGCCATGGGGACTGTGTGTGTGTGTAACTACCTGACCTGTTGCCGCACTTTCCTACACACACACTTTCTCAGCTTCACGTGACATTGAACACCATGATGTGTGTGTGTGTGTGTGTGTGTGTGTCCATGTAGACTCAGTTTACAGCGAGTGTCACCATCTCCACAACCGATTACAGCTCTACGTCTGTTACTGTAGTGAGCTGTGGAATCACCTTCTCTGTCGTCCTTCTAGAAACAGCCGGTCTTTGCCTGACACATAAAAAATACTTTGTCCTGTATTATGGAACATATTACGACGTGCTGCTTTTACAAAAAAAAAAAAAAAAAATGTGTATGACCCTGACAAATTGAAATGAGCTCCAATGTGTGTCATCTTGCCAGTTGTTTGATATTAATTTAGAACTTTAGAAGTAGTTATTAACCATGCAGTACCTGGTTCCCTCGTCTCAAATCCAATGTTTTTTTTTGTGGGTCTACAGATTCACTGTGTGTGTGTTTGATGTTGTGCACTATTTGTATGATGTGCGTTGTCTGTTTCGGCATGAACGCCGTCTCCTTGCTTGTAAATGTAACCTGAGCAAAAGCTTATGTTGAACCCCTCTGCCCTATGACACCATGGTGTGTATCAGATGAATGCACACACACACACACACACACAAACACACACTTTTCCAGCATGACATTCACTGGGACAACTGAGGTTATTTTGGGTGCAACGAGGGGAACAAACCGTGTCTGTATTATCATCTGATAATGGAAAGTACCGGCCCCACCAGTAGGAAAAAGAGATACGTTTAAAGCCTCAACTTATCACTTTTTCCTACAGGTGGGAAAGATCTGAATTCAAACTCAGGCCAAATAATGCTACACCACTGTACTGCTGCTGTCATGTGATCACCTGGTTTTCTTGTTTGAGAAATGTCTGTGACTGCCTGGGAAACCCTAAACTGATACTGGTCAAACATTTGTTTTCATTTATTATTCAATGATAAAAATGACAATGGACTGCAAAAGCACCAAACTCACAAACCTGAGTTAACTGTCGCAGACACCGGCACCTACAATGAGGCGTCAAAATAAACATGCTGCATAAATCAAGGCAAATCAACACTAATGCATGTGTTGCACTCTAAAATGAAGGTGCAAACATCGACACAAACACTGCAATGCAGTCTCTAAGTGTGTGCAGGAGAGGTGGTGAAAGATGAAGGGGGGGGGGGGGGGCTGCTAGGGTTACGAAGCGGAAATCGGATGGAAATCGATGCGGGGACTCTACGTACGGAGGTCGACCTCCAAGCGCAAAAGTTGCGGCAGTCTGGTAAAGCCCCGAGCTCAGTCACCTCCTAAAATGTCACACATAGCAAGAGAACGGCACACAGAAAACATAAATAAATGGGTATTTCTTATGCTAACACAAGGTGTATTGAGAAATCCTGGAGTTGCCCAAATAAAAATGGCGTACACACAAACATAAACACAAGCTATTGCTATAAATAGCCCATGGGCACAGAGACACTGTCACATGCGTTGACACTAGATACTCTGAGTCCTCCTTGTTTAAGGGCACTCACCAGATACCAAACGTAGTGGAAACGGCTGAAAATCCTCATTTTTCACAGGTTTTATGGAGTGTGAGGCCCTTTTCTGTGTGTGAATGTTTCCCTGTGAGGCCGGTGAATCTTCGCTATCTCTCCCTGTGGAGCATCTCAATGGCTGTGTGTCACTTCACAGCTGTCTCTTCAGCAAACCCTCACCTCCTCCTCCTCTTGTGCGACTGTGTACGTCTGTCAAAAATTTCGCCTCGGAAGCTCCTCCTCCCGAGGCCCAAGCGAAGGTCACCTGTGTGCGTTTGTGCGTGAGCGTCTGTGTGTGATGCCGGCGTGACCGCTGGGTGAGAATAATCAAGTGGAACGTGCAGAGGAGCTCAGGCATCAAACATTTATACCGACTTCAATTTAACAGACGTGCACTCAGCTTTTCCCTCCCTCACTCTCTCATCTCCCGTGTGTTAATAAAGTGGTCACTCCTTCAACCATGCTGAATGTCTGAGCCTTTAAAATAACATGAGTTATCTGGCATATTCCTGCGGAAAAATCAATTAAATTATTTTAATACCGTAGCCGTGTCCGACCCTATATTGTCTTTTGTTGTGAGACGATGTATCGCTGTCTTGCCCTGTGGTCATAGTGCTGCTGCTGCTGCACAGAGGCAGATAGGAAGCAGACAAACACAACCTCAGGACCCCCTTCAACTCTCATGAGGATGGAAGATTGATAATGGAAAATGACCAATGACCAAACCAAGTGGACAGTTTGAGAAAACCTATCCCAAAGGGAGCAATAAGTAAAGGCTTTAGTGTCAAATGACGTACAACACATAACTAAAAGATAATAAAATAATAATAAGGGGCTTATATGGTCATTCATCAAGAGCAACAAACAATTACTTTACAATACTTCCGGCTTTCAAAACTCAGTAAGTGGCTTTTACTCAGGTATAAAATGTGCTTTCTTTGCCCAATGGAGTTTCACAAGCATTGCCAGTGTGCATAATCTTCACACATTGGGGAAATATAAATGTTTGAAATATTTCAATTAAGTAACGCAGCATTATGTTAATATACCAAATCAACAGCAAACGCTGCTTTTGCTAAAATCCAGGGTAAATATACCAATACAACTTATTTCTTTTCCCACTTAATTCAACTGGAAATCTCTGAAAGATCACTGAAAACAACTGTTTAGTGGTTTAATAGCAGTTAATACCTGAACAAAACTAAGCACAAAACACAAAAGTGTAAAGACACGCGCAATACGGCATAATGGTGTCGAAATGGACTTAATTGGATTAATTTTGATTTGATGAATCGAGGTTCACTTATATACACTTACTGCAAATGGACCTGAGACACATGTGGTGACAAAAGCCCTGTTAAACGGCATCATACCATGCATGCTGCCCCTTTAACTTGTGATGAACCGGCTTATTGCAAATGACATGAGCTGCAGAGGTGGAGTCCAAGCAGTTAGAGCAACGTGTACAGCAAGTATCCGACCAGACATGCAGACGTGACACAGAAAAGACAGTGAAGGAGAAAAAGAAAGAGGAAATCAGCTTACCTGCACAGCAGCCTGAAGGGGCCCAAAGAGATAGGGGGGAAAGAGAAGCAGAAGTAGAAGAGAAGAGGAGACAGTTGGTTAGCAGTATCTGTGTACAAGCAGCCAGACGAGAGAGAGAGAGAGAGAGAGAGAGAGAGAGAGAGAGAGAGAGAGAGAGAGAGAGAGAGAGAGAGAGAGAGAGAGAGAGAGAGAGAGAGACACGAACATATAAATAGCATCTCGATAAACTGAGGAAGGGAAGGTGGACGATGCTGAAGGACAGACGGAGGTTGGTCCATGTACCATCACTGACTGAGCAGGAGGGAAGAGAGAGAGAGAGAGACGGAGAGAGGGGAAAAAAAAGGCAAAAGAAAAACACAGATGGAGAAGGCATATGAAAGATGACAAAGCCTAAGGAAACGGAGTGAGGGGTAAAAATGTACTCCATGCACACAGTTGGGGACTGAAATGAACATCGCTGAGAGGCAGGAGAAAAGCCCAGCAGACAACAGCTGGGTAAACACGGTGTCTGGAGTTAATGATGATGTACAATCAAAGCTCAGCGCAATTTACCACCTTAACCACACATACTAGCTTTTGTTCCCTTCAACTGTAGAGCTCATTTGAAGTGAAACAGAGATGTGACCGAAGGCGTGTTTCCATCAACTGTTTGGAGTAAATCAACTTGGCTGAAGCTGTAGTTTGGTCAGAAGTTGTTGTAAAAAACTTGGAAGAAGAAGGAGAGGTTGTGAACCAGAAATAAACACAACAGAGAGAGAGAGAGAGAGAGAGAGAGAGAGAGAGAGAGAGAGAGAGATAGAGAGAGAGAGATATAGAGAGAGATAGCGAGAGAGCGACTTCAGGAATTTGTTTCAATAATCCATCAATAAACTCCTTTTTTGACAAAAGGCAAAAACTACCGTAAGCAAGTAATGCGATACTTCTCGTATCAAGTGCGTATAAAAAAATATGTGAATGGAAACGCGTCTGCTGTAACACAACACCCCATATCCTGTTGAGGGTTCATAGAGCTCAACAGAAGTCAAGTTCCTTAATAACAAATGTTGAGAGAAATTAAATTTCTCCTAAGTTAAAGTTTAAGCAAACAGTTGTCCGCTCTAGTCTCTTTATGTTTAATTTACTTGCAGTGTGACTCAGTGGAGATATTAGGGGTTGGCGTGGTTGCTGACCAAGAGATGGGAGGTTACCGAAACTCAACCTTGTTTGTTTGGAAATGGGTTTCCGTCAGTCGTCAATAATGTATGGGTGTGTGGCTGAGATCATCCTTAGGGATCACCTTACACACGAGTACTACCTCCGTTCACGCCGATGAAAAGTTGATAGCTTTACTATGTGAATGACCCTTTGGACAACTTATTTTACCTGCATAATTTCTTTTAATTGCAAATAATTCATTTCAATTTAAAATACTTCAATGCACCACAACCTTGTAATACTGTAGCATGGTGACCCCAACAGCATAGTGGTCAGAGAAATCCCATTCCAGGGGAGCAGTGAGGGATCATAGGACTACGAGTACAAGATGCCATGGGGGGTAGAAGGTAAGTCCTGCAAGATCCCAGCAGAGAGCTGAGGCTTTACTTTTTAATAGGAGAAGGCCGAGTCCAATGAGAAAGACTTTGAGGGATCCAACAGCCATAAAGTCACTCCACATGTTAAGAAATCCAGGCTCAGAGTAGCTTGGACACGTTGAGTATATACTGAGTGCTTGTTTATGTTTTTTCTGTGTTTTTCTGTGTTGCTGGGCAGAGGACAGGAGGATAAAGTTGTCATTTATGATTTATATTCACAATTGTGGACCTAATTATGTTGATTTGTGTGCAAAGAGCTAAACGTGTGAATGCTGTTAGGCTTCCATGTGCATTTGAGCATAATTGAAGATATTGTGTGTGTTTACCTTTTGTTGGATAGTGGAATGTTTCTGCTCCATGTCCCTCTTCTCTTTGGCAGCGTCCACAACCAGCAGGTCCAACTGCAAGGGGACAGAACCACCGGTCAGCCGAGCTCACCAAAACACACGTATTTAAGTCAAAACTGCAACAAACACACACAAATGTTTAAGACACACGTCTTAAAAAAGGTGAGTAAGTGAGAGAGTCTGGGCCATTAAAATGGAAATCTTATGATTTGCAAGCGTGTGTACACAGAAGTGTTCCTTTCTCCAAGCTTGAGAGCATAAATTATATAAAGGAAACGAACAACTTCCCAGTGGCCGCATCGAGACAAGACGGGCCTTTCTTCTCGAAGACAGAATTAACCGTGCTGTGGAGGGTTTCATCATGTGTGAAATTGGATGGTGGGTGATTGATTCTCCCCGTCCCCACGAGTAACCATCTCGTGTAGAGAAGACAAACAAAAAGGATCTTGTGAGCAGGCAAAGAAACCAACACATCCATTTTTTTTTTAACTCAAATCAGTGCTGGAGGTCATACAGGGTGATGCCAAAATGTGCCATTTTTTTTTACCTCTTGATGTTCTGTGACCGCGATCTGACCTAAATCAAGCCTCGAACACAAAGGGATCAGTATCTGCCGAGTACACGTGTGTGAAATGTTGCATGCGTACGACGAATTAGCCGGGTTCGTCGTATGATTTTAATGGCTGCTGTGGCTTTACGAGCCCCAGTTACTGCACCGCAACTTCAAGTTAGATGGCAATTCATACTAATGGGTAACAGAGATGGGAGAGCGGGAATATCCATTGTAACAGTGGAACATACGGACTATTCTGTGTCATTCATTTTGCCGCCTGTCTCCAGATATTACTTTTGAGGGGGGAAAAGAAAATTAGACAGTATTTGAGGGAGCCTGTTCTTCTGTTTTGTTTGGAGAGGAAATGGGTGGACGGCAGAGCGGCAGGATGATAACATCACATGGGAAATGTTTTCCTGTCGCACCATAACAACTAGTCCAGGCCGGTCCAATGCAGTATATATCTGCTTCTATCTGCATCTGCAAATGCAGGTGTGTGTGTGTTTGTATCTCCACATATTTTGGGACAAACTTATCTCATCTCTCTTACTATGCAACCCCCCCACCCACCACACTACCGACCACAGCAGCACACTGAAGCGTTTTGGTCACTCGGGCGTTCTGCTCAGATCTGTCTCGACATGCAACAGTGTGATGACAAACTGCATGATTCATGGAAAAGATGCACAACATCCTCTATAATGGATATATTCATTCCACACATGTGCCATCCTGAGGCTTTGTGTCATTGAAAGAAATCGGCAGAATCTTATATATTTAGCCGTTTCCAAAGGCAGAGGTGGAACAAAGTGGCATATTTAACATGAATCATAAAGTGGTCATTCAAACACAAGATATGTGATCTTATAATCCCCCTACTGTAACCTTCTGTATGAGTTATTGAGCCACTATAAAAACATTACTGTAACCCATTTTTTCAACAAATTTACATTAATTTTATAGTTTATTTAACAGGGACAATACATACAACATTACCTCAAGTAATTGGAAAAATGTGATGTATGTAATATGTTAGGCTTCGGCTAGTTTACAGTCTTTTCCCAAGTGTTACTTTTACTCAAAGACCCAATTTATTTGTTTACCTTCACGTCTATCATTTCCTCTCACCAAACTGTAAAGAGTGGAATAAAATGTACTAGAATTTTGTTGGTCTCCATTATTAATTTCCCCACCCTTGACCTCTTTTTCACCGACTACAGGCATCGAGTCGTATCACCAGACCTGTTGACAGCTCCTCCACACCTCCCTGCACAGCCTCTCCACCTTCTTCAGCTTCATGATGGACGGGAGAAAAGGGAATAATCCACAATCCTCTTGTCACTGCTTCCCACAGCTCGGCCTCTTGATTTTTCCGTCCTTTCAAGTTCTGCACAGTTCCAAATTCAGTGAGGCAGGCTTACAATCCCAACACATCGCCGTTATGCTTCTGTCACCAGCCCACTCTCTATCTTTCCCTCCCTCTCCAGGATCTGGTTTCTAAAAACGTCTTCTGCCTTTTTTCCCTCACACAATCCTTGAAGTTGTTTTGGAGCGTCGGAGGCTTACAGTCCATGCCTTTCCATTCTAGTCAATCACTTTTTTTCTTTGAGAAGATTACATTCCGTCCTTTTATCCCTTCCTATAATCAGCTTTTCAAAGTTGTGTCCCCCCTTTTACTTCCCTCTCACTCTTTGCTTCCCTCTGTCCATTCCTTGATAGTACCAACATCAGATGGCTTCCAACTTCAGAGCAGGAGGGTAAAGAAACCACACTCTCCTCTCCAATCCAATTTAGAGGACCACTCTCCCAGCGCTTCACATCTGCCTTCCAAAATTCTTGTTTGTCTGTTTTTCAGATAGAATCCACCGTTTGTTTCCTGTGACATGTTTTTCAAAATGTCGGTTCAAATGTCAGAAAAAACATGTTTACAAGCTCCACTCCACTTCTACTCTTCTGCTCCTCTTCGGCTCTCCACGGTGACTCATTTCTTCCTCGGTCTTGCATTTGCAAATTTGACAAATATCTCTCATTCGGCTCTTTTTTACCGCTCCATTCTCAGCGTTTATATTCAGCATCAATCTCAGGTTTCTTTGCCGCATTCGCTCAGCTGACGTTCAATGACTCTGACTGTCGAAAAAAAACCTTTCCAGCCCATCTGACTGCTTTTTCTTCCTCATTCCTGCGCACTGTAACAGTAGCTCAACTGTGATAATCATCTTAAAGCCACAACCGGGCCCATCCTCTGGCTCAGAGGGACGGCTCTGTTTATCAGAGGATGCACACAGACACACACAGGGCTGAAATATCAATTTGATGGAAAAGATAGCCGTAGACACACACTGGGAGGATAGGCACACAAACACAAGGAGAGAGGTCGCCCGGATGTGAAGGCAGGAGGTGGGTCCCTGATGATGCAAGTGTAAACCCACGACCATTTACACATAAACTCAAGACGGCCAAGTTTCACGGCCCTCACCTGAAACAAACTCTAAATATGCTTCTGAACAGGAACGCTGTTTAGGTAATCAAGCAGTATTATCTCTGTGTAGATAATAAAACGTGTTTATGCACCGACAGTGCACTGGTATGTAAACTTAGCCAACATTTATTCTGCTCCTCAAAATAGACCCATGTTTGCTTATGTTGCAAGAGTTTATACTGCGTGTTCTAATAACATTGCAAGTGTTGTCCTGAGGAAGCTATATGTTTGTTTTTACAAAGAGGATTATATTAAAAAGGAAAAAAAAACGTAAACGAATTGATAGACGCTCAAATTAATTTCTTAGCTGAAGTGAGTTAGTTCAATATCCATCTAACAAATTAATGTAATAGCATATGTTATACATTTGAAAAATCATAATATATTTTTTTAGTTGCTCAAAATTAAGTAATAAAATGTCATTATTAAATTAACAAAACAGTATTACCCTGCTGCTGCATAACAGATGTTATGAAATCTGAATGATTATGTTATGATATCATTTTTACATCCTCACACATTGTTGATGATATTAAATGTATGTAAAAATAACTAAGATGTTTTATAATGTTCAACTACATTTTTATAAAATTGTCCATTTAGCAAAAATACTTTAAATTTAGCTGCTGCTGAAGCTTTGTCTTGACAGGAGAGTCAAACATCTTAATGCGTACAGTTGCATCGTACCTAGCGCTATATAAAAAAAATAATTTATTATTATTACCTGTCCTCCCAGCTGCTTCATCAGAGGTTGTAGTTCACTGAAGAGGTCATATCCTTGGTGGAAGAACGTAAGGTGGGCGTACATGAAGGACAACATCTGTGGAGAAGACGGTGAATATTCAGGGAGCCGGTAGGACTGCTGCTGCACAGATCATTCCATGTGAAAAAAAAATCATACTTACTGATTTCAGGATTTCCGATCTTCTCTTTGATTGTAGCACATTGATCTGTAATGAACAAAAACATTGTTTTTTTATCGTTAATGCTTTAAATAACCCTGAAATAAGGAAAGCAATAACTCAACACATACAATAGCAATAAACAAACTAAAAAATATACAAAATCTACAGTGACGATACCTGAGATATAACTGAGAAAATAAAAGGACATAAGACAGGAGGCGAAATGAGGTAATGTACCGAGAAAAAAAAATAACTTCCTCAGCAAAGGACAAATGAAACAGAGCAGACAAGCGTGAAATGAGTCGAACTGAAGCAGAACAATCCCCCCCAAGCAGTAGTTCCCCCCCGTAGTTCCTCGTACGGTCACCAGGAGGAGCTCCGTCTCTTATGTTTAACTCTGTGGTAGCCTGTCTCACCTATCAGCTCCATAGCCCTGCTGCATTCATTCTGTTTCTGTCTCTCTATCCTTGCTTGGGTGTGTGTGTTTGTAGTGCATTATAGACGATTATCGATGAATTTGATATTTATATTCCATCTGTTTCTAAAAAAAAACAAAAGAAGTGCTTTATATATAATAAGTGTTGAGTTCCTTAGTTATTTTGCTGACAAACAGGCGACCTCTCCCCAAAGTTTCCCCTCAACACCTGTCTTGCATTCTCATTGGCTAGCCTGCTAGGTGAAGCATTTGCATCTTTGACCAGCAAGCACTGAGCAACCACACATTTGTCTCTGATCTGGGGCTTTTGTTGGAAGGGTACAACAACTAGTGGAAGATCAGGGCTAAAGTTGTGTAGTGTGAAAAGCTTCTTCATGATTGTTTCACTGAGCCTCGCCCTCAGCGAGACACAGAAACCGAGAAGCAGCATGCCGTAAATGAAACAAGAAACATACATGTAGTGTGGTTAAGGTTTTTTTTTAACCGTTTGGCTTAGGCGCTGTGAAAAAACACCTTGGTAAAACCCTGATTTCATAAATCCACCTTTTTGTTGCAGCCATTCCATTTTTATCTTCAATTCAACAGCATAGCTGAAAGCATCAGGCCATTTGCTTGTAGGCCCACGTCGCAGAGTAGTAGTTAAATGATGACAGGTTGTAAATACAGATGGTCGAGGCTGGCAGGCTTCATTGTGACTAACAGGAGCTAATGTTTGACAGTAGAGACACTGACTGGGCGTGGTGCATCTGGCTTCTATAGAGGGCAAGGCAGCATCGTGCTTATGGATTAATCTGGCTCCAGTGTTTTTTTTTTCCTTTTTTGTGGTCATTAAAGCAGTGACAACACAAATTTGATTTGAACAAAAGTTCCAAGGTGGGGAGTCCCTTTCCCTTGGCAACACTAACCACACAGTGTGTTTATACACAGATCTAACTCCCACCCGGGAGTGGAAGCTCATTTTTCCATCCCCTAGCCACAGTGGCTGATGCATCACTACCTTTTATAAGCCCCTCCTCCTCCTCCTCCTCATCTCTCGTCTATAAACTCAATTAGTAGTTTTGAATGGAGTGTCTGGTTGTTTAACTGTATTATGTATTAAGTGTATTATGGTGTCAACAAACAATTTCCACAAGCAAAGTTTATGAGCTTTATGTTGGTAATTGATAACTTTGATAAAGTTTGAGGAAGATTTAGGCTTAAATTAGTAACTATTGAGGCGGTGGACATTTCAGGTTTGTTAAGTTCTGCGGACAGACAACGCCCGTTTATCTCACGTGTTAACTGCGGTTCTGCTTTTCTGTGTCATGTGCATAATAACGTTTTAGGCAATGGCTTTTATGTCGGGGTGACAAGTTACTTCTGCATGAAGTCAGACGGCTGTTTTACTCCATGATGTGTTTTTCACATTATATATTTTTACATGTTGGTTTGACCAACGGTCAATGAGGCAAACTTAATGTTTAAACTTTTAATGATCTCACACTACGTGGCACGACAGGGTATAAGTGAAAATGCTTCATTCTTAAAATGTCATGAATGCAAGTCTGGCTTACAACCTCTCTCGTATGTTTTCCCTCTCCCTCTACCATCTTGCATGTCACTGCAAACTGTGCACTGTATAAGTAAGCAAAAATGCCACAAAAACAATCTAAAAAGAACAAAAAAAATAAAGCTAGAACTCCGTCTCAAGTGTTTCCTACGAGCACAGCTGCAGAAGTTAGCAACGTTTTTAAAAGTGCTGACAGCATTACCCGAATGTAAAACTTTTAAAAGGAGGCCCATTTAAAATCAGCTGTGCTGGAGTTATAGATTCCCTATAAGCAGACTAACACAGCCAAGATTAAAAAAAAAACAAAAAAACTCAACTAATTTCTCACAGCCAGGCTGCATTTTATGAGAGAGTGATTATGCAGTGGGCTACTGGAGCAGACTGCCAAACCTATTTTGAAACCTACTTTTTGGGTTTCTTTTCTAAATCTAATTTTGGAGCCAACTGTGCCCATACAGCATTGTCTGCTTTCTTCTGAGTTAAATTCAATAACAGGGCTGGCGGCTGCCTTATCAGAAAGCATGAAGCATTCATCGGTGCTACTGTGGCCACAAGGAGAGGATGAAGGCTGTATTCAACGATACATCAGCAGTTTTTAACCACAAAAAGGTCAGAGTAAAAACACATGTTTAGCTTTAACAGGAAAAAAGGTAACAGATTAAGACATTTAAAACACGAGAAGAAAAATCATATTTGCATAAAATGAGATGTGCAGCATTTGATTTACTCTATCAGGTTGTATTGCTTTTTTTTTAAATACCTACCATGTGACTGTTAACATGAAGAAACGTAAAATATATTTAAAAAACTACCTCAAACTTCTTCTCCTGTTGACTCTGCTACGACTACTTTTACTGCTGACTCACTGTGTTCTGCGGATGCATCTACTTCGACCTTCTAAAGCCAAAATTCACTCTGATGTGGTGCATATGACATGTGGATGAGCTTCACTGAGGATGTCACAGAATCACAACACAGTCCTCTGCCACATCAGCATTTTCAATCTGAGCATATTAAGGTCCATATTCAAATCCATGTTGGCTATATCATGATCGTCATTGCAAGTTTTCGTTGCTTAGTAACGGCAGGTGCATATCCTCCCGAGCACCTTGCGTAAAAAAAGCAAGTAACAACATGTGAGCAGCCCCTCAGCCTTTTGAATTGTGTTTCTACGTTGAGTTTTGTCCATTGACTGTCATTTAAAGAGTTCTACAATTTAGGTCCCCCGTGCGAGTTGTCCTACCTGTAAAACGTAGTCGAGGACGATGTGTCGGAAGCACTTGCGCGTGGCGGTGAGGATGTTGGTGGCCTCCTCCACCTCGTGCTGCTTGTTGCGGGGAGCCTGGGCATTCTTGATCAGCGCCGCCTCCTTTTCCTCGCTTACTTTGTCAAATTGCTTCTTGGCTTCTTTGAACTTACGTATGTCACTGAAAACGGAAAGGGAGATGTCAGAAGTTTATTAGGACATGCACTTTAAAATGTATAATATGCAACACATTTACTAAAAACAGAAACAATGTATAGACTGATAAAAAAACAACGGTAGAAGATTGTGGTGTCTGGACGGGGCTTCTGCCTGCATTTTCTCTTTACTTCTTATTTTGCTGTGTTTGGGACTCTTTTAGACACCAGCTAAGAGCATGTGGACCACATGTGTGGGTGTAACCCCCAGCCAATAAGCAGGATGTGCAGCCTGTTCACAAACACCACTGTATGTCATGGCCCTCAGTGTACCGAGTCTCACAGGCCTGACACAGACCAAGAGAGAGCAGACAGGCCACAGCAGGATGAGGAGTGACTTGGGTTGCAATCAAGTTTTTTGCTGTTGATTACTAATTTTGACCACTAAAGTAGGTCTTGTTGTATGAGCTGGGTGGAAATACCTTTAGATGTTATTTAAGTAGTACTAGTAGTAAGCACTACAGCAGCCTTTTCACACACGGGTTTGTCAAACTTCATGATTTAAGGTCAAGCAGGTCATGTCCCTTTGTTGTCAACAACGTTATGAGGGGGAAAGGTCAAATGTTGAAGGAAGCAGATTTAACTCTGGATATGTAAGTGACCCAATCACGGTCAGGCACCAGGAACACACAAAGGTTAAACTTGATTCCATAATTCTTGGTCAGCTGGAAAATCCAAGAAGGTTAAAAAATGATTTCCTACAACTATTTGACCCATGACCTGTGTACGTCACTGGGCTGTACCACTTGTCTTGAGGAGGACAAAGTACTCAAACTCTGCAGCCCACGTTTGTTTTGCCTATGTGAGATTAATGTTTGAGCGCTGCAAGGTATTGACTAATAATGATGGAGCATGTTTCCCAGCCTTCCAGTGTGCTGATGATGTGGGTGTTAAGCCCTGGTGTACCAGGGGGGGAAAAGCTGCTAATCCTTATAATGAAATAAACCAGAAGACCCCCAGTGCTTCCTGTAAGCCGTCTGGAATTCAGCGCCATATTAGTAAGTTTTACAGAGAGATATGAATAGAAAAATAGTGTTTTATCTACTAATAACTGGATCATCTTCCCATCCAATACCAGTTCCTACTTCATATGCATTACATTCAAGAGTGGGTTTTCTCTTTGAAGTACAAGTAAGTTCACCTCATGTGTGCAGCGATCCTCATTAAGCTAATCGGGACACGAGCATGAGTAAAATCTAAATGTGCTTGCAGCTTGTTCTCACAGAGAGATGAGAAAAGAAGTGAAAAACTCAAGATTGATTAGCGATATAACCGGCCGCTTTATCCATCTTTATTCAGTTTATACTCACTCTTTGACAAATGTTTGAAGCTGGATCTTGATTGATCTCTGGGCCTGGTCAAATAATATCTGTGAAGAAACAAACAAACAAAGAGTAAATGTACCTTTCTGTTAGGCAAAATAGTGTATTTCCTACTTATTTGAACAAACTCAACACATCTTAAGGGACTCTATGAAAGCAGCAAAAAGCTGATTAATGTATTCACTATCTGGTCTGCAGGATGTTTTCAGCATTCTCAACCTCATGAAGACATAAACACCAGAAATGACGTGATTTGCTTATATTTAGTAGTGAGTCATACCCTCATCAACCTGCACGCCACCAAGCAAAGGGCCGAATGAACGCTTATCTGTAAATAGGGCTTCGGGGCGATTGAATGGTCTGACTAGACAATATAAGCAGTGTGGCTGGGAAAGTCTACCAGTGACAAACAGATTGAGCACTGTGTTTGAGTGGATCATGTGCTTAAAGATCGCTGAGTGGCAAAAAAAAAAAAACCTATCTGACAGTCAGCTGATGTGACCACAGTTTCCAGCGTTGAGTCAGAGTCGCAGGCCCGCATTGTGGCTCCTGGAGGCTTTAAGGGGTCTAGTCAAGGAAGTTAATAATAAGAGGATCTGGTGAAGAAAGACTCCACTGTTGAGTCATGGTAGACTGCCCACCGCAGCTTCCTGAGATACTAGTGTAGACAATATGAGCCGTATCCCATTTAATCTGGGAATTTCACAGTCTTGACTTCAAGGTGGAACCAAGACCCCGATGCAATCGAATCTGAACCAAATGAGCCAAAACCTCAGACATTTTCCACTGCATCAACAAAGAAAAAAGGTTTAATGCTGCATCGGCTCGATGCTTATGATAAATCCATCAGTTTTAAAACACAATTTGATGAATAAATTCATTGTTTTTTTTCCCATAAATTGTAAGTAAACTGTAAAAAAAAAAAAAGATCAAGTCACTGATCATAAATTGTTTTTTGTGAATCTACTAATCTATTCATAAAATACATAAATCAAAATAGAAGTACCTTTCACTATTAGGGTGGTGCAGGATAGTTTTTTTAACACATTAATGGAATGACATCAATTGAAAATTTCTTCCACAAATAAAGCCTATTAATTGATGTTTAACTGTTCATCATTCACATTCAAGTTGTTAAAATACACGAATAATCTTCGGGAAGGCAAATTTAGCACAGGTGTTAAGTTCCCATCCACAACCACAATGATCGTAAAGGTTCAATTCCCCGTGGCAGCAGTCTGGGCTTGGTTGTTTATTCAAACAAAGATCCTGGTTTGGAACTCACTCTGAACATGTTATGCAGATCTAACAGAAAACGCAATATGACTCGTTCAAAGGACTCTTAACGAGGAGGTCAAACAGAGGAAAGTTCTGTCTCCATTTGTGAATGTCAGTGTCATGAGACTGACAACCGAGGAGGCTAATAAGGGGGACTCTGGGAAAGAACACATAATCTGTCCTAGTGGGCTCCTTGGAAGGTCTGGTGGTGGGGGGGGGGGGGGGGGGTGAGAAGAGAGGATAAAGCAATACGGCCATATCTAGTGGTTTGAAGTGGAGTGAAAGTAAGCATGCATGAAACAATTAGATGTTCACGCTGTCTAACATGTAGAACCAACGGAATACGAATTATACTCTGACTGAAGCCTAGAGCGGTTCTTCATCAACCACTTGGATTTACCATGACCATGCTCACCTCAGCAATGCATGATTTATTCCAACAGATACCACATATTCATGGGAGGCAGAGAATGGGTTTTATGAGAGGGAAACCCCTCTATACCTTTATACTTTATATGCCGGGTTTTTTTCCTCCCAAAACAATTAAGAAATGTTTCCAGAAAAAAAAGTTTAGGCATCTGACCCAGAGGGTTTCCTTGAAATCCATAGCCACTTTCTTCTAAATGGGAATAACCCATGAAAGCAATCGAGATGAAATGCCTTGCTCAAGGACAACTTAACATCACTGCTAAACCTCTTTAAAATAATTTATTGTCCGGCATCCTCTCACAGACCTAAAGTCTGCTGCTGTCCGTCCTAGCAGTAAATAAAAGCTCCGACATTTAAAGAGCCGTTCCAGACCGTTGGGCCCAGCTGAGTTTTGTCATTGCCCAGCTTTAAGGGGGGGGAGGGGAGGGGGGCAAATAAAGAATGACAATACATCCGGTTTCACATGGCAAACACAGCATACCGTGTGATAGTTGATCATCTCCTGCAGGCTTTCAGCAAACTTTGTGAGACTAGACTGTGAAGAAAAGAAAGGGACATCCATGAAGACATGCAGAAAAAGAGAACATCACCACGTATTCTTATGACAATAACAGAACAGGCCAAACAATAAAAACGAGGCCTGTGTTAAAACATTTTCTCTAAATCTTTACGTTTGCAGAGCCACAAACTCTTCTGTCGGTCAGGTATGGACGCACAGACACTGTGGTCTTTTTTAGAGACACAATAACACTTTGGGAAAGAATTCTTTTGGCTAAGTTACTCCCTCCGAATACATGCAGTGGCTGAGCGTCAAACCCAAGGGAGAGGCATTGAGGGAAATGCACAAAAGGCAGAGAGGAAGTGCTTTACCCCGCCATGCAAGATTCATGTGAGAAAACAAAACCTCTGACCTTGACAAGACCCTGTGGACAGTACAAGGTTTTACTAGGCCTCTTTTTTTTTTTTAGATCTCATTTTGTAACGTCAAGAGAGATGAGAACACTTTGCTTAAAAGAGACATCTGCTCAAACAGAGAGGAAGTACAGGCCTCTTTATATCTGGGAACTAGGAAGAAGTTTTATACTGCGCTGATTTTAACGCTGCAACACTGCTTTTTATTGTTGTTGTTTACCTCGATGACCTCATCTTTGGTGGACTGCTGGGCCAGCTCCCGGATCCCGCTTACAAACTGCTTGTTGGCTGCGTTGTAGGCTTTTCCAGCATCTATCATCCCAATACATAACTTCACCAACTAGAGAGAGAAAAGGGAAAGAGGCAAATGCTTAGGGGCTAAAAAGAACAAAGAACTTAAGAAATGCACTAATAGACAGAAGTGGACACTGGAAGTTGGCTGCTAAAAGAATATTCAGGAATTGTAGATTTGTTGGAATGTGTTGCTGCAGAGTAAGATAAAAACGGATGCCTAGTCAGCACCTTGGAAATTAATAACAGGCACTTCTTTCTTTCTTCGTCTGACTCATCGGAGGAAAGAAAATTCCAGGTTATGTAAACTCGCAACAAATGTTGGCGGTTCTACATCCACTCCCACACAGGAGATGAAACAGAGGCTGAATGTGCCTCTGCAGCAAAAGCAAAAATGTCAATTTTAAGCAATTTTTCCTAGATTACCAAGTAATTAATAATTAAAAGCTTATAAAATACAAAGAAATGCTTGTTTCTCCTTCAGGAGGACCTTAATTAAACAATTGACATTGATGTTTTGAGGCAAAACTCGACTAAATTGGGGATTTGAATGAGAGCTTAAATAAAAACAATCAACATGCAAATCATGACTCATATATTAAACTAATGCTGTGACTCGAAATGTGGTATTTAATTTAAAAACATGGCATACAGATATTCCCTATTTGAAATTGCATGTGAGTAGTTTGCTATTAGCTAGTTTGCTATTAGCTAGTGTACATATTATTTTATTTTTTTGCTGTTTTTTTAATTGATAGATTATTTCTGAGTAAAAGTAGTAGACATATGACATTTTCATTTCCCCCTTTTATTAGTTTAAATTTCAAAATAAAAAAAAGGAACTTTGGCCATCGTGAGGGTTTTTTTTTTTTCCATTCCAAAGAAATTAGATCACCACAGATCATTTAAATATGACCTCAACCGAACCTGTAAGAACATCCTCTCAGCTACAAGACAACAGCTAGCCACCAATACAGTCTTCGGTCTGTTAGGAAAATAGCCCATTTATGAGCGGATGAAATATTGGCTGAGTTAAACGTCTGTTTACTTTTGGCAATATAGCAGTGTGTGTGTGTGTGTGTGTGTGTACATGTCTGGCAGGTAGGAAGCACAAAGTAAAAGTTGATCTCTGGTCCGTTTACCCCCTCGTCTCTCAACACACGCACACACACGCGACATTTTCTTTCCATAGCAAGAGGGGAAGTGAGGCCCGGGCTGAGTCACAGAGGTGGGGTCACAAGGAGGGTGGAACTCTGCAGGACTGTAAATCCAGAAACAATACACTGGGATCTTCCAAGCTCGAGGTCTTGTCCTCAGAGCTAGTGAACATACTCTCAGCTCTGCAAGGGGGAGACCCATTGGGAAGAGGGACTGGTTTGCTGTCAGGGCACCACTACTGGTCCCAGTTAATCTTAGCAGAGTGGGTGAGACGAACTGTGACGCACCTCACTAGGAGAGAAAATATAAATCTCCCCGTGTGAAAAGCCATTACTGAAAAGGTCAAGCATAACAACAAAGAAGCTAAACCCATCCTGGACTAGTGTTCAAGTTTGTTTTTCCATCATTATTTGGAAACAAATCATTATGGCACCCAAAATGTTTCCGTTCCCTGGTCACGGCCAGAACAGATTCAGTCAATATATTTTAGATAAACATGTGAATGTTAGAATAAAATATGATTAAATGCAGACACTTTTTGGTTAGCAGTTTCCCAAATGGCTGTAAATGGAGATGTGATATGCTTCAGAATCACTGGTACACCTGAAACACTGAAGTCAATCATGATTTTTAGGAACCATAGGAGGTAAATTGTCTAATTAACTACAGTTGAATGGGTTTATTTCATCATACATGTCTAACACATTCTCTTATTCCCTCAAAGTGCAAGGTGTCTATATTAGTCTTTCTCAAAAAGGTAATCTGCCAGGGGATTCACGCAGTAGAACAAAGGACAATTAAGCATGTTTTTCCATGGATGGTACTCACTTTGTCGAGCTTGGATTCCAACTCACACACATCCCCCTCCACTTCCTCTATGGTGGCTCTGCAGGGGAAGAGAAAAAGAAAATCAAGTATTGCAATGACTCAATACTATCAACTTCACTGACATTGAGAAGCATTCATGTGCTTGTTATGATGTAGGGAAGAGGAATAGTACACTGCAGGGGAATCCTTAGGAAAAAAAACATTAAGTCCTCCGTTTGGCTTACAGTCTTGCCACATTATTACCATTTTCCCATTTGTCTTATATTATATGAAACAAGTTGCATGTCAGACTGGATCAAAAAGAAAAGGTATAGAAAAATGAAATTTCTCTCTAGGTTCCTTTCCATAAAGTTGACACTGAAGGACAATATTTAAAAAAAAAAGCATTCCCTTTCAAGTAGAAGGTAAACAATAAACAGCAGCACATGCATATAAAGTCTTAAAACATTACAATCGCATCATACTAACATCATATCTTGATTCCTTAAACCAGATGATCATGCTCAATGATTATGGGACATATTTGCCCAACTGTTATATCTTATATCAACAATTCAATTTCACCAGCTAGCCCATATTCTACGATTATAGCCTCTGAAAACGGCATTTGTGATACATGATATTATACACGCCTAAATGCGCATGATTAGAGGCAGCCAGACTGAGAGCTGCCATTTTGGGTAATGCTGCAGGGCCGGAGTCAGGTCTGGCAGTCTGCCCCTTAAAATGTGACAAAGCACAGCTTGGATCTCCACAGGATCCACAGCCTTAAAGCATTCGAGTGTCACGACAGAGAAGGAAGAAATTCAAAGACCTCATCACCAGCAAAGGCTGGGCGAATTAATCAGCGCTCATTTTCGATGTTACCGTGTGACCTTATTCCAGTGTAGGAATACATCGATTCTGATAACTGGCTTTATTTTAATGTGCACCGCAAGCTTGCTCCACAGATAAAATACAATAAACTAATAATACAGCTACAGTAACAAATACAACACTATGGCAGTTTGTGTTCATCACTGTAGTAGGTACTATCCTTTAGTTATGCGTGTCTTCAGCCACAAAGGTTTATTTGTGCTAATGTTCCACCAGCAAAAGCCATTGCCAGATAAACAGTCAGAAAAGAAAATTCACACATTATAAAATTGATTGTATGACACGGTGCTACTACTGTACGGTGTCCACTCTTATAACGGTTATACCCCGGAGCTAAGTCGAGGTCTTTAGATGACGCATGTTCCACATTTGCAACAGTTTAGCAGTAATAATCTATAGAACGGAAAGTTTACTCTCCAACACTGGAATGGTTTACATCCACTGCAGTCGGATCACCGTTCTTTTCTTGTTAAAAACAATGATCTAGATTTCAGACTTATTATGTGGTTGCCCTCAGTGTAAATCACTGGATATATGAACATTAATGTAATGATTTCATGCCATTCTATTTATTCAAGATATATAAAAAACCCCACAAGAAATCATGAAGGACTGCTAGTGAGAGTGTATTTTTTCGCGTCGTGTCTCAAATATATAGCAACGGGATTAACAGTGAAACCCAGCGGGTGGCAATTCCCCAAAACCCCCTCCAGCTGTTTGTTCTTCCGTATGGTGTCACACTGACAGCTGCCAACATCTGGTCACTGTCGGGGGAAAAACAAGAGGCTGAAAGAGCTGGCAGATTGCTTTTGATAAGGAGGTACTGGAAAGCTCAAGTGTGAACTTCATTTATAAGCATGAACTTCATTTTCTATATCTATCAACGCATTCCTTCTGTGTTCATGTACGTATGCAGTACTTTGCTTTATTGTTTATTCTTGTATGGTGCACACTGAACACGAAGGCAAATTGTGAAAACGTACTTGGCAATAAGGTTGAAATGTAAATTACTGCTTCAGGTCAGTAACTTTATCATTGAGACACATTCTTCCTCTTTGTTGACTTTGAAATTATCAGACAGAATCTACGTGTCCAATGCATTTGTCTTAATTACATCAGCACTTAATGAGCAAGTAACAATGCAGTGGAACCTTCAACCATTTGAATCGACTCCTACTACAGAACATACATAATTTAGGCAGAGCTTGAGCAGGAGATGTCAGAGGTCTCTACACCAAGATAAATATCGAGCAGAATGCCGATATTATTGAAAACCCAACATTTGGCTGCATGACAGTCTGGTCTTGATGGTGCCAAGAATCCTTAAGTCCATGAGCAAGACATTAAGCCCCACTATCTTTGGGAGTGGCGCCCAACTGCTGGTTTATTGTCATGATGGTTGGAGATGGATCTATTATGACGTTCACATGCTACGTCTATGCTACAAGAAGGAAATAACTATTGCAGCTAAGTGGAGGCTAATTAGGCGTGCACAGGCAGCATCTCACACAGCAAGTGTTGAAATGTGGGCATGCCAAGACCAGACGCCTACAGAAACCGATGTGAGCCCAATTCGGTTAAATATGTTTCATGCAGATTGCTTTGATGCTAAAGCTAAACTGCATAAAGGATGCATTGGTACGTCAAAAATAATGTACTTTGCTAATACATACAAATGTAAACTTCAATAGCATGAACTGGCATCAGTTAAATCAATTTATTATACCTTCTGTGCTTTAAAAATCCAACAAACCTGTTCCACGAGAAAGGCGTTCAACGTGGGAAAGAGCATAATTGTATTGATATGACGTTTTGTAAACACAGTGGAATGAACTCAGATCTTGAGTAGAAACGGGGGCAAATGCAATACAGAGCTTTCGCAGAGACATTAATCCTGGTTAAAAGATAAACAGCAAGTCACTGTTTGTCTTTGTCAGCTGCTACAGGCAAAGTCCAATGAATTCGCTAAATCGCCTACCATCTACTGACAGGTCCTAGTGTCTGAGGATATGGACGATTTTTTTTTTTAGGTTTATACACTGGGTATTTTCCTGGAACAAACGCAGTGAGTAAATGCTGCAATCCTTGCCTCATCAATATTACCAGCAACCAGAGGCACAAGGCCAAAGCGTTCACACAGCAGCATGTCCCTGATAAGTCTTGGAAGGGAATAAGCTTAAGAAAACCCTTAAGGGGATAATTACGCTGATATTATCCCTTCATGAAAGCCACCACAAAATACCTTCACTAATCAATCAAGTAAAAGCTCTCCGATTGAGAAATTGAAGCATGGGCATGAAGATTATCATGCAACTATCAATTTGTGTTTTTAAAACACATGCTTGGCCACATTTGCTCAGGTGTAGCTGCTCAGGGGCGAACAACAGCACAACTTCGGAAAGGCAGATCCCAGATCTGAATGTGTAAAACGAAGTGAATGGAAGACAGGATGGCCCTGAAAAAGGTCCGGCACGCTCGGCCAATTTTCCCTGGAAAAATAGCCTTGTGGTTTAGAAAAATTTGCCTTAGAAATGTAACTGAATTCTTTGTCGCTCTTTGGCTTCCTATACAACCACGAGAACATGACCACTTCCTTCTAATCTCGTAACTTGAGCCTGCAGGGTGAACTTGTGAAAGTGCTGACAAGAGGATAAGAAAAGGAGGGGGGGGGGGGGGGCCTGGCAAAATGAAAATCTGGGCCATTGCCTCACAGCTCCGACCTTGGACCATGTCCAGCCCGAGTCTGGATAATGAGCAGCAGAATAAAGAATGAGAGACTGCAAGTCTTTTTCACTGGAAGGTATATATGGCTGTGATACAGACTTCTAGAAAACGTGGATGAGACTTCAAAGAAAAGGGGATTAACTGAACATAGAGCGGACCATGTGGGACAATCTTCTATATGGCTAGAGAGGGATAGTTTATTATACCTATATTACTGCTTGAGCCTTCAGGCATGTAGCAGTTATGAGATGCAACGAAGACACAGATACAATAAGCTCTGCAACAGCATATTGAAGTGTAACCTACCCAAGTGCATTGTGATCTGCTGCTCAGGTATAAATCACTTGAAATTCATGGGGATAATGTATTATTATGTAAATGATGTTACCCAAAAGATATTCAAAAATCACATATATATTTTAGAAGCAATGCCCCCCCCATGAAATGCTAAAAAATATCACACAATGTCCTTCTGTCATTCACAACAGAATAGACATGTCTTGTCTTGAAATGACTGCTCCACAAAACGACCTGTGCTGGAAGTATTGAAGGATAATGAAGGATAATGAAGTCAGCTATAGTACTTTAGAACCAGACGCCGGTACAACCTCCTCTACCCTCTAGCGAAATCGTCTCCTTGGCCGTCAGCAGCCTTGCAAGGGAGACGCTCTGTGATACGCAAGGATTTTATAACTGAACTATGGTCGGGAAATCTGTTCATCATCTGTGATACGAAAACATCAAAAGGCATTAGAACGTGTATCTTGCAGTAGGTAAATTGTCTTTGGGGGGTGAAGAAAGCATAATTGTCTTATAATAATGATAATTTATACATATATATATATTCTGAACATTCTCAGACATCTAAAAGTCTTAGAAAATAAGAGATATAGCAATCATATTCCATCCATTTTTCCTTACTAGTATTAAAAACATCAAAGAGTGTTTCCCTCGAACGTTCAGACAGACTTCCCACATTCTCAATATAACACTGCATTATGACGGCAATAAGATTGCATCTCTCAACAGCACACACGATGAAGCAGATTGGGCGATGAGCAGACAGCCCCGATGATTCTGCTCCCGGTTGCAAAGAGATTCTGGACAAACATCTGATATCTGGTTTCTGCAAGCAGCTGCCCGCCAAAGCAGACAAGTACAGAGAACGTTATGTGAAGATGTTAATCAGTAGGCAATCTGATTTCACCGAATTAAAATAAACCAGACAGCAGTCATAATATCCATTTCAAAGTGTTTCGGAGGAATATCATTAGCGCAATTTGTTCTGAGACAGAGAAATGGAGCCCCGATTTCCTGGCAGTGTTGGGTATTATCACACAACTCTTACAGTTTGGTCCACTGAATGTTATCTTTTGATTTTCAGATTACAGATTGTACGGTTTCATACGGTGCAACATGGAGTTAGTTTTGGATAGGGTTTTAGGGATCTGCTGTTCATTTTTTACACAATAAATTGGTACAATGTGTAATTTGTATGCAAGCATGTAACCTCTAAAATTCACCCTGCATCCTGTCTGAACATGTATAGGAGAACCTGAACATCTTTTAAGCCAGAACCAGTGGATTTTGGCACCTTTCCTTAATTATACTAATAATTTCAAACAAACTGATTATTATATTTTATAAAATTGCTGCAGATACATTTTCTGTGAACGTTATTTTGCTTGTTTTAAGCTCTAGTTTCCTTTATGCTTGTTTTATGGAGTTGATTCTGTTCGAACTCCTAATAAACTAGCTGTAAACTGTATTAAAGAAGTAAATGCTTCAGAGTTCATGTGAGCAACTTTCGGTATATATTTGACTATATTTGCTATGACTACACACGCTTTCTGGTTTTACTCATTCAGCAACAGAGAGAAATCACAGCCACCACATTTGTTGACCTCTATTGCTAAGAGAGAACCGTCCCTCGGTGACAAATCTAGGGTGGAAGGACTTTTCTGTAACTTCCAGCAGAAAAGTAAAAAGGAAACAGCAACATATGATTACAAGCTCTTTTTTTTACTAAATGGAACAATATAAATTAGGGAACTAAGACATGGTATAAGTGCTGTTTGGGTGTGAGGGTGAAGCCGGGGCTAAATAAAGAGAGACGTGTGGTATGAAGGAGACTACAGTGCATGAAAAAAAGGAAGGGGGAAAAAAAAAAGCTTTCTATGTTAACCACATCAGGGAGAAAGAGGCCAATTCAGCATCACTGAGTGAATGTTTGGGTCCTTCTATTTTACTTTAAGACCAAGAGCACGCAAAGGGACACTGATCCACAACATAAACCAGACGGACGTCCACATTACTGTACGTCTGGGAGAGAAACCAGCTTTGGATTATACTGGTCTGGTAATAAAATCAAACTTTTGATGTAGTTTGATGTCAGGATTTGAATCCGAATCTCCCATATTACACTACAAACACCTAATTTACATGATTATACATTCAACCTATCAAGAGCTCTCGCATTCATTTTTGTTAGAGAATCTGATCAGCTCTAGATGGAGTATACAAAGTGTACATTGTTGGCAAAATACACTTCAAGTCTGATTAAACCAGTGTTGACTTTCACTTCCCTCAAATACATTTTTTTTTAATTCTTGCATTTTAGTGTTTAAAAAAACAGTGAACCAAAAAAACAAGTGTGTTTACAAGCATATTAATAAAAGAGTGTCACTTTTTCACATTGGAGAAGCTGAAACAAGCTAATGTTTGGTTGATTTTGCTTAATACATTCCTTATATCTATATGAAATATTTATAATGCTATAGATCAGCATCCAATACTACCTTAAATTGTGATGGGAAGATGTGGATGCCAAAGCTTACAGATTAATCCACTAAAATCTAAAATGCATGTGTTGTTACACAGTAAACAAACACTACATAAAATGGTGTTTTTATAGAAGTGGGTGACTAAAATACAACAACCAACTGAAGTCCTTCGACCCTTTCTGTGCCACGGAGCCTCCACTTATTGCTCAGAGCTCTGACTACATAGTAAGTAACCTCTACAACAATGGAGACACCTAATTCTTTTGCAGTGATTCAGTGACCATGGACCAAAATAAAGGTTTTATGCCTCCCTGGCTTCTCTGTGGCTGTTGGCAGCAGGCCAGCAGGCTGTTTGCACTCCGCATGCAGGAGTGAGGTAGTTGAACAGGTTTGTCATTCACGCTGCAAACACAATACAGTCTTCTGTGCGGCACCGTGGCACACATCTCGGCACTTCAAAAAAGACATGCGCCGACACTCCAAGACCATCTGCTCGATGAATATTTTCACTATCCGCCCAGTTTCTAATGCAGATGTTCTGCACTATTCTGGTCCAACTGAAAATCAGTTTCATTGTACAACAGCTGTATTTTTCTCCCTTTTTTTTTTTGTCTAAATCAAATGATAAATCAATTCATCAGGATAATAAAAAAGTGATAATGAAAATAATCATCTCTTGCAGCCCTAATATCATAAAACATCTCTTATACCTTTTATATTTTAATGGATAGAATGAAAATTACACATGGGGGTTCCCTTTTTTCCTGTCCGCCATGAAGGAATGAATAAAGTTTTTTTCCACTGGACAGAACTGACAGTGGTGATGGTGTCGGTGACAAGCAACACTTTGCATCTATTACTGTGGATGGAAATGTGAAGAATGGGGTGAGCTTCAGTGCCATGACGTAGATCCTGTAATTGTTAGAGAGTGGAGCCGTGGTGATATGGGGGGGGGGGGGCTTCAACAACAACATCAACAAGATGAGGTCATTACTTAAAGATAAACTGTTACACGGGCTCCTGGGAAGCGCTGCTTGTTGTGATGAATAAACATTCAAGCCAATTTTGTATTCATTTTACATTTTCAGGTTTATAAGGTACATAAGTTGTAAAAAGAAAACACAGATAATTACAGCATTTTCAGAATCTACAGTAAAGATTGAGGAGTGATCATCAAATATAAAGAATCGGAGTAACAATTTATAGCAGAAACAAGGGGTACAATTAATTATTTTCATCATTGATTAATGCACCAAATATTTTCTCAATTAAGTAATTCTATTTTTATTTAAGTCAGAAGTTTCTAAGAGTCCATTTTATTTACTATGCAGCACCATAATTACTGCAATACAACGGCGTTAAGCTGTATGAATAAAGCAGGACTCGAGTCGGTGATCACATTTCATTAGCTGTTTAATTCCCTTTATTAATAACCATTAAAAGCGAAACCAACCGCAGCTCAATTAAGTCAAACTTCAACGAGCTCAGAACGCTAACAAGCCTGCAGCGGGACTCCCACGGGAAACTAATCGGGGAGAATTGCTAGTCCGAGTGCTCCCCAGTCAGGCTCTCGGCTCTGTATCGGTGAAGACCGGCAGTTTATCTAGCAGCTCTACAGCTGCCGTCAATGACTCAGGGGAAACTGCAACCGGGGCCGTTGAACCGATGACTTCATACGATGGCGATCCGCCAAGCTCACTATCGGAAAACCCAATCAGGCAAACGTGTCTTCATGATTAAGAAACAAAAAAAGGTTTCTGCTAACTACAGAAATAAGCTCACTTTTGGTCACTTCATATCTACTAGATACTGAAGCACATCCATCCTTCACTTGGGTTTTACCTTTTCATATCTTTGTGTTATGCTTTCTTGTGTGGACAATTTAAAATCTGGTATTTTTGTTTATAACACATCAACCAACTGTCATCTTTATTTTTCTTTAATTCCCCATACAAAACTTGCTAACATAATATTAAGGGGGGGACAGATAACATTTTTTGCCTTTTTTGGGATCTTGCAGGATAAAAAGTCACGTTAAATATGTAAAAAATGTAGGCCTATACATGTGGGGATAACAGCCACGGCCCTCTGGAGGGAATTTTCAACTCTCATAGTTGAAGAGGAGCCAGGAAAGGCTGAGGCTTATGTCTATTCTCAAGTGGAAAACTAGGGTACCAGCGTTTACTGCCAAAAATACATCATTTTTGCACTATGCATCTCTCCTCCGGGCTGAAGCAAGACAACTTCCCAGCTTAAATGAGGATGAGAGCGAAAAAGAAAAAAAAAATACATGGGGTGTGCCAAATTACCACTTGAAAACAACCCTGTCCACATTTGGGGGCTCCATATTCTCTGGCACCGAGTTGAAAGCAAACACCAAAATGGAAACAGATGTTGAGCGAGTGAGAGCCGCTCCACACACCAGCGTATCCATGTTTTCATCCATTCTCTCTCGTTATGTGCTCTTCCCTGGCCAAACACAACATGTGGGGGATGGAAAAGTAAAAAACGACGGTGGCCAAAGTGGAAAACTGCGCTGTGTGAAGATCTCCATTCAGCGTGAACCTACAGACGACTTGGAGTCAGGAAACTTTGAAAGATGACACTCGTGAAGGACAAAAGGCACTAAAAATAAAGATACAGATGGAGACATGTGCTTGAGCTGGACTCCCAGCTGCAGAGCATCATGGGAAGCGGCTTCATATTACACTACAAATTATCCTCAATCATTTTGATATTCAGGTGGTGAATGTTTGTTATGCAACACATGATCTCCAAATGTCAGAAAATAGTGGTAAAAATGCTCCTCATCTCCTAAAACTCTGATACGTTTAAATTTCTATCCTGACCAGTAAATATACAGTTTAAGATGATTTTAAGATCATATAAAAACAGAGATAATCTGCCAATCCTCACAATTGAGAAACTCATAGCTAACACTTAAGGGATAATTGTTTGAGAAACTGATCATCAATGAATCACTTGTAATTATTTCAGTTCCAAGTTGTTTACATTATCTTGACCGATACCTGATATTTGAAGCTGCAAATATACCTTTATATTTATAATATATATTATATTATTCTAGTCTATATTATTATCACAAGCCAGTGTGTATGAGGATGATGATGTGAAGCAAAGAAATAAAGCAAGACATTTCAGAGGTGCTAAGTTGTAACTAGAAGACATACACACACATTTTAAAGAAATCCTAGACCAATCAGATTGCTTGGCTGAATGTAAATTTATGAAAGTATAATAACATCTGAGATCTTCAAAAACAAGCAGTCTTGGTAATACACAACCGGCTTCGAGTTACACAGCTGACTGGGAAGTTTCCCTTTATTCAAACCATTGAATGTTAACATCTGTTCCTCGTTTTTGAGCAAGAGAGAGAGAGAGAGAGAGAGAGAGAGAGAGAGAGAGGATGTTGCAGCAACAGCAAAGGGAGCTGAGGGAGGAAGACAACGCTTTCACAAATCTCTGGAAAACGCAAAAGTGAATGAGGAGGAAGTTGAGAGTAAACATCCCATTTTACAGTTTTTAAGCTTGATCATTTTGGAGACGATGTCAGATCCGACACTGCTGCCGGGAATATACATCACATGAACACCCACCACCTGACAAAACTGCCAAAGAGCTTGTCTACACTTTTGAGGGAGACTCAGCCATTATTCCCCTTCATGCAAATACTTGGTGGTGAAATGGATGAGGGCTCTTTTAGATGTGGGAGAAGTGTCAACACTGTTTCATAGAAAATAAATTAAAAACACCACCAGAAAAAAATCACTGGTTTCATCTCCTTAAATGTGGCTATTTTATTTCAATTAAGGCTGTTATAATTAAACATGCTACAAGACATCATATGCTAAGCCTATTATATAATAAGTAATAATTAAATGAAGAAAGTGCATGTAAATTAAAATATGGGTGTTTTACTTGAAATGTCAACAATGGGCAAATTAAGGCTTGTGGGCACAGACTGTGACTTCATGCATTCATTTTTAATATATACACTCTTTTTCTTTACATAATTTATGTAAAAAAGAAAAACAAGCACCAGAAACAGCTTGCCACACCGGTCAGTGAGTATGTGTTTGGTTTCAGCCTCCCTGTCTGGCCCCAGCTTTCTTTCTTAGAGAGACCAAAATAGACAAAGTGGCAGGCAGGCAGGCAGGCAAACAGCTAGCTGGTTAGTGCTGATTAGCTCGGGATAGCAGGGAAGCTAACAGGATACTTCCCCCCTCTCTGTGATGAAGAAACAACACCAACCAGGACAAAAAAAGCCGTTGGTTGTCATCACTCACCTAAACCGTGGGGAGTCCTTTAGGCATTCTTCGAAATCCACAGTTATCTTCATTTTTTCTGCCGCAGTGAGTAAAGCCGCAGACTTGCGCTCTTCTGTGATTAAAGAGAGTAATCCAGAGTCTTTCCGGCTAATTAGCGCCTGTATTGCTAACGTCCCCGTTCCTCCGACCAGCTGGCTCCACACTCCTGTCTACACTGTGCTCTTTGCTAGCCCAGCTAGCCCCCCAGAGGCCAGCAGCAACTTACGGTTTTCAAAAAAAAAAGTGGCGGCAATGCGACCATAAACGACTGTACGCTTGAATGTCGCTGAATTGTCCCCCAAAAACTACAACAACAACTAGTTTGAGCCGCAGCAGGTTCAGTCCGTGGCAGCAGAAAGTGTCGTCCGGTAGCTAGGTCATAGCAGCCAGTGGGGAGAGCAGCTTTTCTTCAACGCAGATACTACTGCCTCTAATCGAAGATCGTCTCCGCTGAGAGGGATGGTTCACTAGGTGAGCGCGCATGTGTCCGGTTTCGGCGATCCAGAGAATTTATTATAACAATAATAAAACGAGAAAAGGGAGAAAAACAGAAATTACCATTTTAGGAATATTGTAATCTGCGTTATGAGGAACGTTAACTCCCCCTGACATTATCTTTAAGATAAAATATTATAAGATAAACCGTTATTTGTCCCACGACGTGGACATTTGCAGAGTTTACAACAGCAGGGAAAGGGAAAATAATAAATAAGTACATGCAACAATATAAACAAACAATTAAACACTATCAATTATATGTACAGAAAATATGCTCAATATAGTGTAAATTCAAACCACCAGTTCCTTGGCTTTGTTGCTGTAATACTCATGATTTAATATGTAGGCCTACATGCTACACAGAGCTCAATGCCATCCCAGTTTAGGGTTAACGAAATTACCTTTTTTTATTTTCCAACAATACTGGTTAATACTTCAACCTTAATCGTACCTTGATTATTGTCCTGTACATATTTAAAGATGAAACACAAAACACAATTAAACATAACTAAACATGATAGAGTAGAGTAGACCCGTGCCTAAATCCACCACACAGGTTCCCATGAAACAATTTATTATGTTAGTGACACAGCAAAACAGAGCAACTGTATCTCAAGCCACATCATCAAACCGGCGACGATACTAAGCGAGAGTGATCCCTCATAGTTCTCCTATGATCTTTGCGTGAGTTGACAGGCACTTCAGGAGGACTGCCTCCTTATTCCTAACTCCACCGTCGTTTTATACTGTAGATTTGATCACTCTGCAAATACAAACTACACACGTATTAAAAGCTAACAGAGCGATAAGGTGTGCCATTTGACATTTTATTCAAATCCAACGACCACTTGCGTCGAAACGCTGTTTTCTTGTTGCTTTTGTTGACTGAAACGGTAGAAGACGCGTTCTTTTGCCTTCTTTGCTGTAAACCCACTCAACACCAAACACGCGGGATAATCCTTGTAGGAACAGGGTTGATCCTATTAGAATTACTAGCAATCCAACGAGAATTAGTTGCATTGTGCAACAGTGCCACCTGGCGGTTAGAGAGCGGCGCTGTAACTTCAAAGATTAACCTCAAAAAGCTTGTGTATCCAAAATGAAATTACTATTTTCTGTGCAGTGTGCAAACTTACTCAGTTTTTTTTAATAAACTAAAAGGAGTTGTTGTTTTTTTACATTTTGGTATGGTAAAAATAAATAACTTTTCAAGTCAATGCAAAGTTAAAAGACATTTTTCTAAAGTATGGATTCGGATGAAACAAACCACAAGAGATACTAGTTCATAACAACATTTCTTTAATGATGGGAGAAAAAAGAAAACACGATCCACACAATCTGATGATTAAGGACATGCAAAACTGGAAATGCAAAAAACGCACGGATTTTAACATCCACGTCATTTTGGAGACAGACAGACAGACAGACACACACACACACTCACACACACAGTGCTTAACGGGCTGTTATCCTTAGAGAACAAATCAAAAAGCGAGACGGTGGAGACAGAAAAAAGTAAGATGGAGCACAGCCTGTTCATTTTACACACATGTACATAAATACATAAGAGGCACATTTGACAGGTAATAACCACCTACAGGGTGATCATGTCAGTCATGATTGGGACAATTCTGTCCTTTTTTATCTTAAGTGAGAACATAAATGGATCACCTCAGCTTGTCGTCTAAGCCGTTGTCTTTGCCATCAGCTTCCAGTATTCAGAGAACACAATAGAAGACAAGAGTACCGTCAAGATCTGCATTTCCAGACACATTCCTGTCTCTCTTCAAGCATCGCGTCACACAATTTAACTGCTCGGATGTGAGCTTGTTGGTTGGTGGAAAGGGCCCCCGAAAGGAAGTTGCCTTTAACCTCCATCATGGAGAGAAAAAGACCACCGAAATGTTAAAATACAAGAACAAAATAAACTGCAAAGGGACGTTTGCAGAAGTCATACCGTTGGTCTAAGATCTTTTTTCGCATTCTCATAAAACAGAGCTCAACGCTTTTCGATCACAGTGAGGAATTCAAGGGTCAGAAGAAAATGAAGAGAAACACAATACGTGCAAAGGGTTCCTACTAATTGCCCTGAAACTGAAAGTCAACAACTTCAGTGGTACAATTTAGGTCGCACCACCACGATCATTGTCTTTTTTTTTTCTCCCCTCAATACTTTTGTCAAATCCAACCATTTAAGACTTTCTCAACACTTACAGGAACCCCAACCATTATTGAAATCCTTGAAACGCCTCCAATAAGCCTCAGTGTTCAACTCCACTGCAAACGTGAACTAAACTCAGTAGCATCAATAAAAAAAAGATCCTTCCTTCCACATCGCAAAGTGTGTCGTCAAACAAAGTGTGATGAAGCTGGGTGAGAACTCAAACTACGTGATTGTGACTTCTTCAAATAAATGCACTCACAAACTGTGTCCGGTGAAGCTCCCATGCAATTACAAATCGACGACAGATCATATAAGCGAGAGCACAGTGAGAGCTGGTTTCACCTTTACATAAGAGCCTGGTGCTTAAAGCCATAAACTGTTAAAGACGGGACACTGTCCTGTTTATCAGTAACACATGCTGAACCCAGATGTGGACTTCAGTACCGTCCCTCCTATTATCTTAAAAGAGAAAGAATGTGTTAAGTGTTACATTTTCATTACCTTACTGCTAAGGCAAGGAACAACACAGGGGCTATAAGTCTGACTCTGACAGAAAATGTTGAATATTTAATACCTTTCCTGCAAATTTCTTACATATCAAATCAATTGTACTGAAAAAGTAGTTAATAAGTCGGTTCAATTTTGAAAAAAAGGCCTACAGTCTGGTTCTGTGAGGTATTCATGTTTTTTTTTTTTTAATTGCCAAAATTGTAAATGAGGTTTGGCCAAGTGCCATTATAATAATTACCATCTGTGTTGTTAGACTTGATCTTAAGCAAAATACCACACAGCTGACTACAAGCATCAAAGTGAGACACCGCAGCAATACACGTGTCAATTAATAGTACGTATTGTAAGATGCATCATTCCAGAATGTTTTAGATTATGTAAGTCTTGTGCTATTATCATCGATTAATACCTCGCTCCTAAATGATCGTACACTAGTACGCCATTATGAGTAGTTTACCTGAATAACCAGGTAAAACAAAAAGACAATAACCCAACTGGTCGTCATGGTGTCCAACTTTTAAGTACTGAAGGAAGGGAAGAAAATGCAACAGAGCTGTGGTTCAAAAATAAAAAAAACTAAAAATAAAAGCCATCCGAAGGGCACCCAGTAAAAGCGCTGTCGTCATGTCTCAGATATGCCTTTAGTGAGGCCGCGGGGTTTCCCCTGCCTTCCTCCAGCACTGACGTACTGGCTCTGTGGCCCGCAGGAGGACTGTGGTGGAGTGGCCAGACGGGAGTCCTGGTATCCAGCAGATTTTTGTTGTTTTTTTATTTTTTTTATTTTAAAAAGGCTTTGATCCCCCTTTCAGGGTCAGAATGACGTATTCTTCAGTGCGATGCCAGTCCAGGGGACATAGGAGGAGGAGGAGGAGGAGGAAGGGGGGGATTCTTGGCAACAGGAGAGGAGGAGGAGGAGGAGGAGGAGGAGGGAGCAACAGTCTTCTCTCGGGTGGTGTATGGATTCTGGGAGTTAAAAACCATTGTGTTTGAAGGTTATATTGCACAGTCCTATGGAATAATAGCGACAGACGGGTGACCGGGAGGTTATTGGCTGTTGAGGTTTGTTATACGAGTGGTGAAGCGGTGTCTGCTGTACGGCCCAGCATTAAAAACACAGAGCACAGTGGCATTGTCTGTCTGGATCCGAGAGCCGACGCACGGGGCTGAAGATGTGAGCGAAGCCTCGTCTACGAGTCCAGAGAATCAGCTGGAGGACAAACGAGAGAAACGGGCAGACGGACGTGAGAATACAAAGATAGACAGCTTAAAATAATCATATTTCCCAAATTTCTTTCCCCATCTTTGTACTTTCATCTTCCAAATAGAGCATTTGGAAGAAATGGAACAAAATTCCCCTCGACATTAGTTTCATATCTGCATTACAATTAGTCTGCAGTATCAAATCAGTATGTTTGTAAGGTGTACTAACCCTATACACCTCTTTACACACGCTGAAATACTGACTGGAAACTGTCCAAATCATTCAGTCATGCACAGCCCCTCCCCCTCCTTACCTTCCTGTGGCGGGTCAACACTGATCTCCTCCGTCTCTTCTGCTTCCTCCCTCGCCTCTTCTGTGTCGTCCCTCATCTCTTCGTCTGCATCCTCCTCGTCTTCTTCGAGCTCGCTGGCAATGAGCTGTCGGGCCAGCTTGATGTTCAGGCCCTCGTTGTAGTGCATCTTCCTCATCATCTGGAAATGCGACTTTTTGGCTGCAGGAGGAAGATACGTTTGACATTGATTTAATTTGTCCAAAGGAATTGGATGCACGCAGCATTAAGAGTGGTACGTTATTATTTCGATCACGACGACAGGCAGAAACAATGGTCGAACATTGAACATGAGGGTGTGACAGACATTATGCAATGCTAAGAAAGGCGACTGCAAGGTGTCTGCAAGTGTGAGTGATGTGCTTCTGACATATTTAGGATTGTAATGTGCAGTGGAGATGCACAGTAAACAGTTAAAGAACGATGTCTATTCAAGCAGCAATAAAGTCTCTTGAGTTTGATTGGAAAAACAAGAGGTTAATTTCATCCTGGCACTACCAGATAGCTCTTTAAAACACAAACATTGCAGCTCCAAAAGCAATAAGAAGTATTTACTACTCTCATTTGTTGAAGTGAACACAATGTTAAATTACTTTGGTTATTAACTCTTCAAAAATACAAATTACTTGGCGCAAAAACATGTTTAAGTCGAACAACAGAGGTCGAAAACTCAACAGAAAAAAACCCAGCTGAGGCCACACAGCTCTGTAGTTGCATTATATTGATCGGATTTGCAGTTTCCAGACTGTTCTCTTGCTTTTACCTGCATAGTTGATGCACTAAAGCAAGCAAGCAACTTAAATCCCAATATCTGAGTGAAAGGAGTATGTGTGCGTTCAGAGAAGGGCAGACAATGGTCAGGGCATACTGACATAGAGTGTCTGTGTGTGTGTGTGTGTGTGTGTGTGTGTGTGTGTGTGTGTGTGTGTGTGTGTGTGTGTGTGTGTGTGTGTGTGTGTGTGTGTGTGTTTTGAAGGAGTACACAAAACACTGGAGCCCTTTCCGAAACCGATCCCTCTCCGTCAGCACTTCACTGTCACTCTCCCAGCTGCAGTTGACATTTAGCTTGCATTAAGGTGAACTTGGGGATATCGGGATAATATTACACTTTCACTCCATAAACGATAGCATAGGTGTGGCTGTAAACAATAAAAAAAAAAAGGAAGAATCTCCAAGTTTACCTTGTTCTTCAGGAGTCAGCTCCTCTTCCTCCTCCTCGCTACTCTCTTCCTCCTCCTCCTCCTCTTCTTCCTTCATGAAGCGAGGCTCTGAGCCCTCTGCTGCTAACAGCCTTGCAAAATAAGACAAAAGCAGACAGGAAGAGTGAAGAAATATGTTAATAAGGCATTTAAAATGAGTTTTTACACATTTTCCATCCCAGTTTGTTCTGTTGCGTTTGGACTACATTCGATGAGTCCAGATAGAAAGAGCCGAGATCAACAATGGCTCCTCCGAAAGCCATTGTGGAGAGACTTGTGAAAAGGCTTTCTGTGGAGGGAAACAGACATGGGAGGAAGACAGATGGAGAGATATTCGGCGAAGGGGAGGAGAGAGCAGGCACAGTGAGAGGGAAGAGATGCGAGCACGTGCGAGTACTCAAGCATGAGACGAAAATAACGGTTACTATCCCCCATCCCTCACACTCAAAGAGCTTTAACTGCAGAGGACAAGATGAATAACGGTTTACAGCTCAGTGGATGGTAGTGAATCGGTGCAACTGCCCCAGGGAAAGCTCCCGTTTACTGTACTACTGGTATTCAGCAAACTGGCCTGATTCGTCCAGAAAGAAGACGGACAATTTCCCTGCAGGTTTTAAAATGCACCAATAACATCACAGGTATAAACACAGACAGGAAGGAAGACGGTGGAATGATAAAGTGACTTAGAGCGTAGGGAAGGAAATCGAAGGGTAGTATAAGTGATGCATGAGAGGAGAGGCCGAGAGTGGATGTTGGGGAGATTAGACAAGAGGACGGAGGAAAGAGCAGCTGTGGTGCTATCTAGAGGGTTTAGTGTAAAACAATGAAAGGCACTCTGCTGTGGAAGTAAACAAAAGCGGCTAATTGACTTGCAAGCCCGAAGCTAATCGCTATCCTCTCTGTGGCGCACAAACTTAAACTAGCTCATCCGATCCCTGCATCAATGCACTTACGTAAGCACGATGGCCCAGAGCAAATATACTTCTCAAGCTCCCGCTAACGTCCAGACAAGAAGCCGATGAATGGCAGATACATACTTCATCTTAACACTGACTTTTCAAGGTAAAGGTGCTTCCCAGAGACAAAGGTGTTCAACCTGCTGCTCTCCATTGGCTTCTGAGTGTCTATGAGTTATTATGAGATCAACTTTTTGGTGGTGTTTGCAGGAAGGTTTGTCAGATGATATTCAACCAACAGCACACACAGTAACATAATAGATATTTGCATTTTTATGTGTATGTTTCTTAGTTCGAAGAAATTAAACGATCATATTAAGACGTGTGCGTCTTAAGTGTGAGACCCATGAGTTCTTTTCAAACCACTGACTGAACAGGGTTGCGGTGAAACATACTGATCTGAGCCGCCGCGTTTAATGTACCGTAGTTTGGGGAATGCTGCTGACCTTTAGCAGGGTTCTCTCTCGGCTCGATGCTCTTTCAGTGGGAAGAGAAAGAAGTTTTGTCAAGATGTGTTAAGTGAACCCTGCCTGAAGCTTTGTCAAAGAAAGCAGTGCAGTCTGGGAGTGTGTTCTGCCTAGTTTGTGTGTGTGTGTGTGTGTGTGTGTGTGTGTGTGTATTACATGGTACAACTTTCTGCCTAGACAACTCTATCCTAGAGGCTGCACCCAAGCAGCTGCTCTATTCCACCACTAACTGGGAGGTTACAACTACCTTGATCCCATTACTGCCACTGGGTTATGCAATAGAAAGCTCTAGAGCTATCAGCTCTAATACACCAGGTGGCAAATATGATAAATATTTAAAAAAAAAAAAAGTAAAGAAAGTCTAGTTCCCAGGGAAAGAACAAAGCTACTACAACAATAGCATGGCGACTTCTTTGTCACGGCAGTAAATAGTTTCTTTGTGCAATACTGCAGTAAAGTGGTCAACGACTTAAGGACGTCAGTGTCTGCACAGTGAATTCACTCTTATCAGTTATTGTTACGACCCATTGTTGTTGGTGGACAAGGGCATTAGTGAGTGTATTCAGGTTTGGCTTATCTGGGCTACACCTGCGAATGATTCCCCCCCCCCCCTTTCCAGATTGCATTTCTACTTCACATAATCAAATCCCCTTCCATTGCTTGCTTTCCCACCACTCTACCTCTGTACGTGGTTCGTACTCGTCTCCCTCCGTTCAACCATTTCTTACTTTGATGCCAGGTCATCAGCTGCGAGTCCACTGTGGCTGTCCGAGTCACTCAGTGCACCTTCGTCGTCCTCGTCCCCGACCATCCTGAAAGAGAGAAATTAACTGAATAAATAGGGTTAGGGGCACGAGGGAAGACAGAGAGAGGGGACGGATATACAAACACAAACAGAAGCCGATAACCAAACAGACAAGTTTGTTTTTGTTAGGTGGAAGGATACACAGACAAGCATCTAAAACATGATAGCCTATAATTTAAAATATACCTTTTAAAATATTTTTCAAAAATTATTTATTACATATTAAATCAATTTTCATCAAGGGGAAATAGACAAGGTGGCTCTGACCTGTTGTAAGGTGTGCTGGGCTCATCTATCTTCATCAGACCATAGTCTTTGTCAGCGGGATGGTACGTGGCCAGGATGTTCATCTCATCCCATTTCTGGGATTTCTTCCTGTAAAAAGGATCAAAAAGGAAATGCACTGAGAAGGAAATGAGGGCTAAATTGGACAGACGCTCAATTTGGGACCGCTGTGCACAAGTTACCCACCAAAAGATTCACCCAGGGAGAAAAGCGAGCAGATTTAATCTAGAAGTGAACGTGTCCCACTTTGCATTCAGCATATTTTGAGGGGGGGGAAAAAAAGACAAAAACAAAATCCGGATATGTCATCTGCACCAATTTGGTTTCTGACGACTCTCAGGAGGTCACATGGCATCTGCCTTCGTGTCGAGGTAATCCATCATGGATGTGAAAACCTTATTCACTGAATGTGGGCTGGAGTGAGCGCTAAGGCTGATCAGCTGTGAGTGAATAAGGCCAAAAGTCAACGACAACAGTCTCATCTGATACAATTGCTTTTCCGAAAGTTGATTTTTGTTCCACCGATCTGAAACACACCTGTTCCTAATCCCCCATAATGGATCCATTTTCATCTGGGGACTAAGGCCGTCACCTCGGCATGCTCCACCAGGGTTTTTTTTGTTCAGAATTACTCTAATCCTTGCTGCCGTGTCAAATCCTTAGAGGAAATGAACAGAAACAAAGACTATATCAGCACCAAATGAGAAATTTGCTCGAGAGGACTCCTCTAATTGTAGTTCAAGAAAGTGGAAACATTTGTTATAACTCACAGAAAAAGGATGATTCAGTTTATTGTAAGCCTGTGCCGTTTAGCACAATGTTTACTTCTTTTTCACTATTTTTATCCTTTTAATTTCCAAAAAGCTGAAACCTAAAGCTAGGGAGTTATCTGGCTTGGGTTAAACCACCTCTGCTCTGCTCTCCCCGGCCTCTCCTGCCAAGATACTGTACATCAGTCCTGACCTTGTGCATGGAACAAAAGGTCCGGTGTCATGGGAGACAGGCAGGGGGTGGGAGACAGGCAGGGGGTGGGAGACAGGAGCGATGCTAAATCCACTGCGTGCTACTGCAGGCCTGCAAAGCTCCCCTAGGCCTCTCTCTCAAGAACAGACCTGAACCACGGAGACTTTGCATATAAAACTTAACATTATCTCTGTCCCAAAGCACGAGGGGGCACCTGAGAGGGGAGTCCTTCTAAGGTCCCATATGATAAGATTATCATAAAGTCTCCCTGCATAAATTAAGGATGTCCATTAGTTGACGCAACTGGTACTGTAATAAGCTGCTGGCCTGCTTATGAGCAGCAAGGTGTCTAGTGGTTTGATAAACAGACAGCAAATAGGCCAATGTTGCACACCCTGTTAAAATGTCCTTGACCAACATACTGAACACGCACACTCACTATAAAATTAGCCCCCTTGTTTGCGAACCTACAAAGCCCAGAGAGAGTGCATACTTCTGAATTCACTACATGAAGCAATATAGTTTGTGTGTGAATCTGGGTCCAGAGAATCCCAATAATATATGATGAAAATATTCAAGGATGATAGTAAAAATGATAGTAAAACAAAAATAACAGCAGCAACAATCATCTCTTTGGCAGATGCAGCGAGGTTGCCTCAAGACAAATAAAAAACCATTTGACAGCAAGAGTTTCATCAACATGTTCTAAGCAAGCTCAGATCGGAGGAATAAACATCACTCCAGAAACGTACTGAGCAAAGGGCTCCGAGTAACATCTGGGACTGTGTGTGTGTGCTACAACTAACCTCTATAGAGTGTGTGGTTACACAACACATCCGAGAACCAGCCAATGGCGTTCTACTTCCACCAAACCTTAAATCCAATCCAGCCCACATCGCTTATTTCAGAGCAAATCATCACAAAACCTATTAATGCAATGATGATGCACCTGCCGCTGTAAGAGTGAAAAAAAACAACTACTAGTGGGCACTAAATATAGAGCTGTATCCCGTATGTGATGATGACTATCTTTTGGGGTGGTCAATAGCTGGCGACACAACGCTTCGGGAAAACTCATTAAATAGAGTGAGTCATCATTGAGAGCTGAGCCGTGCTATCAGGTGGCATAGTCGGAGAGTAGTGAGCAAAGGTCCGGCCCCGTGTGCTTCACAACTGCCTGAATCCATCAAGAGTAGCAGCGGCATGTCCTCCTTCTGCAGAGGAGGCCAAAAGGCACAGATTATACTGCTTCCTTATACTGTTTCAAGCCAATAGTAGCAGGGAAGATTTGTGCCAGCCGTAGGGGAACTGCTCATTTTACCTGTGTCCATTTCCCAACATTATTGTCATGTGCTAGAAAAAATATTAAATTTACTTTGGGTGAATGACATGGATTCTATCAAATCTATATTTTTGAATCATCCCCACACCATTATTTTTATTTTGCTTTTTACAGACTCACTTCAATTTAATTATGATTAGTAGAATGCAGATTTGGTATTACTCTAAGAAAATCTTTCCTATTTGAGGTTTTCTGCCTTTTATTGCAGTTGCACGACAAATGCCAATCACTGCTGGTTCGACAGCAGTAGCTAGGAGTAGATTTAGGACTAAAACTGTTTGATAAGCCCGTCATCTGCCCAGACTTTAGTAAGTGCATCAGCAGAGAAGCAGAGTAATGAGGAGGGACTGCACAGTGAATTTTATAGCCACATCAGCCAAGATGGTCAGACCACGGTGAGTGTAGTTTGATATACCTATGTAGTTTAAGTATGACAGTGTTATAACAAGAGCCGTTCCTATGAGCAGCGATGTGTGCAGTGCTCTGTTAGCAGACTGAAATGAAGCAGATGGTTTTAACTTAGCCACAACATAAACTACAGGTCCCAGGATTTAGCTAGCACCAACTAGGATGGAGTCAACTAATTAAGTTGAAAAATGTGTTCAGCATGCCACAAACATCTCATGTCTGTATCAGCAGAACTCCGTTCAAAAAACAAGGAAAATAAAAACGTGGCTTTAATTACGGACCAAATGTACAGATGAGATTAGAATTAACATATTTTATGAATCCATCCTGGCAACTCTTGTAATTTAGAAGATAATCCAAGAATATTTATTAAAATATTATTTTATCATGTTTCTCAGTACCATGAATTGGATGGAAATGAGAGAGGCACATTCTCTTGACCAACACCATTTCAGTCTTCCTGATTTTAGCAGCTTTCCCTCATCAACTTCTCACAGAACGTCATCTGAATTTATTATTATTTTGTGTGTTTCTGTTTTGGTAGCCTTTCGCCGTCTCTCGTGTATTCATTTTTTGTGCCTGCGGTCATCTAACCAGGGGAGGTTAAATATCTGAGTGGACTTTTTCTGCCCAAATAATTGAAATTGAGAGATTCACTGCCCGCCAGTCCAACTGTCCGTTACACAGTCAGGGTGAGGCCCACAAGACAGCAAAGGACAGATTGAGTTTCATGGAAGCATCCATAAATTATACATGACTAGGTGTGTGAGGCCCATACATCACTGTTAACTAAATAATGGTGGGTGATTGAAGGGATAACAAAAGAGGCGGTCTCTAATGGGTAAAAAAAAACAACAACAACAAATAACAGCCACCAAGAGAGCTGTACTTTGCAACCAATAGCAACAACTGATGTTACATCATCTGGTTCCATGCTCTTCCTACAAATATATGGAGGGAAGCTGAATTGTTTAAATGTACAGGTGGTCAACTTAATGAATGCTGGCCGGGGGGTAGACATGGGTAGAGCTCAGGATATCCTCTGGGCACTGTAGAATGAGCTGGGAAGGCAATTCGATATATAACAAAGACAGATAGGAAGTAAAACATGTTTGGGCGGTTGTTGAGATCAATGTGAGCTTTACTGTCCTGAACAATAGTAGATATAATGCTTGCCACTCTCTAGTTTATTTATTTATTTTGGCAGGGGAAAAAAGACTACTAGAAAACTATTATGCACAGAGCCAGAGAAGTGAAGACCTGCCAAAGTTTTAGTATACTGGACAGGGAAAGACATTAAAGGGTAATTGTTGTATAAGAAAAATAATAATAAGGGCTTTCACTGACATGGACTTATGAAGAAAAAAAAACAAGAAATTATTCAAATATGCATGAAAATTTAAAAAAGACTACAAATCATGTACACTTTCAATACATAGACATATGGGAGTGTGTATGTCTGTGTGTGCTTTAAACCCTAACCCGTGGCACAGCATGGAAAGCCCTTGTTCTTCTCTGAGGATTTGGTGCTTGGCTGCACACAGAATCCTTCCAGAAAACTCTTTTTCCTCCACGTCCTTATCACTCAAAGAGAGACTATTACTACACAGAAAAGGCTAGCTGGATTCACCGTTGGGGGGGACAGGAATTCACTAATAACTCTCGTCGACAGAGAGTTGGCAGCATTTGGTAGGTGGGTGGTTTCAATTCATCATCCTGCCTGTATATCAGAGATAATTTACGTCAAGCCTTATAAGTCCTCATATTTGTGTACCAATTTTTTAAGACTTAAATCACACTGACACATTTTGTACACTGATTTTTGACAACAAACAATGCGTTCTTTAATAGTTTCCAGCTTGTTCTATTTAAAAAAAATGATTAAGTGCACTTGTGTAAACCCTGGTGGCATTTGAACCAGCAACTCATTAAGCATGAGATAACTGCCTGCTCAGCCATGCAAACCTTTTTTTGCCTCGGGGAATGTTTTACCCAGTTACTCGCATGTACGCTGACATGCAAAGCTAAAAATATCCAACAATGTGTTTACAATTACAATCCCATAGTCACAGCTATGTACAAATGATGCAAAGTATTAATGTGATTCAGCAGGGTTTTTTTTTTTTAGCAAAAGAGGCTCCCTCATGTCTGCCAATCTGCTTTACATTGGAAACAGCATCACTCAAGGAACTGTACGTGTCCAGAGTTTCCTTGGGGGCCAAGAGGAGATTGAGAGGTGGCTGTAGGGGACCAGAGCACTCGGGGGACTGGTGATCCATCTCGCTGGCAGAGCAAAAGTGCCAGTGCTATCAATGCATAAGAGAGGGCAAGGTTCCAGAAAAAGAAACCAACTTCCAACTCTTGTCAAGAGACTTTAGACTTTTGGCATAACCCATTTTATTTCCTCTGCATGTTCTTGACCTTATCTGAGGCGCCCCCAGTGCCATCGAACACCCTCGATATTTTAGTAGGCTGTCCTCTACTGCCAGTGAGGACATCTTGGCCATCGGGATGGAAATTATGTCAAAGCAAAGTCAGAGGTCCTCTCTGGCAAAGCATCTAATAGGACGCCTCACCAAAAGGGCACATTATATGTGTGTTCAGGAAGCAGGGGATTTGATAGCAGCTGTATTGATAATGGTGAATACTTGGCAGCAGCCTTGAGATGGTTATAAGACAACAAAAGCAGAGGTGAGTGTAAGATTATCAGATCACAGTGGGCTCGTCTGGGGGCTCATTTAACACATATTGCTGCTACTTTTAACCCAGACTGATGCTTCAGTGCCAATGCAGACCTGTAACACACTTTGTCAGTCGCTGTGAATATAATTTGGGGCTACACCCAGCTCGTCTTTGTCTACCTACTGGTTTGATATTTTACATCCCAATGCCTCACAGCCTGGGAAAGGCTTTGAGCAACGTATATCTTATCATTTTTAATTAAAAGTTTAACAAATACACTGGCTTTTGGTTGGCCTAGATCTTAAACGCTCTGGATTAACTTGTTGCAGACAATTTCATAATGCAGAAAAACTAATATCTAATATAAGTCAGTATTTGTAATTTACAGAAACCCCCACATAGCGCTGTTAACGTTAACGCCTAACTATAGCACCAAACTAACGGCTACCAGTACGTTATATGTCACAACATGAACGTTGGTCAACAGCCGTTACAACCGCATTTACGTTACCTGTCGTAATCTGACAGCGTTTGGGCTCGCGAGCAAGCTAATGTGACAAGCGATTTAAAGCGGTAAAACGTTTGGTCAAACGCTTCAAGATGTCATCGGGGACGAGATACCATCTCATTCACAAGAAGCAACCAGGAAGTTCTCACACAAACGCACACACAGAAAGCACAATTCATTGTCATTAACTGCCAAAAGAGCTGACTTTTAACGTTACAGTTAGCCTGACAGGGGAGTAACGTTCGGAGAGGCTAACGGTGTCCAGCTAGCTAACGTTACCTGGCTACCAGCCTCACGACAGCGAGACAGGGGGAAAAACTTACTGTGGGTCATCTTCGGGGAGCACAGGGACTTGTTCGGGACTGTCTCCGGGTACTTCTTCCGGCAGCGATTTGATGTTAGTACCGCTGTTCTTGTTTTTCAGGATGCCTTTTATCGGCCGGGGAGCTGCCATTCCCACGCGCTGTCTGACAGACCCGGCTGGCTCAAGTATTTCCGTTTCCAGTGATTTTCTGATTCTGTAATTGCTGCGACTCAGTTACCAAAAGACGGGTTCGGTTTTAAACATGCTCCCCGTATAAACTCCGTGCTCTACTGTAAACAAACGCAGGCTCCTACGCGCACTGTTGTTTCAACATGTCCTGCGACTCCACGGATATTCACCGACTGGTGGTGGTGGCGGGGCAGCAACAGCACTACTAGTGGGTAGGCTATGCCCAAAGCATCGCGAGATTTTGAAACGCAAGTTCACGCCTTCAAATGCTGCTTTTTTTGTGCTCGGAAATTTCTAAGTTACGACGGCGACTTCATGCCTTTTTGCCTTATTTAATGATATAGACAGGAACAACTTCAGTGTTTTGTCGAAGGTTTATTGTATTTCACAAATTATAAATGCAGGAACCCAAGATCAAAAAAGGAGGAGGACATTCATTTCATATATTTACACTTCTGCACCCCATTGCTTCCCTCTTATGGAATGATAATATATTGACAACATATCAACGTTTTTAACTATTACCCTCTACCATCAAACAGTACATTTTTGTCCCTCCTGTTATCTTATTGCAGTACATTTGAATGATTCTCCCCATCCTTAAAAAGCTTGTTTTAACAAGAAATATATCCAAATAAGATGCATTTCTTTCTCAAAATGTGTCACTTAAATTAACAAAGACACACACTGTGAGTAGTTTATGCTAACAACAGCATACTACAATCCATCCTTTGTATTTTATGTTTCATTCTATGCTCTAAACCAGCCCAACCTCCCACTTTTGCGGTAAAATGTTTTTGGGTTATTTATCTTCACTCACCTTGTTCTTACATATCCCACAGCACAAGAGGGCGCTATAAAACTTGTCAAGAAAGTACTTCTTTCACAATTGCTTCTAACCTCAAAGGCGAATTCCTCTTCAACCTTTATTGGAAGTGGGTTTATAGCTGTGCAACTACACACATAGTGTGGCAGGAATATCTAATATTTTAGTGCTCTAAGCTTGTCCTTCCTTGGACTTTTGTCAGACAAAAAATGGCATCACTGAATCCTGTAACTTAGTAAAACATATTATTAAATCTGTATGTGTTTATATCCACACCCCTGTCTATCTCTCTTTCTGTGAAAAGCAGTAAAAGGCCGGGATTTGGCTTAAAACAGGTGTGATTTTCAATGATACGGTAAGCCTGAGATACACTCCTCAGTTGTCACTCTGAAGGATTCTTCGTTGTCCACAGTTATTCAGGCAGCCGATGCCGATGAGATCCACAAGCAGTTGATGAGATCTGGATGAGAGGATCAGGCCATGGTGCGGACATGCTTCCTGATCAGGGTCCGTGCTATGCTCAACTGCTTCAACCAAGGCTTCTCTGTGAAGGTACTGCATAACAGAAACATGCATTATTACTTGATACATTTTAACTGTGGTATATAACTATGTGTTTTTATTGCATCCAGTATATAGTACAGAAGATACCTGGCTATAGTAAAGCAGTGTACAGCATTTCCTCTTGGAGTTTGGCCACAGTGGTGAGAGAAGGACTCCAGAGATGCAGCAGTCAGCATATTGGAAGATTTTGGCCAGGGGATGCTTTCTCTGGTGATTGATGGCAGTATAAACTTGCTCTTGCATGAGCTACTGTTGTCCTTATAGATTTCATCCGACAGGCCATCCTCTCTACTGTTTACATATTGTTTACGCTTTTTCTGCATCTCTTTAAAGTCCCCAGGGTTCACAGACTGCAGACTGGGTAGGTGAGACACTGAAAGTATGGGAGATAATGGCAGCACAGCCGTGGCTTTGATTCCTCTGCTTGGTTTGACTTTTCTGGATTTGGACGACATATTTGGCTGGTTGAAGCCGTCCACCAACAACATGTCTCCCACCCTGTCTTTGAAGGTGTTCTGCCATCGATCGGAGGCAACCCTTCTCTGCCCCAAATTCACCCAGCGTTTAATCTGGAGGTAGAGACGCAACGGCAGGGATATGTTTGCCAGGGATACGACTGAGCACAGCTTGTTGGCTATGTAGCGCACACAATCCCCATGGCCATGTTGAATAGCAACTTGCAAAGGGGCCCAACCGTCAGGGTCCCGACAAGCTAAAATCAAAGGGTTCTTGGTGATGAAGAGTTTGAGGATGAGGAGCTGGCTGCTCTCTGCAGCTACGTGGATAGGACACTTTCCAGTGTCTTGGTGGGCGGTTTGGTGGCACCAGTGGCGGTAAGGATGGACTCCCACCGGTTTGTCGGCGTGGATCCCCCTCTCCAGCAGCCAACCTGCCAGATCCAGGTGGCCCGAAGCAGCAGCAATGTAGAGTGCTACATTCAACTGAAACCTGGACAAGAAGGACCCGTTTGTAAGATTACACTGTGACTTGATAAGCCGTACAACAACAAGTTCTCTCACACTTTTTATTCATGTAGGGAAATTCTGACCTCATCACCGACTTCCTCTCTGATAGGTGGCTCTGGACTGTCAATCTGTGGCCCAGGAGGCAACCCTGGAGGAACTCCACCCACCCATCCCACGTGTCCAAACGGAGAGTCGTGCCTTGGTTTGAAAAGAAAAAAAAACTGTGTGGATTTTAAAATAAATCAGGTTCATTGAATTCAAACTTTAAATTTGTCTATGTGTGGTTTTAGAGAGGTCAGAAAACTAAGAATCCTATTGAAATAAGTTCATTCTTGTCATTCAGGACAGAGTCAGTACATTACACGATTTAAAGTAATCCACTCATTTAGATAGATTAACTATATCTAACCTTCCAGTGAATCTATTAAAATGTATAGGCCATACCCACTTCGATGGCATAGTCTTGGAGTTGGTTGCAGTCGTAGAGCTGCACACCAGTAGATGTGCTCAGTCTGAAGGTGCTGACGGGCAGGCCACTTCGCATGGACACCAAAGTTTTCAATCTAGCGACGGACATATGCAGAAGAGCCTCACTTCCCATGATTGGTAAGGTTTCTCCTGTCACAGCATTGAATACAAGCATCACAGGCCTTTGTTCACTCTGGAAAATAAATGGAACAACAGAATAACGGTAGACACAAGATACCCTTTGTTTATAGAAAGAAAAAAAGAAAGAGTAGAGATGAATCTGCTGCCACTCTGTGGTTGACATTGTGATCAAAAGTCATTCAGTGCCATTTTATATTGAAATTAGCCTGAAATGATTGTACGAATATACATCTATCTGCAAAAGCTCTACATGATTTACTATCTTGCACGCGGGGGGTTTTGACATTTGAGGACTCGGGGCAAAAAACGTGAGTTTGAAATACACAAAAGATGTGAAAATGTCAAAGCAAAGTGACGCAGACCAAGAGATAATAAAGACTAGAACGAGGACAAAAACATTGTAAGGCCAGCAGAAAACAACTACTTTTATGAGAGGCTGTAAAGTGATGACAAAGGGACACACATGCTTATTCCTTTCAGCTTTTACACAAGGTTGCCTGGTAACGAGCCTGGAATGCATCCCAATACTAAAGGTGACCAAAGAGCCAAGATGTCAGGCAGCCATAAACTCATTTCTCATCTTGTAACATATTAGTAGTACCAGTCTTCTTACATGTAAACCTAAAGCAAAGATGAACTTCAGCATCCTCCCACAATGTGCATTATTGTATGCTGATTGTATTTGCTGCAAATCCCAATAAAAAAACCCCTCTTCATGCTTTAATACCTTTATCAGGCATCGGATGGCGCTGCCACTTGTGATGCCCACGTCGCACAGAGCCCAGCTGTCCTGCAGCGCTGCACCTCCGTGGCTCAGCTCCAGGTACAGCTGCTGTTTGTCATCGGAGAGTTGCACCAGAAAGTTATCCTACAGAACGGGACAGGGTGAACATGTATGGAGCTGTTAGACTCCTCCTGAACAAGAAACAAAGTTCTTGTTAGAGTCTGTTGCTCCATTTGCTTTTACATCTGAGCTGAATAAAAATGTCTCCAAGGATGGAGAGATTAAGCTTTTTCTAGACTTATAACACGAAAAGATTCCACTATTTAATGCAACATTATGCCAAATCTGTAAAAAACATAAAACAGTCTCTCTTTCTCCCCTCAAGACATTCCAAAAAAAATGAGGTCCATCAATAGATGGACCTCAGTAACTTTTTATTACCTTCAACATCTGCTTCATTGCCCACACAGTCTGATCGGCAGGGACATCAAAAGGCTCACAGGAGCCCTCGAAGCAGATGAAGACCCTCATGGTTTGGACCTCCATGCTCCAGCCATTTGGCCCCTCTGTGGTGCTTTGGTCGGCCGGAGGAGTGTGTGTGTGGTGAGTTTGTCAGAGGCAAAGTCATTGTAGGTGGGTGGGGTTTGGGAAGGACAAGTCAATAAAACACAATGCTTTTAAAACTGATTGAATGAGGTTTCGTAAGGGTTTTTATTTTTGGGAGGTGATACATTTTCCTCACCTCTCGGACTGAATCATACAAAAGGACACAGGACTGTCTTATCTCAGCTTTTGGAGAAACGTAATAGAATATTGTGTTGCATGTGACAGCATTTATTGAGCCACACTGTTGAGTTTGATCTCATGTCATCTGCACCAGATCTGCCTCTGTTTTTACAGCAGCATTAAGACCTCACCACATGTGCCAAAGTTCAGATGCATTTATAGACGTGCTTTCTGAGGTAGACAATACATTTACATTTAGGGCATTTAGCAGACGCTTTTGTCCAAAGCAACTTACAATAAGTACATTTGTCAAAAGAAAGAAACCACAACATATCATCGCTATTAAATTAAGAAGGTAAAAATAGAAATAAATGTTAGGTCCTCATCTGAGTAAAGTAGTAGCAGTTCAGCAAGTATACCTTAAATACAACAGTGTTATAATCAAAGTGCTTTCGGTAAGAACATATTTTTTGGGGGTGGATTACATAGCAAAGTAGAGGAAGACGTCACACAGCAATACAGCAGAGATTGTATGTAACTGGCTCATTGTCATTTATATTGAAATTAACTTACAATAGCATAACTGTTTTATGTGTGATCCCAGCTGAACAAACCCCAACACAGTCTGACGTCAGCTCTTCGCTCTGCCTTTTAGTGGGAAACCAAAGGACTACCCACTGGTTGCACGCTGTGTTAGAGGAAGATTACAGAAACTTGAAATGTTCATTGATAGTTTTACAGGGAACTGCTAATTTGCATTTGACCTTTTATAGACTGACTCTGTCCACAAACGTTCTTGTGTTCAATCTGGGTATATGTTAGCTAGGTTCCCCAAGGTTCAAGAAATCTGCAAATTGTGATGATTTCTTCTATGGAAACCTTTATGTAATGAGCTGCATATTTATTTACAGATAATTATTGTCATTTTACATAGATTTGTATGTTATTAAGGTACTCTTTAAAAAAAGAGTTCATTATGTTTGATGTAATGAAAAATGTTTCCTAAATTTGTGTTGTGGAATTACAGAATGATAATGTAAAGATAAATAAAATGAAATATAAAAAAAACCATAAAACTACAAATAAAAATGTTAATTTGTTAGTATGGACATAAACCTTTATATAATGAGCTACATGTTTAATTACAGGGAATTATTGTCATTGTACATACATTTGTATGTAATAAAATAAAGCATAACAATTCTGTATAAATATTATAGTAATTTTACTGTACAAAAATGAGAAATACATGTAAAACTTTTGAGTTATTTCCCTGAAAATTAGGATCTTTTTTACAGTTTAGATGAATATAAGGGAAATCAAAGAAAGGTATGCTGTTTTTAAATTAATTATTTAAATCATACTGTAAATTTCCCCACTGTATGACATTGTAGGCTTGTTTGTGCTATTGCTCGTTTTATCTTTAGAAAAGCTTTATTCTAATTTATATATATATATATATATATAGCTGTTATCTATACAATTTTTTCCACCTCTTGATTGCAACCGTTAACACTAATCACACATATCAATGATCCCCTAAAACAAGATGCAGCCCATTTACAATAGAGGGTGCTAGAGATTTAAAAGTGACTCTTTTCAATACTTTTTAGAGTGTAGGGTGACGATTGTGCTGCTGTAAAATAACACATATTCCAGTTAAGATATATGATTCGTTTGTTTACACCGTCAATCTCAGATTTGATGCGATTGTAACAAATCTCTAAATATAGGCGCTTCACGCAAAGCTGTAAAAGGCATCAAATGTTTGTGTTCGGCGTCACGTGGATATGTTTACGTCTGGAGTCACTTCCGGAGTGTGGCTGATTGGCAGGCGGCTCCGTCCAATGGGGAGCCGAATGTAGCGCGGCGCGTGTGGCGGAAGGAGTCGGAGGCGAAGCTAACGGAGGGGGGGGATTAAATTCTAACATTATTTAATGTTCATGTTCCTCTGATCCGCCGTTCGGAACGGGATGATAGCGGCGCCCCGAGATCCTACACGTTACTTGACACGACGTCACGGAGAGGAGAGCGATGTCATCGCCGGTAGCTGAATTCCTGGACAAGATAAATCTCCAGGCAGCCATCGAGGTAAACACCCACGGTACACAGCCAGCCAGCTAGCCAGCTAGCCGCGTTAGCACGATGCTAACGCGGCTATAGGACACTCTGTTTTTGAAGCTCGATGCACACATTTAAAGCAAGTCACTGCTATATTCATGTGTATAACTATCCTCTGAAGAACCGTGGCTATCTGTCAATGCCCATCATTAACGCTAGTGACTATATACACTATATATATATATATATATATATATATATATATATATGTATATGTATATGTGGTGTGGTGTGGTGTGGAAACCGTAACCCACCATTAGTAACTGAGATTTGGCGGTTGGGAGTTTAACTGAAAGTCCAGTGACTCTGATATTGACAGCGTGTTTTCTCATTAACCGTTTCCGTCCTCTCACACTGGTTTGTAAACGTATATCGGTGTTATTATGTTAGATATTATGTACATAATAAGAAAATGTGACAGCTGTCTCCTGATGTTTTGTCATCGTCCTTGTGATGGTGAGTGATGTTGCTTTCACTTCCCCCTTTGGCTTCTTTGGATATTTATATATGCGAGCAGACCATCTGTCTGTGCCACATAATCTCATAAGAATACCTTTTTCTTTCTGTTTTTTTAGGATTGGCATTTATGAACCCATTAATTGCTTTTTTGAAAACGTGTGTGTATAATATATATATATATACACACTCACTGTAAGGCAAAATAGAAATGTGTCAACAGTCAGCAATTTTGTGATAAAGGTTACCAAGGGTTACCAAAGGTTACTGACATTTGATTTGACTAGTTTATTAAATATTTTCCCCAGCTACTCCCCTCCAATCCCTTTTAATTGTGGTGATTATGATTTTAATGGGTGGTTATGGCTGAAAAAAAAACATTCTTTATTGAGGAAATCAGGCTTTGCCTCACAGTAGCGGCATGCTTTTTTACTGGAGGTGCCTAGTATGTAAAACCTTGTTTCTTGGGACGTGGCAGTGGCATCAGACAGTGGAAGGGAGGGATGGAAAGTTACATAACAACCTCACTCCCATTTTACCCAGATGTGATTAAAGCTTAGATTTGAACCTCAGTCCTGCTAAATTGGGCAGATTTGACCGCTAAAGCGGGGCATGATATCACAAATAGATCTAGCGTTGCTGGATTGAGAGATTTATCAGTGGGGTTATCAGTTTTGGCCACATTGTTTATTTTTTTAGCTTTAAAACTGTAATTTTATTTAGTTTTAAAATGGGTAAAGTGCATTTCCAATGTGGATTTCTAAAATATATTTACAACCTTAGTTGAGTTTGAGCCTGCTCAAGAATTCACTGGGTCATACTTAAGCTGGAGCCCCCATCTGACAACATCTGTCATGATTTGATGCAATACAAATAATCATTTCAAAGCATTAGAGCTACAATACAAAGTATAAACTAGACAAACGGTGGCATTTCACACACCCATGATGTGCTTTAATTAGAAAATGTCCTCATTGCTTTTCTTCCAAAACATGTAATCTTCAAACACTGGATCCCTTTGCAGCCTCGACAACTCAGCTTAGTGGTTTAAAGGCTGGTTGTTGCTTTCTCCTGACCTGATCACATGCTGCCCTCTACTTGTGAACTCCAACCCCTCATGCTGTGGTGTCAGGCCCCGAAGCTCGCTTCGGTCTGAGTAAGACACAAACAGGAAGCAGCACAGGGGCGAGCAGGAACATAGTCCCGACACTCAGCCACTCTAGCTTCATGGAAATCTCCCACTCTGTACTTTTCAGCGCTGTTGCCCATGATATCCGCTCTGCTTTGACACTGTAGCACAAGGTTGATTTCAATATTGAAATAAATGATCTTACTAAATTCCACCACAAAGGGCAGACTACACATGTGGAGTGAGATAATTGAAAGAGCAGACGGGGATTGGAATAGAGCAAGGCTTGTTCAGTGTACCGCCGCAGCGATATAGGCATGAGTAAACATGAAAATACATGAAACATGAAAATGGCATTAAACAGTCCTCCACTCCGACAGCTGAAGTAATAACCTGTTGCAATAACCTGTGCAGCCAAATAAGGATTTGTTTCCTCTTAACATGCCAACAATGAAATACACCCAGGTATTGAAATGAAGAAATTACATTATTGAACATGATTTTCTCGCTGTATACATGAACATTACATTGGTGTGTTTTCCAGGTGTGACAACAACAGACGGTGTGTCGTGGTTCCACAGCAGGCCAGTGTGCGTGGTCCTGTGTGTGTATGTGTGTGTGTGTGATTGTGTATGTTTATGAGTGGCGTAGCAGCTGGCGGTTGTAACTCGAGGCCAAGATGCTGCTGTCCCTGGGAATGCTGATGTTGTCGGCCACACAGATCTACACCATCTTCACCGTTCAGCTCTTCGCCTTCCTCAACCTGCTGCCCGTGGAGGCCGACATCGCCGCGGTGAGTTGTTCTTAGTGCATTGTGAGGAATATATATAAAAATGTGAAACAATGATATGACGACGTAATACCATGATGCCCCACCCGCAAAAACACACCTCTAATCAAGATCACAGCTTAATTTGATGACGCATTAGCCCCCACTCAAATAACTTGAATCTTTTCCATCTTTCAGTACTCATTTGACAACAAAACGGAGACCTTTGATGACCTGCCTGCGCGGTTTGGCTATCGGCTGCCCAGCGATGGACTGAAGGTGGGTGTTGGTGAAATGACAAACCCATACAAGTCATTGATCTCTGATTTTGATTTGTTTATTCCAGCATGTTTCCACTTTACAGCTCTGCACCACTGAATTCAAGCTTAACCATGAAGATCATATATGAGCCAGGCAGTGGTCGAGTAAAGAAAAACAAGTTCTTTATGGTTAGAATTAGCTGAAAAATATAAATGCAAAAACGTGTGCGATATTTTTGTCATTTTGCTTCAGTGATTTATCTTTTATACATGGGCTAACAATGGGAAATTACTAATGTTTTATGTTTCTGGTATTTAGATTTAGTATAATATCCCCTAGGAGAAAATGAGATGGTTCGTGAGTGAGTGTGTGCATCTTTGTGTCTGTCCACAGCTTATCTCGCACACTGCTGCACCTAACGGCACAATATCTTGGATGCTCATTCATGGCTCCATGCTTAAGAATGTCACACACTCTGCCAGCAGCTTCGTCACATATTCCAAAACATTGCACATATTTCCAAACAAGTGTTATTTAGACAAACTGGCGACATATTTGGAATCTTAAGCGGCAACTTGAAAAAGCACACGAAAGTGTAAAAAAGTGATATGCATTGTAATGTGGGCACCGTAGTTTACATTAGTAATGTCCGTGAACACAACAGAAATCAGAAAACATGCTAAATGGTTTTCAAGTACACAAATGTCAACGTACATGTAGCAGAGGAGCACACACTGTAGAGCGACTGCAGAAAGGATTCCACCCCCATTGCACTCTGGTCGGCCTCAGAGGCTCCATCAAAGTTTAATAACGTAATGAAACTGCTCCCGAAACATTACTGCTCCGCGTTGAGGATTGTGCTAAATGTGTGTGTTGTTGTGAGGTTCCCGTACGCAACCGGCTACCCAGCAACGAGCACACTGCTTGATCCACAAAAGCTCACAAACAGAAGGGATGATTCATGTCTGCTATCTAAGCTGACCATTGTGGCGTTTTCCCCACAGTCAAGAGCCCTGTTGCTGTTGTTGTTTTTGTTGTAGCTGTACAAAGGATTTTTTTTAGGGCACAGAAGCAAACTGATGCCATGTTTTGTGTTCGTCTATATATGTGCAGTCATAATTAACTGCCACTTTATGTTTAGAATGGTTACACCATCATGCAGTTGTCTCGCATGAGTTGTGAGCCCATGGTATATTTTAGGAATCAAGACGACATAATGGGGGAATGACGGCAATGGAAATGCTATTTCTCTTAAAAAAAAGAAAGAAAAATCATCCATTTTGACATTTTACAGCTTTAGAATTTCAAATAAAAAGCCCTTTTTTTAGGGAGCATGGTCAGTTTACACTTCAACAGGTTAGTTAAATTATTTACTCAAGCAAGACATACCTGTTTACTTACACTAATCCGGTGTGTCACCTCCCTAGTGTTTATGTATCCATGCTGTGGTGAATTACGTGTCACCAGGCAGACAGCAGGGATTATGCCACACTGTGTGTGTGTTTGAGCACATTATGTAAGATTCTGTGTTATGAACGCTGAGAAATGACATGTATCTGTGTCATACGTCCTCCTTTCTTCAATTCTCATCTGCCCTCTGCATCTTATTTTCACGGCTGCTGTCCCGCCAGGCCAGAGAGACACGCTGTCCGAGTCCCTGCGGGGTCTCGACTCAATCTGTCCATTTTTTAAAGTGACCCTCGTCCGTCCACGTCTGTCTCAGTGAGCTTGGCACGGACACTTTGTATTCAGTCTGTGATTAACAGGTGTACTCAGCAGGATTGTAGTGTGAGAAATGAGTCCACCTACATTGTCTTCTGCATTATTACAGGTTGATAATAATTTATGGTGACACATAAACACACAAAAATGGGAAAAATCCAATTTCTCACCATGCAAACACTCAGTAAGAGCACACAGAATAGACAACTGCAGAAAGGTCTTGCGAGCGCTGGCTATAGTGGCCTTGGCTTCTACATCTATAGAATGATTTCTTCTGCCTACTGCAAGCTCCTTTTTAATAAACCAACATGTATTGTTTCATAAATGCATACACAATAAGGAAAGAGGAGGACTTTGCAAAAATCAAATATCATGCGAATGGAATTCAGACTGAATCTGCATCTGGCATTTTCCCTGTGCATGTGTGTGTGCGTTGTTAACTCACTTTGCAATAATTCGGTAACCTTTTTTGTTATTATGAGACAAGCTCACATGGACTGTTGCAGCCTTGCAGTGTTGCAGCTGCACGATGCCCAGAGAAAACCTGTGGCATCACAAGGCAGCACAAGCCTGTTTACCTCCTGGAGGATTCCCTACAGGGAACGAGGCTTCAGACAGAGCCCTCCCTGTTTCCACTTACACAACCGGGGCTGTTTACAGGGAGGGAGTCCGAGCGAGGCCTCTGCAAGACCGTGTACACCTACAGCGTGCAACAGTTGTGCTTTGTTTCATATCGGCGTACACATGCACAGTTTGAGTTTAGAGTTAAAGCGATGCATAACAAAACTTGCCAGTTTGAAATCAAACACCGAAAGTGTTTCACACTTAATATATGCGTCACTCCCAGCTCTATATTTGAATGTTTGTTTTATTATTAATGTATGATGAATAAGGCAACATAAAGCTGTTGACTTAAAATGGCAAATGATTAAAAACTAATGAGCATTTCCATCTTAGTTTTGTGGTGTAGACGTATAAAGAAGCACAAAGTGAGGGAAAAACTCAAAACTAGCACATTACTTCAGTAACTTTAAGTAGAGCAAGTCGTTTTTGTAACATGCAGAGACACATCCAGGGCTTTAAGTATATAATAATATATGCCAAGCATTGACACATGGTGGCTTTTCACCTGAATAAGCGTAGAAACAGCACATGAACGTAAGAAGAGAGGGGAAGGGCGGAGAGACATGACCCTGGGGAAGAATCGATACCCATCCTACCAGGTTCCCCTTTCGAAGCACATTTTCGACACACCATTTGGCTTTCAGGCTTTAAAAAAAAATTCCCATTCATGTGCACACTTACACTTCTGCAATTATAGATCCGTCTCGTCTGAGAATAAATGCTTTGGTTTCCTTTGGAAAGTCTTAGCGGTTTGGACGGTTAAGTCTCTGAAAATGCACCCTGTAAAATATATGAAAATCTAAATATTCCCTTTTCATATTGAGGCCTGGTTTCTATACGACTGCCAGGAGCTAAAAAAAAAAGTCAAAGTTTGACTTCAATCATTCCTTCTAATGCTGAAGTTGGTGGAAGTGGCAGGAAACGCTCCTCCCATGGCACATCTTGCCTGGAGTATTGCAGAATGAGCAAAATTTGGAAACATTGCACAAGAAGAGACTGTGGACTTCGAGTGGATAATTATATATTTAACATTTTTGATTGTTTCCTGCAGTTGAGACATCTCCCAAAAATAAATAAAGTCGTGAATGTGCCTCGATGCTCCGAGGTATTGAAATAAAACCAGGAGAGCCTGTCAGGCTTTCAAGGACCCCCGATGGTCCCAGGACTCCCACGTTGAGAAGGTGTAATAACAAACACCGACATCCTTTTTGGTTTGGATAGCGGTGAAAGGTTGGTTCTGACAGGAAGATGTGACTTGTTTTCATGGATGTGAAGAGCTGCTGAGATTACTGAGTCATTTCTCTTGTGCCCGCTTCTGGTAAATGTGTGGTAATGAAGGCAATGTTCCTGTCAGTATCCGGATAGCTCACTTTCCATTTACAGTGATAAACCTATAGCAAGTCATTGTGTCTGGTTTGCTGTTTTACTGCTCTGTGGCTCTGTTGAGGGAGTTTCAGGCATGTCTTGTTCTCGCTCCCCCCCCCCCGTTGTTTCAGCCGGTCTAGAATGTGACCCAGAAACGAATCCAAATGTTTTGTCACATTTAGCTTGCCCCGTTTCACCGGCGTCGCTATCCACGTTTAATACAGTCGTGGTTTCAGGAAGGAGGTCAAGAGACGGTGCCACAAGAACCTGGTTGTTGATGTGGGAATAGTTTTTTTATTTTGGATTATTGTCCAGTAATGTCATGATGAAAAGTGCTCGAGTGGGTTGAAGTGGTTTAGAAAGGTTAAAGTGGAGATTCTGAATCACACACACACTTTAATCTCCTTACAGGAAGCCCCAGCGAGGCTAGAGCGAGTTATTGTTTTTTTCCCCCCTTTTATCTGAACCCTGGGCAAATCTGCAAAACAAGCCCTATGGTGAGATTGTTAGTGACAGGATTAGGTGTGATCACTGCACAGTAATTTGGAATAGTCCACCTGAGAATTCCCCCCTCCTCCTCCTCCCTCTTGAATCCCGCAACAACAGAAAATCCCTCTGAGCGCTGTATTAGTAGAACAAGAAGACGTGTATATTTGGAGCTTATTTTACACTGAATGTCTTGATTGTGAAAGAAACAAGTCATATTTAGACCTCATTTCAAAATGTTTTTTGTGTTTTTTGTCATGTCATCATGATATAAAGTATTTGGAACCGGAATATAGTTCTTAAATTTAGGAAAATAAGAGCACTGATGCCAAATTTGTATTATTTTTTTATTATACACATTTGCTCGCAAAATAATGGAAAATTACTTCTCAGGGAGCTGGTTTATAATTTTGTATTTTTTTCCCCACTGTGCCTTTTTATTTCCCAAAAATCAATGCACATGCAAATTATGTTGGTTACATCACAGTTCATGAATTCATGTATTAATCCTGGCTTATGCAGTACTCATATACTGTATGCAGTAATGGGGTCACCACGGGGTGACTATAATATCCATATTGTCACACAGTCTGACAGAGCAGTGGGACTATATTGTCAGGTTTACGGTGGAGTCTTGTGGTGTTTAATGAGCGATATCCTTACGCAGACAGGATTTGCTCTATGTCTCATTTCAGTCGACGTTTTTCAGGATTTCCTCTCCTTCCCCAGTTATTTCCTGTTTTTCCCCTGCACTCTCCTCTCTGGAGTTCTTTGTATCTCCTTAAGGTGTTTTTTTCCCCCTCCCCTAAAGAGGGCGCTCTTGCCACTTGTTTTAAAGTCTGGAGGAGGAATGTGAGGCAGTGGCACAGTGATGTCATCGAGCAGCAAGGCAGGGCTGCATCTGGAGGCACCCAGAGGCGATGGCAGTGGGTGATCCCTCACGTTTCCCCTCCCCCGATGTGATGATTTCACAGATCCTCCTCCCCGATCTCCCGAGTTTGACCTTTCGCATGTCAGCGTTCGTTAATGTTGAACTACAACCGGGGGCGCCGCGTTCAGTCAGCAACTTTGCCTCTTCAGCTTAAATAGCATGACGCGGTTTTGTGATGTGTCACCGTGGTCATTTTCCATATGGCGTTAGGGTTGGGAGGGAGGGAGAGGGAGAGAGAGGGCTGACTGGCTGAGTCCCACAAGAGTCCACAACACTTCCTGTCTACCATCCTGCCTCTGACACACACACACACACACACACACACACACACACACACACACACACACACACACACACACAGTGGTGTTAGTTACACTTGCATAAGAGCAGCACAGATTTTCATCTCCTGCGAGTTTTCCTTTCATCATCTCTTCTTCGCTTATTTATTTTCTCACTATCTGCCTCTTTTTGTTGTCACCTTTCTATTTTTGTCTTTCTCTTGTCGTTCTGCCTTTCCTCTGTTCATTTCAGCGAGTGTCTGATTGTCTTTGCCTCCATATTTGTGCCTTTTCTGTCTTCCCACCTTTTATTCTCCTTCTCTTTATCAGAGAGAGACAGAGAGAGAGAGAGGTGCCAGTAATATTCTTCACTCCAGTGGAAAGCTCTGTATTAATTATACATTCGCAAGAGGTTTTTGAGAAACCCAGAAAAAAATGTGATGTTGCTGTGAAGACACTGTCATTTATCACAATATTTTAAAGATGAGATTTTTGGCTTGTGATTTTTTTTAGAAGGTCTTGATTAGATATGACATCACAGGGGTGAGAAAGTGAGCTTTATGACCATTAATTACACTTTGACTCTGAATGCATGAACCCATGTCAAAGTTCGACATTACTCATTTTTTAAGAGAATGTTTTGTCAGCTCTTTAAACAAGTAACATAATAGCTTCCAAGTGTGTGGTGTCATTGATTTTTGAAGGCTAGATTGCGCTTTTTTACAAATTAATTTTGGAAAAGGACTTCAAATGAAACGTTGTGTATTTCACAAACCATATCATGTCTGATGATGTCATCCCCACAGGGCTTCCTGATTGGCGCACGGCCAGAAAATGCGTGCCAGCCCATCGAGCCTCCTCCGAGGGACAACTTGACCGGCGCCTTCATCATCCTCATCAAGCGCTTCGACTGCAACTTTGACATCAAGGTACGGCGTACGCACTGGTGTGTGTCCTTCCTGAATGACACCCTCAATCAACGCCAACCATCTCTAGTTTTACTCTCAACATAACTATTTTAACTTTATATGAAATGATAACACATCCAGCTGGATTCTGATAGCTACACAGGGCGCAGACTTCCCTAAAACCATGTGCAGCATTAGTGGTACGTTGAATTACGGCCCATGTATTTCACTAACGGGCTTCCAGTGCTTGTTTAATGACCACATGGAAGTAATTGGAAACATTATTTATTATTTCGCCAGCCGTTAATTACAAGAGCAAGCTGCCAAAACAATGCGTTACACTTGATGTGTGTTTGCTGCAGACTGCATTTATCTCAGATCAGGTCTGGTTAGGACAGGAAGTGGCCATTTCCCATAATGAGCATCCCCCCCCCCCCCCACCTCCATTGCCTCCTTATCTTTTCTTCTGCTGCTCCACGTGCTGCTGCTGCGGTCTTGTGAAGTCAGTGAAGTGGCTGGAAGGATGCTGAGAGCACAGATCTCAGCATCGTTAGTCACGTGAGGCAGCAGGGTGGTGAAGGCTTCACGAGCTGTGTGTTGGGCGAGTGTCGCCTTTGTTCCACGAAGAAAAGAAGCGACGTCGAGACAAGGAGATGAAATATAATAAAGATGTCTGTCTATCTGACAAATGTGGCACACCAGCTTCAACGCCTCTGCAAGATTCATCACGTAAATGCCAGGAAGACTTAACAGTTTAACATGACAATGACAAAAAGAGACCTTGATGAGTCACTACTTTTTCTTTTTGAGGAACTTTACTCTAGAGACTTTTTTTTTTCACGACCTGCAGACATTCTGAATTGTTACCAGATACTTCAGTCATGAAGACACTTTCCCACCTGAATATTTCACTTTGTTTGTGGTGATTTGACAAATTAGATTGTTTTGTTTTATTATAAATACAATACACTCCTGCTGAATCCCAAGGATGATTTGTGACAGTAAAGTAAAATGTCTTTTACTTTAAGTTTTTTTTCCATCTTTTTGTTCGGTCACTTGATTTTTCTTGACTTTTGCACTAAAGGTAACTGAACTGAGGGTGTGGTAGTTTGGTTCTTAATTGTAACTTAAACCTGTAGGTTTTTTCTAAGGACTCAGAGTGAAAAACAGAAGAGAGAATAGAAAGGGGTGAGGGAGAGGTGGGACAAAGGAGAGCAGGGCTAGTGAGCTCAGTGATGAGTAATGGGGTGAAAGTGAGGAAAGCATGCAGCCTCTTGGCACCTCTCTCTCTCTCTCTCTCTCTCTCTCTCTCTCTCTCTCTCTCTCTCTCTGTCTCTCTGTCTCTCTCTCTCTCTCTCTCTCTCTCTCGTACTGTTCAGTCTTACCTTTTCACTCTACCTTCCAGATTCCTCCCACCGTTCATTCACTCTCACATTTAATAGCTCGCCTTCTTTTTCACATCTATTTTCTTGGCAATTTCTCTTACAGCCTTAGAAGGTCTTACTTACACACGCACACACACACACACACACACACACACACACACACACACACACTCATAGAAACATGATGACAGACAGGGCAGTGAGGTGTTCCCTTTGCTGGAGTGTAACCAGACTCGCCTGCACATAGCTGTGTGTCAGGCAGACACACAATACATACACATACACACACACACCCCAGTCCCTCTGAACTGTGTCAGATTTGACATTTAACCTCCTGCAACCCTCCAAGGAGCAACTTCGACTTGTTGAAGTTTACTCCAATTTTCTCGTTTGCTGAGATCTGGTGGCATTTTGAGTGAAACCTTACTGCTCACCTTTCTGCAGTCGTGTCATAAAAAGTACAAATAATGCTTGTAATGTTTCTTCTCACTGGCGACTCAAAGTAAGTTTTTACATTCAGGCTATCGGTTGGTTACTTAAAAATCACAAACTGATTGCCTGTGTCGTGAGAACCGGCCGCTTGTTGTATAGACTTAATGGCTTAAATGGTCTGTGTAGAGGCCTAGCGGCTAAGATGCATACCACCTGCAACATCCCTGCTTTGATCTGGTCGACAACCTTTGTGTCATACAATGTTTTTAAAAAATCATATAAGAAAACATAGTTGCTTTCAGAAGAATCTTTTTAAGCCTTGATGAGGAAATGCTTTTTGGCCTGCATGGATTTTTTTTATTGCAGTACTGCAGTTGACCACAAGGAAATATTGGCAGCAGGGCTGACTCACTGTGGAAATATGGCTCTCTTAATTAATCCATGTGTTAACTGCCTATAGTTTAACTTGGTGTGATGATATAATGATTTGTTTTTACAGTAAACTGGGGTTTAAAGAATGTTGTAAACTAGACCCTGTGAGATGTTTTTGTGTTGGACAGGATGGATCTCTGTCTCTCTCTTTCTTCTCTTATTTGTTTCTCTGCTTTCAAATGTCTTTTCCACCTCTCTCTTACCTCACTCCCTGACACACACACACACACACACACACACATCATAGCCAGACCTCACAACCGACTGAGTTTGTCTACACAATATCTATCATATCTACACACATCATCACATGGACACACACATAGTTTGCTCTCTCTCTCTCTCTCTCTCTCTCTCTCTCTCTCTCTCTCTCTCTCTCTCTCTCTCTCACTCTCACACACACACACACACACACACACACACACACACACACACAGAGACACACACACACACACACACACACACCTTCCTCTGCATCTCTCGTTGCCTTTGGCAGTCATTGTCGCTCCATCACTCTTCCAGGTGCTTTTTCCTCCCTACTGTTCTCTCTGTCACACACATTCTCGGTTTGTTGCTAGCATTCAGCTGTCTACCTTGAATTCTTCTCACACACTCCCTCCCTCCCTCCCTCGCTGTCTCTCTGTCTGCCGGGCTCAGTTCCCTCCAGAAGCTGCAAGGAAACAAAGGAATAATAGATTCCATCTTGACTGAGGCGGCGCACGCTCCTCTGTGTGTGTGTGTGTGTGTGTGTGTGTGTGTGTGTGTGTGTGTGTGTGTGTGTGTGTGTGTGTGTGTGTGTGTGTGTGTGTGTGTGTGTGTGTGTGTGTGTGTGTGTGTGTGTGTGTGTGTGTGTGTGTGTGTGTGTGTGTGTGTGTGTGTGTGTGTGTGTGTGTGTGTGTGTGTGTGTGTGTGTGTGTGTGGTGCAGGCGTGTCGCCCCCAATGCGCCCCCTGTTTTTGTTTCATTGCCCTCCATCTCGCTCTGTCCCTCTGCAGCCTCCGCTCTAGCATTTAGCCGTTAGCATCCAGTGAGCAACAGCCCAGAGTTCTAATGGACCATAATGGGCAATAAAACGGACAGTCGCCCACTTAACCCTCTGTCAAGTGTTTGCTCCTCTCACTGCTGGAGTGAGTGAGTGAGTGAGTGAGTGAGTGAGTGATGTAGTGTCTGTTGCGATGAGACATGACAGAGAAGAGGGTGAATGTCGAGAGAGAGAGTGTTTGAGGTGGGGAGGGGTGAAGGGAATCATGTGAAGGGCTGTTAATAGGCACACTCGCTGTGTGTGTGCGTGTGTGTGTGTATAAGAGAGAGAGAGAGTGTGTGTGTGTGTGTGAGAGAGAGGGAGAGAGAGAATTCCCCACTGCTGTTCCTTTTTATAAGATAAATCTCCAGAGAGACACGGTTTGCACTTCCTGTACAGTGGGATTCTTTGAGGGCTCACTGGTGACCTTTCCGACCTTCCTGGGAGGGGAGGGGGAGCCAACAGGAAACTTGATACCCTTTTCCTCCCCCTCCCGCACCTCCCCTACGTCTTAGCAAGATTCTTTGCAGACTGTGTCTCCGTCCCACTGCTGCCCTCCAATAACACACACACACACACACACACACACACACACACACACACACACACACACACACACACACACACACACACACACACACACACACACACACACACACACACTCACACAGAGCCGGTCTACATGCATTGAGACATAATGTCCTAGTTATGTAAGATGTACGCCTGAAATATGTTCTGCTCAACCATGTCTTCTCTTCCTCTTGTTTGCCGTCTTACACTCTTTACGTCTCTTTGCTGCCCTCTATGCTAAAACACGGTGTTGCACACACACACACACACACATAGAGAGGTCATAAAGTCAATATCTACCATAAGTCTGCCAACCATAGCTAACATTAGACACCTTAATGTTTCACTGTGGGGTTTCACACCTCCAGTAGCACTACAGAGCTGTTTATTCTGTGTCCGTCTGCTTGTAGTGACCAGAGCATTGTGTAAAAGCACCCAATGGATCGTAGAGATGACTGCTTTTATTGTCTGGTGGAAAATCCCCCCCCCAATCCGAGACTCAGGTTATGAGACGGTCCAAACCTTGCCTGGCACAAGGGCAGTTCAGACTAAACATTCAGGTCTGGTCTAAATGCTTTCTGTCCTTTTAGGAAGTTGTGAACTTCATGTGGCAGGGCAGAGATTAGGCGACTAAAACAATGCGCTCAGAAGAGTTCACTGTAACATTGGTGCATGGAGTTTGACCGATAAGTAGGCCAGGCCATTAAAAACTAGAAACTGGATATGACGTGTCCTAGACGGAGATGCCATGACTTACTTTGCCTGACAGAGAGAGCACTGCTCAACTGTAAAAATGTCCCACCACAGTACATGCATACATACAGGTCACCATTATAAAAGTGTGATGGTTTCATCAAAAATGTTTGTTTATACTATGTGGTCTCAGCCTGGCCTCATAAGTTCTCAATTAAAAGCTGGTATTCAAATACCAGAGCAAAGGTCGGGGCTGGATTAGATCAACTCTGTCCGTATAATAACAAAGCAATGAAAGAATATAATTAGAATCTAATGGAAATAAGTCTCTAACAGCCGCCTGGTTCAGGTGAGGAAATGAAGGCCAAGGAGATTTCTCAGTGTGTTCTTGAAGCTATATTCTTGTAATTTCTATCCGTAATCTCCCAAAAAAGCTGCTGCACGTGGTGACATCATCCATGTCCACTATTGGTTGCAAAGTCCTGTCGATTGGCAGCCCATCCATCCGATTTTATGAAGTGGCGAAAAAAAACCCTTCAGGTAAAATTCTCCCAGCTTATCTGAAGGTGTGTCCGTAACAGTCTCCTTCTCCTGCAGTTAATTATCAACCACTCAAACGTGTCTGAAAACGATCTCGATTAGTATGGGAGCGGTCACACGGGCCTCTTATTTTCTCTGTAACAGTATAATCTGTCCAGTCAGCTCCCAAAGTAAGTAAGTAAGTAAGGAAGTAAGTAAGTATACAGTCGTCGGGTGAGAATTTGTTTTTACCAGCTGCAGCCCAAGTTGGTCAGCGTTTTGTTCTGGTGGCTGGTAATTTCCCCCTCTAACCTTGCTTCCCACCTATGACTTACAGTAAGTGCATTTTTATTGTGCGGTGCTGAAATGACCTCACAGCCCCCGAGGCCAAACACACACACACACACACACACACACACACATACACACACATACACACTCAGGCCACAGTCTTTATTCAAACAATGATCTTACTTCCTGCACACATTCACTCAGTCTTATGATGGGGTATGACTATGACTGACTGGGTGTATGACTATCTTGTGTGTGTGTGTGTGTGTGTGTGTGTGTGTGTGTGTGTGTGTGTGTGTGTGTGTGTGTGTGTGTGTGTGTGTGTGTGTGTGTGTGTGTGTGTGTGTGTGTGTGTGTGTGTGTGTGTGTGTGTGTGTGTGTGTGTGTGTGTGTGTGTGTGTGTGTGAGACCCGTCCTCCGTCGCCGACATCTCATGTGGCTGTTTGTATATAATATATAGCAGCAGATATAGTGTGTGTGTCTCACACACTGGGAAGTAAGCTGCCTGAATTGCAGCTGTGCGTTGTTATCATTATACATGGCCTCTCCCTGCAGTTTTGCAGTTTTATTGAACTCTTTATCTAATCAGCCGCCTGGACCTTGAAACTAAAACCCCTGCTCTGTGCGCAGCATTCCTCTGGAGCAGAAAAAGGAAGGGGGATGGGGGATGGGGGGGGCTGAGAAAGAGAGGGAGGGCAGAGAGTGGAGGCAGGAGGGTTGAAATATCAAAGAAGGGGCCTGGCAGAATTATGGAGAAGTTGGCAGTCGGGGGTGATATAACGAGGGTAATGAGGGCAACTAGAGGAGAGCAGGAAGAGGGTGAATTTACAGATGAGTGAGGGAGTTTTTGGAGGCAGGGCGACGGAAAGTAGAGGAAAAGAGGGGAGGAGAAATAATAGAGGAAGGGTGGCACGAGCAGACAAAAGGGTGGGAGGAGAAAGGAGGATCGTGAAGAGACATGATGGTGAATGAGAGGACGGGAGGAGAAACGAGTGGATATGAGGGGAGGCGAGAGAGAGAGAGACGTTTAAGGGAGGAGAGAGGGGAGGAAATCTAGGACCTGATTGGGAGCTGCTGTCTAAACAGCAGAGGAGCCGAGCAGGGCTTAGCTGCATCTGATACAGTTTAGGGAAATTTGAACCAGTGGAGGTGTACTTTTACAGACCCCCAAACAGCCTATTTTTTAATATGCAAATCGAGCTCTCCTCGTGTATTGTATTTTTTTTCTCTCCAGGAGGTGTATTTTAGGCGGTGAAGTTGAGATAAAAGGTTCTGGAGAGAAGGAGGAGGAAGAAAAACATTACAAGGAAACAGTTTGCAGGAAGAGGAAAGGAAGGAAGAGGAAGGAGGAAAAAAATGCTTCTTCTAAAAATAATTTATTAACGGACCATTTAAAGACATAATCGACAGTCAACATATTCTAATTTTCTTGTATCGAAACATGATGATTTTGTGAAAATATGACGGTTTCGAGAACATCGTTAAAACCGCAACCGTGTGAGAAAGGTGGCTCACACTCATTTACACGAAGCCGAGGTCAAGTCTGCTCAATTCAAATGCAGACCAGTGACCGCAACGGCTGACTGCCTGAGCTTCACAAGGCAGGAAGAACAATGTATAGGAAAACCGATGGGGGGGGGGTGGAGGACAGGAAGAAGGAAGGTGAGGGATCCGTGGATGAAGAGACGAGTGATGGAAAAAGGAGGAGAGGAAGGGACGTTGTTGTGTTTTAGCTGCAGATTCACACACGGGAGGGAAGACAGAGACACACACACACACGATGGTGATGCAGGAATAATTAGCGATGCTATCAGCAGACTCTCCACACCGCCAATCTCAGACGGAGAGGAAAGGCAGATCTAACCTGTGTACAGGCATAGTTAACATCATTGGTAGTCTTATATCTTTCATATCTTTAGGGAGATAATATCAATAAATGATTATTTAACTTGTGTATATGATTGTATAATGAGCTTTTAACAGATTGCACTCGTAATAAATGACTTTATAAGAGCATGCTGCTCTTTCTGGGATGCAAACAGTTAAGTTCAGCTCCGGGTGCCACCGCTCACACACCTCCGCTTATCACCAATGTGAGTCTCGCACGCATTAATACACACCCACACACACGTATCAATAGTTTAGCGACCTGTAGTGGAAAGCTCCTTTTGAAAATGTCCTTTTTTCCCCTCACAGCTACATCGTCAACAAGTTGTTTTTCTTTTTTCTCAGAAACACCTTCCTTCACATTCATTCAGTCCCACGCGTTGACAGGAAGCCGCTCCATACAAACACACAGCGCTGTCGGCCTCCAAACAGCTGCAGCCTTCTCGCTGACGGCCATAAAATCACCAAGGCCTCCGCGTGCTTAATGCAGAATCGGTGATCAGCAGGTTCATGTGGATTATAGCTGTAGCTGCAGTGTGCACTATTTAAAGTATGCTGTGTTCACCATCCACACTATGTGACTCTGTACTTAAGTCTATAATCTAATGCTTGGATGCTTTCAGAAGAACAGATGAGGATTTCCATGTTTTTTGTGGAGGCATCCACCTCACCTGAAACAAAGGGCACCTCTGCTAATGTTATTAATGACATTGTTATGAAATATAATGGTGGTTACGGCCTTCACTAACAGCCTCTGTTAGATCCTCTGTCATAACATCTCACAATCGGCACATTAAGCTTGTCCTCAAACGTGTGGCGGTCCATATTTAGAAACGCTGGAACCATGAAGTAAGGATTAAAACCAGAGCTGCAGGTTAGTTGAATAAATGACTAAGATTTTCTTCAGTCAATTTGTCTTTTTTATGCTTAAACACGAGATTTGTAGCGGTGTTATCGTGTGATTAATTGTCTAGAAACCCACGTTTACAGATGTTTCTATTAAATTATCTAAACAATTAGTCAACATTTCATGAGTTAGTGCACTAAGAATGTATTTGGTCAAGGACAGCCCTAATTTAAATATGAAGAGTGGGATGTTAACATATTTTGTCCAATAACAGCAGTAACAGCAGGGTATTTTTTTTTTTTCCAGTATCAAACTGCTTTAAAGTACCAAATACATCATGACATGAAAACTCCAAACCGCTGACAAAAACGCTTCTGGAGCTCATCAGCTCCCAAAAACAACAGCCAATTACACAGAGTCCAATCTTCCTGTTAAAAATCCATAATTGGTCAACCTCATCCATAAAAACCGACAGTTGTCTGCGCTCCAGGCTGAAGTCACATTTTGGTCAGCACACCGCAGGGTGCCACGAGGAGAAAACGAGCATCAGATGGTCATTACGCTTCTACCTTTTCATCAAGTCCTCATGGTACAAAAAAAAAAGAGAGAGAAACAATGTGGACTTTGGAAGGAGAGCAGAGCGAGAAGTTTCTGGAGCCCAGTGATGCCGTCACATGACAACAAACCATGCCCTTGAGGAAAGGAGCTAGTTTTTTCCAGTGTCGTTCCACCGTGTGCCTCCGCTGCAGCAGCCATGTGTATAAATGTGGAAAAAAGACGAGCACGATGTTGCTCTCAACTTTACTTGGTGATATAAAAGAAGTAAAGAGGCTCAGACGAAATGTGAATACATTTTCATTTCGATGTAAAAACAAGGGAGTGTGTGTGAAGCGGGACATGATGCTGAAGGAGAACAGAAGGGCTTTTATGGGCGTTCCCACCGGGATAATGGCTATTAAGTTGTTTGATGAAGGCTGTTAAATTGACATGGAGGATTGCGCTCCAGCTCAGCACGATCGTCTGCAGATGGTAGAAGAGCTGCCCATGCGGCGATGCTTTTCTTTCTGGGGGGTTCGTGTGTTTATAGCCACAATTCTATTGATTTATTTTTATTTATTTATTTCTAGAGGTCTCATATTCCCTTTCCCCCTCTTCTTTTTCTGCCTCTCTGTCCCTTTTTTCCCCCTCCTCCCTCCCCCCCCAGTCTCAGGAATGCATTGAAAGTCCTTATCTTTGCCCATGCAAACACAAGGGTGAGCCAGCAGCAGAGGTTGAATTCCTCTGCAGATCCCAGGCAGGCAGACCGAACCGCACGCTCTGGCATCCCGACAGCTCTTTCTGCTTACTGTACACTCTCCCCTGAAGAGACACCGAGCTCCGACTGTAGGCCAGCCTGTCGGGAGTTAACACAAGTAGATTTTAGCGAGTAGAGCTTCGTGATTTGGTTACAGAACGAATTCACTGCTCTCTCTTTAAAAAAACCTCGAGCAACAGCTGGTTCAAAATTCGGCTTCCTGTTGATTTCAAACAACCTGGCAGACATTATAGCATTATATTTTAAACCGGTGGAGGTATAATATGATGCAAATTACGCTTCGTGCACATTTCCACAAGTCATCCATTACTGCCCCCCCCCTTCACCTGGACCCCCCCCGCCCCGTCTATTTAAACCAACTTTTCATCTGCGTGGTGAATAATTACATTTATCCGACATGGAGCACGAGAATTGATTTAAAATGGAGCCGGCAATACGTTACTTACCTTCAACTTTTACTGCAATGCGACACACACACACACACACACACACACACACACACACACACACACACACACACACAGTCGATTACTGTGTAAAATGAAATGCAATATTTTTACCGTTAACCTTGCGATCGCCGGGAGGAAAGATAAGAGAGACGACGCCATTCTGACTTTCTGGAGTTGTAAATCTTGCGTGTGACGAGAACAAACCATTTTGCAGTAAAAGCCATTCATTTGTTACTTATTGGACTTCTTTAAGGTCATTTAGCTCTTCCCTCATTATCAATAATTGTGTCCAAGCTTTCCTTGGATTCACTGATTAATGACACACACACACACACATCCAGACCCAGTATTTTGTGTGTGTGTGTGTGTGTGTATGTGTGTGTGTCTCACTTCTCCAGACAGCCTGCCTCAAGACACACACAGTAGCCATTGATACCTCCACACAATACGCCCTCACAAGAAAACGCACGGAGACACAATGCTGCGGCTGCCATACGCGCTGCTTCACGTATGCCTGTGCATAAAATCACAATGACAGGGAGCGGACAAAAGACGGTGCTGTTCGGCATCCATGCAGGTCACAATACACACACACACACACACACACACACACATGCACAGTTCACAGTTCACCCCTCATAGGTCTAAATGGATTTCCTCACACCACAATGCTGCTTTAGAGCTGCAGGGCTAACGCACCACTCTCATTAGCTGCCCAGGTTGGTGTGAGCTTCCACCCTATCTATAATTTAGCAGAGCAGATGACTGTCACACCTCTCAGAGTGTCACCGTTTACTCAGCAGGTTTTTATTTCCTTGGTTACGGTCTCCACTGCCACACATCACGGTCTGCTTTTGGGTCAGGTATTAATTTAGCACAGGAGGGTCACGCGTGCTCTGAGTAATAATTAACGCCAAAACTTCCTCTGTGGCTTCATTCAGAAGTGGTTTAAAGCAGAGATCTTCAACAGGGGGGGGCAATCATAGATTATGTTATTGTAATATTTGAGATAGTATTTATCTGTAATGTTCAGTATGTTCTGGTAGTTGTTTTTCTCCGTATGTGTCCACAACACCTCAGGCGATGGGAAGCTAAATGTCGGCTTTGAACAAGAAGCCATTGATCTTTGATGTTAATGTCTTGACAGCATTTGATGTGGTCTTCGCCTGATTAACGGCATCTGAAACACGCATTTTTCAGCGACTCAAAGATGTCTTGTGTTCCCTGGGAGGAGGAACACCCGAGGTAGTCAGAGGTTTCTTGGTTTGGGGGGGGGGGGGGGGGGTTCTTCATCAGAAAAATAGAGAACCGGCAGAAAAATAAGGACCAAATAATAGCAGGAATCTATGAAAAATGGGCCAACATGGACTCACTGCGGAACTGAATTATGAAGTAAAATAAAAAGTTAGTTCAGTCTGATTATCAGGCATATATTCTCTATATCTGGCCCTAAAACAAGTGGTTGTTTTACAAAGTTTTTGTGCCTTCGTTCCCGTTATTTCCAATCAGTTTGAGTCACTCTGATGCAAAAAGCAACTTTCAGGGGAAACATTCCCTATCTGAAGTCTACCTCTGTCTGTGTAAGAGCACACAATGATTCATACCAGGATTATATTGTCACATCCTATTTCCTCCTCCACATCTGTTGCGAGCAATCAGTCGCAACAATGGTTGTGCAGGATACCGTCGGCTCGACTCTGTCAGAGCCACAAAAACAAGCTCGCAGATGGAAGATCCTCATTACATCCGTTTCTCCTGCATCCATGATGCAGCGCACACATAGGCCTGTGGCCTCCGCTGCAGGAAGGATCCTTGTTTCAATGCTTTTTGTTTTAAAGTGTCTTCAGCATGAGCACGACTGGCTGGGGATTTCACTTGGAAAAGATTTGAAGTGAAAATGGACCATTTTTGCTGATGGTTTTTACAGGATTTCAGAGTGTTTGGACACCTGTCTTAATGCCTAAAGTCCCATTTATGACACATCTTTCTTGCTTAAATGGTTGACAAGTTATTATGTTAAGTAACATCTATGTTTAGTGTCTTAGAAGAATTTGAATACATTGTTATGGACAAATACAAACGGCTACACACACACACGCGCACACACACACACACACACACAGTGAACAGGTTACACTGAAAGCTGTAGCATCTGTTTTAATGCAGCGATGAGAGGCTTAACTATTTTTCTGAAACGGAACACATCTATGATTAATGAGTGTGGATGTTTATGCAAACTGTTCAAACACATTTAAGACAAACACACACACACACACACACATAGATACACATACACACTATCTTAGCCCATATTTGTCATCAGAATGCTGCAAACGAAAGAAAGTGTGTGCCTAAACAACATGGCCTCCAAACAAAAACATGCTCTGAAAAGAAAATACGAATTTGCTTCTTATAAATGGATGGATTTTGAACTTAATTACAACATTTAACATTTTGATGATAATAATGAACGTGGTCGTTCTTTGCTTTGCATTTGGATTACTGGTTGAGTGTTAAATTATTCTTAGCCGATAGTGTTTTCTACAGAATAAACCGAGTGTGGCACGTCTAAACAAGCAGAGGTGACCGAGATAAAGCCGGGAAGGTCGGAATGGGAGATGTTTTCTTATTAAGCAAAAACCAGTGTGCAGAATTCCAGCATTTGTCATCCCTTCTTATAATAGAGCACCTTCTTCTAACCTTTAGCCCACTCTGCCACTCCACGTTGACCATGTGGCTTTCTTTGTCTCCTTGTTTCCCGTCCTATCATCGAACGCTTCCTGTTTCTGGGTCTTCAGTTACAGCTCAGCCAGCTTCCACGAGTAGCTCAGGCATGAAACGCAAACATCTAGTAGTATTTGGACCATCTCTAAAAGCCTCCGAGCGCAGTTTACCCTCCTAACCACAGACACTTCACTGGTTTCACAATCTGATTACGATTGACCTCCCAACAACGCGAATGCATAATTCTCCCCGATGCATCTCGATGTATCACATCCTCAGTTTTCTATACTACTGCACGTGGCTACATTTAATCAGTTAATACAGGCGGTCAGATAAAATGACATAATACAAAATACTTTTCAATACCTGCTTTGTCAAAGACTGGAAATCATAATTTGGTCACATTATCTGACAGAGAACACCCTGTTAGTACACAGAGCACCTTCACTGGGCCTGTTTGCAATAATCACCAGGTGTTTGGGATCATTTAACAATCGGAGCGTGATTGTTTTGTCTCCTCACAGGTCCTCAATGCTCAGAAAGCTGGCTACAAGGCAGCCATTGTTCACAATGTGGCGTCTGAGGACTTGATCAGTATGGGATCCAATGATCGTAAGTTACCTCCTCCTCCTTCCCCCTCTCTGTAGCACATCTTAGCATTTAACACCTTACACAGCTACCTGGTTACATGCCTCTGTTTGTTTTCCTCTTCATGCCTGAGCCTGAGGGAATTACTTTTATAGTAAGAAGTCCATTTCGAGTCTCCAGATGTACGCGAGGAAGGATGTGATCCCCTGCAGCACCGTAGTACTCCCTGCTCCATATCGTACTTTCATGATATGATGGTGTCTGGGGTTTGCTTTCAGTTAGCTATCGCCTGTATTCTCACTCGAGACGGTGCAGCACAGTCGTAAAACTATCCTGAAGGCTTCTTGTCCTAGTTTTTTTTAAGATGAGTAGATGTCACAAGCTGACGTGAAGCCGGTTGTTGTTGATGGAAGTTATCCCGGTGCGTCTTCAGCTAACTGACGGTGTGAGCGTGCTTTAGCTGAAGACTGAGCTTCAACGTTTCAACGGGCAAGAAATCTGATAATTCCACGATGTTGCTCATGAAAGTTCTTTCTTAAATATGCTCATTTTTACTACAATTCCCCAAAGTCTGAGTTGACATTTTCCACAACATACTGGTCCGACAGTCAAAAACCCAAAGAGTTATTATTAATCACACAAGAGACCAAGGAAACCTGCAAATATGCATGTTTGAGAAGCTGCAATCAGTTTTTTGGGCGCCAAAATGACGGAGGAAAGGTTTATGCATTCATCAGAATTTGTGAATCAAGCAAATGATTAATTGACTTACTTGTGCAGCGATGAGGTAACCGCATCTCATTTGTCTTCATCAGCAGACGGAGTGAATATACATGGTATATTAAAGGTTTTTTGTTTGTTTTTTTTACCTTTTTTTTAGTGGATGTTATGAAGCAGATTGACATTCCCTCTGTGTTTGTGAGCGAACACACTGCCAACTCTCTGAAAGAAGACTTCACGTATGACAAGGGGTAAGTCTGAACACAAACCTCACTTTCCTGCCCAGGAATGTGTATAGAAGCAGGCGTTTCCTCCTCGGCCTTTCAGCGCGATATCGGGAAGAGATACCTATTTAGTTTTACATCTGCTGTGTGTGTGTGTGTGTGTGTATGTATGAGTGTGTGTGTGTGTGTGTGTGTGGTGTCAGATACCATCCAAATACTGAAAGTTATTCCTAACTCTTATGCCGAGGAATGAACACCAAACATGGTAGTGGCAGTGGAGTTTTGTTAGACTGCTTGCTATTACAAATTTGACGGGTGCCGAGATATCGCTGCTGTCGGGGGGAGTTCTGTGACGAGAAGTAGACCCCATTAACGATTAGTGTGAATGTCATTATGTTGATAGAGGGTCCTGTATGTGACTGTGCACTTTTTTGAAGTGGGACAATATAATTTCGCCGTAATGTTGCCTATTATAACAGCCTCTGTGGAGGTAATGTTCTGTGTGTTTGTATTACCTGCCAACACCTGACAAAGGGCTCTGCTTGTTTTGTCTAGGGGACATGTGGTCCTCATGCCCGACTTCAGCCTGCCCCTGGAATACTATCTGATCCCCTTCCTCATCATTGTGGGAATCTGCCTCATCCTCATTGTTGTGTTCATGGTAGGTACATCTTTAACGTTCTCCTAATGAAGTAGGGAGCATGTTAAATTTTACTTAAATGTAGTTTTACTGAAGGATTTTTGCTCGACTGTTAGAGTTGCTAAATACGATGATCCCCCCACTGCTGTGCATAGATCACTAAGTTTGTCCAGGATCGACACCGGGCTCGGAGGAGCCGTCTACGCAAAGATCAGCTAAAGAAACTCCCCATCCACAAGTACAAGAAAGGTATGGAGGCGATCTCAGACATCTCATTTACTGTATCATTTTAAATAGTTCTGGGTCTGTTTGTTGTTGACCTTACAGTCTGTGGAGTTGCTCCTCTACCACGCTGCTCTTTCTCACATGATTTAACCCGAGGAGAGAGATGTCATCAGTGTATTACGACACTTCATTCCATCCTGGAGCGCTGCACCTTGGAGCTAATCGGATTAATATGGACATGATTTTCTTCCACAAAGCCCTCCGTGGCAGATTAGAGCTCCTCTCTGTTGAGACTGAGACACATGACTGATGGTTTGGAATGTGGTCCTCAGTCATGCCTAGAGGCCTGAGGGGGGTTGAAAGATGAGTGTATTGAGCTTTTCATATCGGACGTGTTGAGTCGATGTACAGTATGTGCTGCTGGTTTGTGAGGAGAGGAAGATATACGAGACTAGATCTTCTAAGTGGAGCTCCTGAAGCCCTTAGAGTCCCGCCTCTGGCTTCCCCCTCTGTCCCGGTACAAGGGTCACATAGGTTATAGCATTGTTTTGCAATGCAAATCCACTTTGTGCTGGTCAAGAGTTGGTCACTGTATTTAGAAGGGGTTTGTGCCAGCTCTGTAGCAGCTTTTTTTTTTTGACTACAATCAGCTGTGCAGGGGAACACCGAGGAGCTATACAGACTACAGGCGGTGCATGATAAGTAGCCCCCTCGCAGTGCTGCTAATTGAGGGGGGTTATGAGTCAGGATGTTCCTTCCCGCCCGGCAGAAACGGATGCACGTGTGACACACCAGCTAAAAGCGGCATGGCTAACTGAGATAGCTTTTTTTTTTGTCACGTCATGCTCTGTGGTTTGTGCGCTTTGGTGTCCGTGCCAGCCCTGACTCAGGGTTTCCACCCGGCACCGCTAAAGCCGACCTTGGCCGCTACGGGGGGGTTTCAGATGTCCAAGAAAAACGGCCTCCAGGGCCGCACAGGTCTGTGCTCCCAGGGAGAGGGACGCCAAATCTCCACCTAATCACCTTCTAAGTCCTGCCCTCTGGAGCACGGCTAGCCTGGCAGAACGCTAGTGGGACACTGCTGCCGTTGTCCAACCCGGTTTATTGTTGGAAAGCGTGCCATGTCAACCCTGAATCTTCAACCAAACTGTTGGTAGTTGAGTTTGCATTGTGGGTAATGTAGGCGCCAGGTTTTGACAAGGAAGTGTATGTGGAAGGGGGAAAAAAAGGCGATCGCTTTGTTTTGGGCTTGCGACAATATTACAGAAGCGCTATGTGTGTAATCAGCATAATACGAGACTCGCTGTCTGTTCAGAAACAAATCCAGCTAGAATCACACAGCTGCTGTTACAGTAGCTCGTCGGCATACCGGCGGTCATTGCTTACAGCACGCTGATGGTGTTGTTTTTCTTTCTCTCATGTGGCCCACATGAGGACTCTTTTTCGCCGTAGCATTTTTTTGAGACAGCTCAGCGCCTCCGAAGTCACTGTGATGCTGGAGATTCACTGCTGTTCCAATCCCCATCCTGAAGACTTGGGCAGCGTGCCTGAACGGGGGGGGGGGGGTTCAGAGCGTGCACGTGCGTGTTTTGCGTACGTGCACAGAGTGGGAAGGATGCCTAATGGCACCACTGGGCCTCCGTTGCAGCAGATAATGCTGAGCTTGGACTCTGGGGGGCTTTGAGCAGATGCAGCCATAGTGAACAGGAACACTGATGCTGTGTTAGTACCAGTACGTTTAAAGCTGCAATCCACCACTTGTGCATGTTGAAGCCATTATGCGAATGTCTTCTGCCGTTCCCATAATGGCCACTAGGTGCTGGCTCCAAGAACCGTAAAGACGTGGCTGAGAAGTCTCCCAACTTGTCTCTTGAGATGCAAAAGACAACATTTTAACAGTGACATCAGAAACCATTTGTGCTTTTATGATTGGGATATGATGATGTATTTTCGGAGTAAAGTAAAGTCACCTCTAGAAGAGATTAACTAGCTCGTCAGTGCCGCTGTGCTGGCAGAATGCCTTTTGTGCTGATGAGTGTGTGAGTCCGCCCACCACCTACCTCATCCGGCAGAGGAGCTCAGACCGGCATCGAGCCAGGCATCCACCTATCTACCAAGTCTGCAAAACACTTTGTCAAACATGCCATTATTGAGTGTGTCCCCCCCCACCCATCTTTTTCTCACACGTATTGCTGCTTTTGAGCATTAATATTTGCTGATAATATTTGAATTCATGTTTCAATCGGCCTTTCTTTTGGACGCTTTTGGATAATAGTCAGAGTTGAATGTATGGAAATGGAGCCAATGGTGAAATGAATAGTATCTAACACAAAGGGAGGCTGTATGGATGAAGCACAAAGCCTTAATGAAAACAGTGCCCGTGTAATCAGCACACAATACCGGTCTGAGCAGCAGCATGCGACATAAGATGTGCGTAAATGTACAGGATTATGTCATACCAGCTGCCACAGCCGTCGGCTGTACAGTGCCGCTCTGCCATTAACTTGACTTAGGCTCTGGGTTTTTATTGCAGAGCCTTGCGTCATCCCCCTACTTAGGCTGCCGCCCGACGCTTGACGGCGAGCTCTGGTCCTCTGGGCGGCGGGATTTTAGGCGTCTACACAAAAAACCAGTGACACATAAAGTGAAATGCAAACTTGGTTGTGGAAAAAACTAGGAGGGGGTTGTTTAAGACTCTTGGTGAGTCAGAGAGAGGCTGGACTCTCCGTCTGACCTCTGAACTCCAGTCTGATCCCTCCCCTCCACCCCCCCTCTCCTTTCTCCCGGCTTTCCACTTCCTAACCATAGGCGTGGAGCTGAGCGCACACACACACACACACACACACACACACTGAACAGAGCAGCTGCAGTGTCTCAGCCGTCTGTGTGTGAGGCATGTTGATGTCAGTACAGAGGAGCTCTCTCTCCACCGGCCTCGGTGCCAGTTGCCCATGTCTGGACGGCTCAACCAGTGGCAAACTGTGACGAGTCGGTTTAGACATTTTTTACTTTGTCACTCTCTCTCTTTCGTTCGCCCCGCTCACTCGGGGAGGTCTGGAGCTCAGTAGGACAGCGTGGTTCCTCTGAGAGCCAGGAATGCTGGCAGGCCAGGCTGATTAATGAAACGTAGACGGGGAGAAGAGCTGGCTCGGGGACTCCTTTTATGATGTGCTACTGGCCCCAAAACGTACATGTAAGGGATTCCCAACAACTGAAAACGTGCATGCGTTGCCAAAACATGAATAAGATGTTGTCGGCCTCGGGAAAATATATTTTACTACCCGACGTCCAAGCTGACTCGAGTCAAAATACCAAAAAAATAAGTAGTTTCTCTCTAAATAAAATGGTAATATTTTATCATTATCGCAATTAGCTACTTGCAGTGTAAATTATCAAAACGTATCTGTTTAACACTTGACACACACTGTGTGCTCACATGTGCAGGTTACATTAATGACATTACTTCTAGAAGCTTCCAGAAATGAGCGTCCACAGCCGGCTCTTTGATCAGCAGGAGTGCTGTAAACCTGGAGGCCTCATCACTGCTGTTTCTTGCCCTTTTATTCATTTAGATTATTTTTTTGTGATGTCTCACCTTTTGACTGCCGTTATTATTACGTTAAGGAACGGTGGCCAAAACTGAAGAAATAAATACCTGAATTACCACGAGGGCATTAGAGTTCAGAGAGTCATTGAACCTTTTTTCTCTGTGTCACTGAGAATAGCTCAGTTCGAGCCACAGTTCAGCGTTTCCTGAGTGTACTCTGGATCCATGCCTGCATAAACGTTCCCGCTCTCTGACTCCGAATGTCCAGCGCTGGGCTTGGAGAGTGAGGAAGAGAGGGGAAAATGGTAGGCTCGCTTGGGATTATGTCCAGAAAGAGAGGACAAGTGTTGGGTTAAAAAAGTAGATGGAGGGGGGGGATGTTTGGGAGAGGAAGAAACAAAAGCTAAAAGTGGGAAAGAGGGAGTTGAAAACATCGACTTGAGCTTGAAGTTGCTGACGCTTGGAGAGGAAAGGAAGAGGAGGAGGGGGAGAGGAGGAGGAGGAAGGAGGGGGGGGCTGGTCGGTATGACTCCCCATCCTTATACGGTCACATGCAGCCCTGGCATGGATACAGAGAGCCCAGTCGGGGAAAACATGCTCATTTAGAGCTTACATAAACACACCGGGCCCACAGCCCTGCTCCCTCCGTCCAGCCCGGGCCAGGGAAGAGGAAGGGAAGGAGAATGAGAAGAACGCTGAGGAATTTGAAAGGGAGTGCGTTAATACATTCCTGAGCTTCTTCTTTTGCGCAAAAGTGACACAGTTAAAAGAATTTAAGGAAATGAGATTTATTCAGCAGCTGGAGTTCCTTATTGTGCCGTCACGTCATGGACACACCTGCTGTCAATGACCTTCAGAGAGACTTGTCTTCTTGCTCCTGCAGACAGATTGCAGTATGATGAGCCGTGCAAATATTAACATTTTTTATTAGTCCTGATTTCATGCATGTTGTTTTATAACTGTGAGGGTCATTGTGGATTATTGCACTTATATTATTGCATATACGATGGCCACAAATCAAACGTACATATTAGATATTGGACGTTTTGGGTTGGCATATTATGTATCAGCGTTTGAACAAATGTTACTTTATTTACCAAGAATTGATACATATGAACAACTTTTGGTTTCGATATCTGAAATCTGAAAGAATCACAAGACCAGCATCATCAGTATTATCAATGCCCAGTATAGTAAATGTGTTGTCTTTTTGAACACAGGGGACAACTACGATGTGTGCGCCATCTGCTTGGACGAATATGAGGAAGGCGATAAACTCCGAGTCCTGCCATGTTCTCATGGTGAGTCTAAAGTGGAGCAACAAATGAAATGCTTTCAATCTTAAGATTTAAAACCTTTTTTTTGGCTGGCAAAATACAGATCCTTTACCCCACATAGCCGGCTTAAACAGGGTTGTTAAATCGCCGTTTGTTCAGAAGACTAATACACTTTTGTGCTGAATGTGCATTTTGTTATCCGCAGCCTACCACAGTAAGTGCGTGGACCCCTGGCTGACCAAAACTAAGAAGACGTGTCCGGTGTGCAAGCAGAAGGTGGTCCCGTCGCAGGGCGACTCCGACTCCGACTCGGAGGAGGGGGAGAGCGGCCCCGACGAGAACGAAGAGGTGTCGGAGAGCACCCCTCTGCTGCGCTCCCTGGCCTCCACCAGCGCCCACTCCTTCGGCACCATGTCGGGGGCGTCGCGGTCCGAGCAAGACCAGGAGTCCTCCGACTACGAGGACGACGACCTGGACAGCAGCGACAGCGAGGAAGAGGTCACCGTGGAGACCGTGGTGGTGCAGATGCAGCAGCCCTGCTCTGAAGGCCACGAGCATGACCTGCCCAGGGCCTGACTAATTCCTGGCACTAAATCCCTCCACCCTTCCCAACCTCTCAGCCACAGAGACTTTCGTTTGGAGGGGGAGGGGGGGTCACGAAACATAATCATCAAGTTTTTTTTTCTGTCACTGCTTACAAGACATTGTAATTTATCCTTCCTACAAGCTCGAATACAAACCTTCAGTTTTATTTTTAACATGATTACAGATAAAGTGCTTTCCGCTTGTCTGTGAGAATATCTTAAGAGCCGCTCGGCTGATTTAACTGACGACAGTGACGTACAGTAGACTTTTATACTGTACTTTATTTAGTCATAAAAAAAAGATGACACAGATAAGTGGAACAGTCCCAGACACACAAGATCATGCTTGTTCAGTAAAAGTACTGTGTATATATAAAAAAGTATAAATCACAATAAGTTACACCTTCTTCTATTATCTCCTATCCTACACGTTTCAGATGACGGGGGGAGTTTCATTATTGTACATACATGTTCATGCTACACTCACACTCCTTGAAACGCTATGCAGCATTTTCTTTGTTTAAAAACAAAAAAAGAATGGAAAGAAATGAACATTCAGCAAGCATAGAAACATTTAAAGCCAATATGGTTTTGCCAATTTATTTCTAGCCTCATGTACGAAGGAGCCGAGGCGCTCCCGTCTGTATGTTGTGCCACGGTTCATCTGTTACAATGAGTCAAACTAAGAGACTGAAGCCAAAAGCCGAGTTGAGAAAACACATTCGGAGTGAAAGAATGTGCTCTCCTTGTGACGTCGAAATTGTGGAGAGACTCTTGAGTGGAAACTATGTCCACGCTGCCTGTGGTTAACTTCTTTTGGCTGCTCTAGACCTATCACTCCTTTTAACACAGTTATTGGTTGATAGGCCTTGTAATACATTTAACTGACCTTATCTAATTTTAATACAGTTTATAGTAAATGCACCTTTTTTTTTCATAACATGGCTTGATTTATTTGTTCATGAATCCTGTTGCCTTTTTTCAGTTGATGTATTTTTGTCGCGTTAGTGTTTTCCTGCTCATGTATGTTCTCAATACAAATTCACTTCAATAAAATGAAAATAACACATGACGAGGAACATTGTCATGGTTAATTATCATTTGCTCAATTTTTTTATGACACTCCAGATTTGATGCAACGTAGCCAATAATCTGACTTCTGTAGACGCCGGTTGGGATCATCATGGTCTTAATTGAAGACCATGGTTAATTAATTAGTTAATTCAGGTGTCTAAGTTCTGGGCTGAGTAAAATAATACATAATAAAAGCCTGCACCCACACTGGCCCTTCTTGGACATCCCTGGTCTAATCTGTTGCCACAATGTGCAGCTGCAGTGAATTCATCGTTGCTTCAGTAATGAGACCATTATCTGATGCAAATCAGCCCGTTTAAGTGCAGCATGGCTCATTAGCAGGTGGCAATTAGGGGACCTCTAGTCAAATATCACCAAATCGTCAGTTTAGAGCGCAATTTTATTACCTCAAAATTAGGGTTTTCCGGGTTGGACTTAGGGTTTTAAGCGCCCCACATGATCCATAACATCCCTACAGAGCGGCTTGGGGCCTTTGCTGCCATTCTACACCGCTTTTCCATTTTTATTTTATAAAAAGGTACCCTAAAAAAAGACACTTTACATTACTGAATGCACCAGTTAAACATTCTCATCCCAAGGTGAGCTTTCAATCATATCACATGACCTTAATCAGCAGTTTACCCAGTTGTCATGGAAATATTCAATTATTTCCCCCCACATGGTTTAAGGCAAATCATCCACGTAGGTTTTCAAGTTGAGTTTCAAACCTCCCATCTGCTGATAGCTGATAAGATCGATACGTTCAGGGCGGCTCCCAATGACCCTCAGGTTGAGATTGTTAACTGTCCGAAATGAACTTTGAAACTCGATTTATTAAAAACCCATGTAAGAACAAAGAACACTACCAGCTACAGATAGTCTACTCAAACCAGCTATCAACAGTGCCGTCAACTAAAGCGTGACTCTGGGAATGATACATTCTTGTCCCAAGGCCCATCTTGTGAAACAGGATTACCGAATCGGCTGGAAAACTGCACCGTTTATTTTAAGATAATGCCAGGATTTACTCTGCAGTCATGCCAACACTGTGGTAATCCCTTTTTCTGACAGACTCCTGTCCAATAGACGATGCAGCTCACATTTCTGGAATTTCTAACATTTTGCCTTATATTGATAAGACCCCGCTTCTTGAGAAGTCCTGCTGTTTGCCCTTTGGACAGTCAGGCTAGCAGTTTCTCTGTATGCAGCTAAGCTAACCGGCTGCTTCACATTTAACAACGATATGGTAGCATCATCTCATCTGAAGAAATCTGTAGTTAATGTTTATGTTGAACTATTCCTTTAAAAAGAGAGGAAGCACTCAGTGTGATGAAATGGGACAAAAACATTTATCTGGTTGGAATAAATTTATTTGATCTGTCTGTAAACAAGGTGATAAATCAATTTATGGCATTTCTTGGTTTTACGCATATGAAATCAGATGCAATAAAGAGAAAAAAAAGTGGTGAAGATAAAAGGAAATTAACATAAATCATCAAACAGGACTTGAAACTGTTTTTTTTTTTATGAGTACACATCCCACAAGGCCTAAACATTGGAGCTGAAGCTAAGAAAAAAAAAAAAGAAAAAGTGCCAATGTAATGACTTGTGGACAGTGGGTAAAATCCATCTTACAACAGCAACAGATCTCTATATTATGGCACAGGATAAACAGGTTCTGCAGTTAAGTTTCAAGACAACCATAAGCGTCTTTGTTCCAACCAATCCCATCTCCCATTGAGTGTCATTTCTACTTTTGAAAGGGGTTTTTTTTTGTCAGTTGGACGTTACAGTTAGATGTACTGAATGCGGACAGACCGTGCGATACCCCAGAGCTCAGCTGACTATAGAGTAAAAGGCAATTTATTCCACAGTTTTGTAGTTGTCAACACAGCATGGGTTTGTACAAATGCATGTTTGTTTTTCTAAACAAAGAAAAAAAATAATGAAGTGAGAATTTTCTTCAGATACTCCCACCCTTACCTCCCCCGTGTCTTCATATTTTTTTAACCATGGTAAGTATTACTATCTGGTTAGTTTTTCCTTCATCAGGAGGAGTTAGTCATCCTTCACGATTTAGAGCAACTGTATAAACACCCGAGCTGCGACAACACTTGGTCCTATAAAAAAGGAAAAACAAAAACAAAAAAAAAACTGTACACAATCCAGATGTTATATGCTGGGAAATCTACTGTCCAAAATGGCAGCCTTTTAAAAAAAAAAACTAAAAAAAAAATATATTACAGGAGCAGGCAAACAAAATAGTATTAAGTGCCTGAGCCATTGTTACTGTGGAATGTCCATGGGGTTTTCATGTAGTCGGGGAGGAGGTTGTGATGACGGGAGGAGAGGTTTCCAGCATTTGGACTAGACCAATGCTCGTGATCGTCAAAAGAGTTGATCCGAGCATCCCCCCCCACACAGACATGCCCCCACCCCCTCCTCCCCACCTTTTATAAAATGTATCCAGGACAGAGCAGATTATCTGAAAGGAGAGGAGTTAGGGGACTGGTTGGTTGGTGTGAAGGGTTTGATGAAGACTAGTCTCCTGTGAGATTTGTAGTGTTGCCTGCTTTGAGCAAACAGGATGTGGAAACAAAAGGGGAAGGGAGGGAGTGTGGATTGGGGGCAACGGTAGGTGAGAGGGAAACAGTGGACCGAGAAGCACGCAGTCTCCCCTCCTCAACTTGATTGGGTAAATGAAGAAGAAGAAGAAAAAAAAAAAAAGACGTGACGAGCTCGGTTACTGCTCCAAAGTCATTGGCTGCTAGGGGAGGAAAAGTGGATGATCGGGTTTAGGGGGGGGGGATAAGTAATGGGCACCATGACAGAAAAGAAAGGAATATCTACTTCAAATTGACACTATAGCTTTCATTGTCTGGGTGTTTGGCCAGAATATGCTGGTCTTGTTTAACTACAGATTTTTCATGACATCCTGTTAGCAACATACTCATCTTTGCTATGGATCAACTTGTAGTGCTTAAGGGGGTAAGAGTACACAGCAAGTGTGTTGAGGGGAGAGGGGGGAGGATAAGAAAATATGGAATAACAAATGGGGAGGAGAGAAAACAGAAAGAGAAAAACAAAGTAACTACCAACTAGGACTGGAAGTAGTGTGAAATGCAACAGGGTGGTAAGGGTGAGCTGCTAGGTGGCTTGGTACAGGCTGCTTTAATATCCGGACTTCCTCAGGTAGTCAGCCATGCCAAATGCTTTCGTGTTGAGGTTCCCGCCATGGACACCTTCCTTCCCCATGACAACTACCAATGCTGGAGTACACAAAGGAAAAAAACAAATTAAAATGGACATGGTGATAACAGGAGTGGAAAAGATATACTTTTATTGCAACCTTGCTAAAATGTGGGGCTACATTGACGAGGACAGCGCCTGAACCTTGCGATTTGTTAGAAATGCTCCATTTGAGGAGGGGGGGTAGACACCGACTTCATAATTTTTTATTTATTTATTTATTTATTTTTTAGGTTTTATGTTTTGTTTTCCTTTTTATTTATTTTTTCCCTCTCCCTCAACTACACCACATAAGCTACCGTGAAAACTATACTAAAACCCTGAATCCCTCAAGTATTTTGCCATCGAGTATGCCTTCTTATTCAATCCGCCTCCATGGACCCCTTCTTTGCCCATTACCAAGACCAAGACTGAAAGAAAAGAAGACAGAAGGGACATTTAGAGAAGGTGCAGAGATCACACAAGTGAAAAGAGAAGAGCACGGAGCCAAAAGCAGCAGGCAGACGAGACAGCTACAGAGCAGGAGAACGCACAAAGAAATAAAGGTCTGAAGGCATCATCAAGCCTAAACATTCATTTTCTTATCAGTGCTGCTGGTGGTGGTGAAACAAGACATCACACATTGAAATCGGGACGACAGCACAAGTACTGCGAGAGAAGAAACGTGAAGGATGCATGCAAAGCCGTTTTTCCAGTCAGGAACAAAGCTCTAGTTTGCCGAGTCACATTATCTGCTCACTTCCACTAGGAGTAAAAGCCATGTTTCATATAGCGCAACTTCTTAATTGGGTGGGGAAAAGGCCAATTGTCCACATCATGCTCTGGCCTCATGGTAAGTACGAGTATTGGACTGGAGTAAAACCAATTCACAAGTTGACAAAATCAGACTACATGCATTAATGCATTGCAAAGCATTTTTTAAAAACATACCTGAAGCTAACTTGCTGCTTATGACAAAAACAATCATGCATTAAGCCCTCTACAAAACTTAAAGAGCTGGACAGTACAGTTTGTTTCTCAAATTATGTTTCAAATGAACCCGATTAGATCATTATCTTTCCAAAAACACTACATCTTCTGAAAGCACAAATAGCAATGCTCATCATATAAACATCCTATATCTATACTGATGTATTTGGTCCGACATATCTTGGCAACAAGCCCCAGCCAAAGTTTGTGCATTGTAAGTTTACGAATCATCTCCTTTCCAAATTTATATAGACGAAATCGACCAGGCAATGTACAAATGTCGTAATACTACAATCGGTATCCATCATCACCCTGTCTGTACTTCTTAGTTTACCACACTCCACTTGGAGAGACTAGCCCTCGTTTCACCTGTAATCAATACACACCATGCCAGCAGCAAAGACTATGAAAGTGAAAGTCCTATGGGATACTAAAAACCATGACTAAAGCAGCACACGTGCAGATACAGCAGCATGCTTGTGGTACCTCTCCTCAATACACTTAAGAGCCCTGAAGTGCCTGAATAAGTATTTTACCAGGAATAGAGTGGAAGCATGTGAGCAGGGGAACAGATTCATACTTTTGAGGGTAGGGAGTGTTAACCAGGAAAAGAAAGACGCATGCAGTTCAGAAAGATCTTGGGAAATCTTGGCCCAAAGAGTGAGAATCAGAACCAGTAAGTTTTAGTAGTGTCTGGGAAAAGTGGGGAGGACAGGGCATTAAGGCCCATACAGGCAACATGAAAACTCACCCTTAGTCAAGGCCCTAAAAAAGGGACTTAATCCTTTGTATCATACAAAAAATAGCCATTTAGGAAATTGATCAAGCAACTTGTTACATTTGATCAAATCTGAATTTTCATATAAACAAATATGCTTATATTTTACTTGTTTGCTTTAAGTACTTTATTTCCTTTGGGGTGAAATGTTGCAACTATGCAAGGCACAAATCACATGCCAGCTTTACTGCTTTTCTGGTTGACAAGCATCCCGCTTGCTGAAGTTGAAGCCAACTGATATATCTTCAAATTTGACTGATGAAAACTAATGGATGTTGAAGTTTAAGGCTGAACAGTACCCTAGTATGGATTAGCATTTCATCGACTTTAATTAGGCAACCTTTTCCACAAATTCAATGCTGTTTTTTTAATATAGTTTTATCAAAGACATTGTCATAATGCGTGGTATTACCAAAAGGAAATTTAAATCATTCAATTAAATATGTCATAAGAAAACAAAATATTTCTAGACAACTGATATAGAAGATGGTTTACTAGAGAAAACAGTAAGAAACATGCAGTCAATAACAGGATTGTTATCATGTAATATGCAAGATGGCTAGTCTACCCAGTGCTAACAAAACATTATCCAAATTATATAAAAACTGCAATACAGCTAAAATTGACAACTATTAGAATGGAAGACTTAATTTAAGGGAATTACCCATTCACCCTCACCCATTGACAATCTTTATATGAATTTGCCCCCTCTAAAACAAAGTAGGTACTATTGCAGATTACTTTTAGCTGGGACACAGTTCTTCAACATTAAATTAATTTCAATTACAACATCCTGTGATTTTAACATTTTTTTTTTTTTTTTAAATCATTGTCTTATATTGAGGAAAGGTGCATTCAAGATCTATCCCACATGCATGGACGACACACAAGTCTAAATGTAGCTAAATAGCACTATGTCTAAGCAGGCTACGCTGTCACTGCAGCACTACTAAAACGTTTGTGATAAACACTTAATGTGGTGCTCACCTTTGGTGGCTTTGGCTACAGAAATGTTGTATGTTGACTCTCCTCCTTGACTCTTTGTCCGGATGTCCATTGTCCAGTCCCCCTCAATGTGGATGCTGTCCCTGATTACGGAGCACTTTTTATTGCCTAAGGTTATCCCACAGGTGAAGAATGTTGTGCGTTCCTTTCCCGTTATCACGTCGATTTCCTCAGGCTAGAGAAAACAAAATCAAGAAGTCAGGTACATCTTTTAAATTCGAAAGGTCTATTAATGCAGACAGAAAGTCCTAGTCTTTTCCATTTGTGGGCGTTTTTTCATTGCTCTCGAACATAATTCTCATTTACTGCACCAAATGTGGGCGCTGTGAAGCCTTTGAAGACTGATTAAATGCTATACAAAAAAAAACACGTTATTCCTCAGCCTCTCCTTGGCTCCAAATTTTCTCCTTTTCCCTCTATAAACAATGCCTTGCAGTGGTAACACTGGACACACCCTGATTTTTGCATAATGTATGGAGCAGCTAATTTTTTTTCAAAAACTCAATTTACACACGACCTTGTCACAAAATGTCTTTTAAACATTTTTTAGTTAATCAAAAACTAAGTGTGATAATTGTCTCATCTGCAGGTTAACTGAGCCAGTTTCCTTACTTAATCCCAAAACAGACAACAGCTATGATGGAGATATCATCTTTCCATCTATCTGAGAGAAGATGTGCAAAATACTGACTTGTGGATTTTCATTAAGTCATACATCTCTTACTTGCAAGTGTACTTTTAACTATTCACTCCTGGAACTAGTTGCATGCAATTGTGGCGGTCTAGGATTTAAAGCATGTCCCACTGCATCCATTTATGGCACTAGTGCAGCAGCTTAATGTGAAAAGTTCAAAATGCATTCTTCATATACATTTACAGAGGAATTAACCGTATTCCCGAAAATGAGACATTGTCTGTACTGGGAGCAGAAGCACACCATCCTGGAAAGTTTATTATGGTGCAAGATAAGTAACAGTCAAAATGCATTGGGCATACTTCAAGCGACACTAAATGCAACAAGGAGATGTATGCATAAAGTGATGCATGAGGAAATTCAATTAAGAAATGTGGACACACTGTTCCTGAATACATATTTGACTAATTTCTCAGTTACCAAACTAATCCAAACTTCACAAATGCAATATAAAAAAAAGTTATGAAATCTCAAAAGGCCCACTACATAATGCTGAGAATTCAGGGAGGTATAAAAAAGGCCTCGTTGTTTTAAAAACATGCCCTTAAACCCTAGTTATTCTTTGAACCAATCTGCAGAACAAAAGGCGTTGCCCCTCCACTCCAGAAGTGCACAGTCACGGCACACGCGAAACCCTTCAGGAAAAATCGAGAAACGCAAAGGATTTCTACTGGCTCAGATAACGGTAGCATGGCGGCTAACTAGCGAGCTAGCTAGCTATATGGTCGGGCCTAGTCAAATTAATTACATGCACCGCCTTTCACCCGGTGGAAGTCGAATGAGACATTCGCAAACTTTTACGTAGTTTCACACATTCTCGTTCAGCTTTCTGCATCACGACAGACGATTTTGTTTAGCACATGTTTCCGGGTCTGCGGAAAAAACCCACACAAAAAACAGGATGGCTAACGCTAGCAGCAAGCCGGCTCTGGTTTCACGTGAGCGTCCCCCACACTACCACACGGACAAGGAAACGCGAGAATATCGAATCAATTAATCAATTCGAGTTTAAATTGAGAAAGAAAACGCAACATTAACATAACTCGGCGGCCCGAGTGGACACTCCCAAGTAACCTCTGCAGCGGCACACTCGTTCACATGTCTGTAGCATGGCGTATCCGTTCATAGACAACATGCTTATGAAAAGGACACGTTTAGTCAGATTCAACTACACAAAAGTATTTTAATTACCGTCTTCAAGTTTACTTAACATACAAAATGGAGGCTGGAAGAATTATCGGAGACTATTATCCAGCCATGTTACATTGCACATAAACGCGACCACCTATTGAGGTCTACGTGTGGTAACTTAAAGACGTTAGATGTATATATATATTTTTTTTTAAACGTGTACAAATGTCGACCATTGCTACAAATTATAACCGGGGGATCTGACAATCTGAAATAGCTTCCATGAAAGAAATGAATGGGAGAGCACCCGCCATCTTGGAAAATAAGGGGCGGTCGCGGCAGTGATTCACAGACGCCGTGTAGGGAAAAAACGGGCGACCAACGGTCGCGCCAGAGCGTTCAGAACGCGTGTTAGCACCGCTAACTTTGCGCTATTAGCGTTAGCTAATAATGAATTTTCCAACGGGAATGACCAGCCTGATTTGAGCTAACGGCGAGGTGGGAGTTTTTGCTCAGCAACGTTAACTTACCCGACAATGCTGCTGGAAGATGGGCATGCAGCACACAAAAAAAGGCAGCATTTAAATTAACTGGGCATTGGTTTAGAATAAATTCTCATGCCTCCGCCCGTCTTATCTGACCTGTAGACACAAACAGCACACACGGCTAATCGAAGCTAGCTCCCTTGCTAACGTTAGCCTTTTTTAGCCTAAGTTCGCGGTACCGTTAGTCTTGGTTATCCCCGGCTGGTGGGGTAGCTCTTTTTTGTTTTAATGGGAACGGTGAAACTGTATCGTACCGATAAATATCTCGCAAAGGGATGAAACAGAAAAAAAACGACTAGTGTGTGGGGGTTTTGAAAAGCAGAAAGGGTGCATACGTGCCAATGCATCTTGATTGACCAACGGATACCATGTGTACCACACACACACACTCGCCTTATTCACATTCAACAAGGCCTGGCTATGCAGACAAACACTCCTGCGTCCACAAATGTACATTTTTCTCCCGTGTAACCCCCAGATACTGACACACACAGCATACTAACCGTCATGCAGGCAAATGGACCGCCGGCAGACGATGCCCAGACGTATTTGGCGTCCGTGTACCCAACAATGGCCGCGTCCTGACAGTTGCCATCAGCCATCAGGTTCTCCACGTAGGTTTGCCAGGACATATTTGTGAAATTAGTTGTAAGATGGGGAAAAAATACGGAGGGTAGAGTAAGGTCACAAACGTCTCTTGAGCGACGGAAAAAAGCAGTGAGGAAGCTGTGTTTATCAGTGGTCTAAAGGGCCTCCAGCAGACAGAACCCCCGACTCCGTCACGTCCCGGCTTTCTTCTGGTCTAGGCAATGAAGAGAAGCCGCTGCAATCGGACTGGCGCTTGGGTGTAGTCCTCGCGAAATCCCTCCGCCTAGGTCGTTCTACGCCCTACCGCCCGATTGAATAATATACTATGTGGCGGATGGATATATAGTGGCAAAAAGAAAGCGAGACAGACTATTTTTTCTCATAAAACATAAATTATTTGTTTCAGCTACCGTTTTTGTTATACTTTTATGACTCGTTCGATTTTTTGGGGAGGTGAAATCAATTAAGATACATATACTTAATATTGCAAATATAAAGAATATGTACACACGCACACACAAACACACACACACACACACACACACACACACACACACACACACACACACACACACACACACACTTTAATTAATCAGCAGTGCAAATTGACACAGCCAGCAGTCATTTGGGTCACACTTGATGCACTGAAAGACAGGGAAAGCACTCTCAAAACGCCACTAGTTCTTCACAAGGTGAAACATTGAGTGATTGATCTCATTATGCTGACCATGTCATTTTGAATCTCCAATATACATGGCTTATATATATCTGTATGATGCCAAATATCTTATACTTTGGGCAGGATATAAACTACCTTGAATAACATTCCTAATGTGGGAGGCTCTCCAAGGCGGCCAGAGAAACTGCATTTCCCTGTATGTGTGTTATGTTTACATAATCATAGTTTACTCTATATCATCCAGTGATAAAGCAGCGTGGCTGTCATGTGGTTTATTAAATGTTTTGTTTTTATGTCAGTGCGTTTTCTACTATTTTAGTCTACATCTTTAAATGTAAAATCCAAATAACAAGTGTCACTAAATGATGTCCTTTCTTCTCTAAATAGTGCACGCAAAGTGTAAAATTAGCAGAACAGCAAGATAGGCTGTTTGACTGAAAAGAAAGACTGATATGTTAAATAATTGATGTAATACAGTATATCTGAAAGGCTGCATTACTTCTCTTCTTTTGGGAATTTGGGGACCATTAATCAAACTAAACCTGACTCTTGACAGAATAATGGACAATGAATGACATAAAAATCAAGCATGTCCTTTTGGACTAGTGTAAAAAAATAAACAGAAGTGAGAAACTAGACAGCTATCGCAGGCGATATAGCTTAACATGAGCTCATATTTCATATTCCACACATTCTTCATCAGTCTTCTTTGAAGCCCCACATCATGTGACCGTTTTATCTTTATCCAGAAACTTCCAGGGAAATTCTTTCTCTCCTTCTCCGTCCCCGGAGAGAACGAATGCAGAGAAAGTTATTAATTGACCAGGCAAAAGGAAGTGAGCCGGGCCTCGTCAATCAGTCAGCCACACCCATATCCCAGTCTCCCATTGGATGTCGCCAGTTTCCATGGACACCTCTGTTTTGCACTCCTGCCCGGTCAAAATAGTACCACTGAAGCTGTGCATGAGTCACGGAGATACAGAAAGGAGCTAACTTGTTTGCTTTACAGAAAGGCTCGGTTTTGGACAAGGCCATTAGCATGGTGTGTTATCATCGTAACAGCTGGATAACACTGAGATAAACTCAGCAAGTAGCAATACTCTGATCTCCCTGCAGGCTTTTTTTTTTGTTCCGATACACGATGTCCTTATTATTTTTCCATGCGCGGTAGAAGTTTTTATATATATGATCTCAATGTACTGTGAAGTGAGAAAACAAACCTTGTAGTTTTCTGTATTTCAGAGAAAATGTATTTGAGATCAGTATAGTGAACACGCACTGTGATTTCCTGTCAGCTCAGCAAGCAGATGTGCATATGTGCCTGCAACTGATTTGACTGCTCTGACACATTGTTATTTCTTCAGTCTTATTTGCCTCACATTATCTAATGAAGCAGAAAAACCCTAAGACTACCAGGAAGAATAAGTAAAGTAATGGATTTTGCATAGAAAATGAACTACAGTATGCTCGCTTGATACAGTGGTTACAGCGCATGTCATATAATAATAATATGTATGCAGATTTTTTAAAAAGATAGATTTCTCCATATTTTCTGTAAAGAAACATGAAACTTATCCTGGGTTCAATTGTAGCAGATGTGTTTCTCAACAAGTGTACAACAAGTAATTCTTCTTAGTTGATCAATATGACAAACAACCAACAGGGAGAAAAAGGTCAAAGGTCGCTGACACAGCTGCCTGGCAGTCTTTACTTTGTGACGCTGCAGGAGGCTCTGCTTTGTCTGGTTTTAGTCTGAAACACAATTCAGGCCATTTTTTTTCACCTCAATTGGACTAAAATTATTAATTCATGACCCTATATTTCAATCTTTGTCTCGCGAAGAAGTAAACGGAAGTAGAGCTATTTTTAATTCACCCAGACAAACACGCTCAAAGGTCAATGTGTCGAGACGGATCTCTAAATAATTAATTTTCACTCCATGACACGTGATTGCCTGCATCCTGGGATTTGAGATCAAAACACACCATTATGACACATTTTCATACTTTTTCTCGCTATACATAAACAAGGTGAGTTTATACCCTTCTACACTTTAAATTGGTGTTGAAGAAAATGGGAGTCCTCATTCTTCTCCTTACAGGTCGGCAGAGCTTCATCGGTGTGAGGGAAACAAATCTCAACACAATGACCATGTAACCAAGTAGCCCAGATTTCCATTGTCAGCCCTCTGCAGGGCATTAAAAATTTAGCAGCAGCAGCAGCAGCAGCAGGTATGGGAAAGTGGCGAGCTGGCGCTGCTCCGTTCCTAGGAAATGTCTCCTTTCTGCTCACCAGGTCCCAGGTCTGTCACACACGGAGGAAATCAACACTAGGATTGAGGAGAGTGAAATTATGCACACGTCTTCACCATGAGAGACACTGTGGGAAGTGTAAACTCTGACGGAGGAGTTGCCAGACACATTTGGCAGGGCAAAATGGAAGAAAAAAATACCATTATCAATTGATACCAAATCTCTTTTCATAGCATAACTTGGGATAACACATGCGATGGTCAGCTTGGCCTTCGCTCCGGTAACCTTTGCCCCCTGAGAAAAAAAGGTCAACGTGGGAGATCAAAGGTGATGCATCTGCAGAGTCAGTATGCATGATCGACACAGCGTGACATACAATGAGGCAGTCTTTTCAGAGGCCTGCGCCCCCCCCCCCCCCAGCCACCCACCCATCTGTGGAATGGATCAACACCCCCATTGATCACGACGGCTACGCGTGGATGTCACACACACATGCAAATTAACTCTGAAAAGGACACACACACACATACAATTTCTCATATGAATAGACACATAAAATGTGGGTATGCAGATGCACCCGACACTCGGTCACAACACACACACATAGACACACACACACAAGGTGAGCTGGTGTGATCCCGGGGCATTCAGAAGGCAGTGGGTCAGTGTGGATTTTAATATAGTGATGATGCGGTCAGAACGTCTTATTGCAATGGACAGAAGAAGAAGAGAAAAAAAAAACAGTACATTTGTCAAATACTGTTATTTATAAATGTTGACCCGTACCTTGAATAGATCTAAGCAGTATAAATCCATCAAATGATGCATATGTAGCACTTTGTTTGTGGGGTACAATCTGTTTAAATACATGTTTGTCACTCCTTATTCTTTACTTTTCCTTATAAGCCATGATGAGAAACCATATACTATCTGCATATTTGGAATTTCTTCAAATGCCTTTGTGTACTTATTGATGTGCCTTGTTCTGTTCTGTGTCTTTGTATTGTAATTTAAAAAGACAGTAAAAACATTGGTCAAAAAAACGATGCCCACAAAGAAGTAAAAGCACTTCCGAGTGCTCGGGGTCTGAAACTCTAGCCTGCCTTGTTACTTCCTGTTCCTCCTTTTTCTTTCACTCACTCCCTCAAAAATCTGGAGGAATGTGGATCTTCCAACACCCACATTTTGTTATTCTTTAAGTAGGTCAGTTACAGTAAAACCCCCAAAAAAACAAAAAGAAAACGACAAAGGAGGTCCTCTGATTTTTCATCTGTAGTTAAGCTCTTTAATTATCCAAAGCCTGTAAAGAAGTGCAGCTTTAGGCGTTTTATTAGTCCATTTAACAGGAATAAACATGTCGAGCCAGAGTTGTTGTCCCGCAGTGCAACAAGCGACTGTACATGCAGTCCTACTTACTCTGGTAGCGTGGTATGATAATGTACAGACGGGATATAAAGCCCCACTGTTCTGCACAGCTGAATAGTCATGATTCATAGAGAAGGGCGAAGTGAGTCTCACTCTGGATGAACATTTTCATGCTCTGATCAGTTTTCATCACTTTACTGAAGGCCTCTCTTAACTTTGTCTACCAGTCTTTTTTTTTATCATGACTTTAACTTTTCTTTTAGTCATTTCCGAATTTGGTCGCCATGTTTCGTACGTACTAAGATTCCTAAGACATTTCCTGTCTTACTTCAAAGCCACAAAGGATTAAGTGACTGCACCCAAATCATAAATGTTTAAATGATTAAGGTGGGGTCGTGAGGTTTTCATGAGGCCTGTCTCCTTCAAACCCTCCTAGTGACAATAAATGGAACGTTTTACAACATCTTATGAAGCAAAGCACGGCTAACCAGGACCACTACCCTTAGCTTTTCCTGACATATACAGAGCCGTGCCAGGAGTATTACCGTAACTCCTAATGCAAACATACTGTATCACCGTGGAATGTGCGGTGGCATGCATGTGGTCATCTGCCAGGTCTGAATTCCTCTGGGGTTTTTTTGTGTCTCGCTGCTTTTATGTTTCCTTACTAAAGAAGAAAATCACCAACCAGCACAAACGTGTTTCTGTTCTGATGACTTTTATTTTTAATGGGGTGGTGCTGTTCTCTTTGACTTTTACGCTAACTGCCTGCCTCCTCTAACAGTTTGAAAAACCGCATGACTTACCATAGGATTGTTTGCCAGGAAAGACTTACTGTACATGCTTAAACCCAAGCATACAGTTAAAACGCTTCCCTGCACCAAATGGCAGGTGGGATCACTGTTTATAGAAGAATTTATTTATTGTTTTCAGCACATATCCACCGGTTTCCACCAGTAAAATCCAAGGAGTCTGAGATAATCATCACGAATAACCACTTTAATGATTTTTAAAGCGTGGGTGTAGTTGGCAGAAGAAAAAAATCTAACCTTAGGCTATAAATGAAGTACAAGTATATATAAAGAGGCGCACCAATCATTTTTAATCTCATTTAGCCACTTTTAAGCAACCACCTTTTTGTAAAAAGCTTCAAAATTCATGAGTGGGGTATGTCCTGATGTATTTTATAACATCAAAAACGTTAAAATCTCTTGGATGTTAGCTAAAAGGGGCAAACCTGTATAATTATATAGAGCTTCAGATTCATCACTTCATCACAGTTGCGTTCCCCACCTTGGTGCCTTGAATGTATCGAGGTTGATGACACATTTTAACTTCCCTCATCTGGCTGTAAAGGGACATAGCTTAATTCCCCTTTGCAGTTACGTAATAGAAGCAGCCACCACATACTGGGGCTCTCGCCTCAAATTGGAACGAAAAGAAAGTTAACTTTTTTCATTTCAGTCAGTGAACTTAAGTGGGGTTTTCTGGAAAATGAAAACATAAACACTTATTCGGCGGGGAAACCAAAACTGAGAGGCGCCACTGAATTGCATTTGTTTTGTTTATTTTTCAGCTCATTTTATTAGCCCTCCAGTAAACATGTGCCCGAATGCCTCCAGTCAGGTGTGCATAAATCTGAAGGTGAACAGTTTTTTCTCCCACATACGTCAAACTCCCCTCCTAAGGTGTGACTCCACACCTGGTCCGACCTTTGACTGCTACACCCACAGATATGGACACGTGTTGACAGGTCATGTATGTAACACACAAAGTCTACACACACCCAACACCCACCCACCCCCACACACACACACACACACACACACACACCCACCCACACACACACACACACACACACACACACACACACACACACACACACACACACACACACACACACACACACAGACAGACAGGACTCAAAGCCAACATGAAAGTTTTCCTTAAAGATCAAATCAAATAAATGATTAATGATAAGTGCTACTTCTACTTTCTATTTCATTTCACCCTGGACAGACAGACAGACAGACAGACAGACAGACAGACAGACAGACAGACAGACAGATAGACAGACAGACAGACAGACAGACAGACAGACAGACAGACAGACAGATAGAGTACTGTCTTTTGCTCAATGATGACACCTTGTGGCCGTGACTGTCTCCTGCAGCTTTGATTTACGTAGCTGTCGTTCAACTGAGTGGAGTGTGCACAGTGTGACACAGATGGTGCACTAGAGCCACTGGTTAGGAAACACTTGGCAGGTCAACACAAAAGCAATCCTCCTCGGGGTAGAAAGAAGAAGAAGAAGCAGAAGAAGCAGAGCCTGTGTTAGCCAAATTGTCAAGTGCAGCATATTTATCTCTGTAAAGGAATTTTAATTTTCAAGCAAACATTAGACATTACAAGTTGTCTCCTGCAGATTTACCACACAGATTGTTTTTTTCTAAATCATGACATTACTTCTGCATCGCCTTCTGGAATAAACTGGAAGAATAAACTACATGATTTTATATTGATATGAGTATTGATATGGCTTCAAACACTGCATATTGTCCTTTGAGTGATCTAGTATTCCACATGAAGTTGGATGACTCACAAGAGACGGGTTTAAAGAAAGAACGGTTCAAATTGAAGAGCAAAGAGATGCTGATTTTTAATCTCTATGAGCTACAAAAAAACAGTAGATCCCAACTTTTGCCATCACTAATTTAGCATATTGCCTTTTTGACTGGAAGCAATTGTAAACTGTGAAAGAATCACTGGACAATGAATTCACTGATAGCGATTACAAATCAGAAAAAGTTGAGATGTCACGAACAGGAGTTGAAGTAAAAAGAGGAAAATACTTATTTAGTAGTTGTTTCTGGGGAGCAAATCACAGATGGGGAGCATGGAAAGACAGCTAGGTAACAAGGTGACACCGATTTCATCATATTTTGTGGTTTACGGTCTGAGTTAACCTGTATTAGCCCTTAAGGTCATATAAAGTTAAGTATAATCAGTAATAATTACAGTGTATTTGCTGTTTGCTTACCATGCTGCCGTAGCAGAGCAATGGTTAGATACCCTTATGTATATTTTAGCTTGCAAAGACAGAACGTGGGTTTTGCCCGAGGCCAAACTCTGGGTTGCTGGATGGGTAATTACCCACTTATCTATAATGGTAAGGGCACTCTTATGAGTGGTTGATCATGATGGAATGACATGAGCTTGAATGTAAACTTGGCTTTTACAAACATCGTTATTATGCCTGTGGCAAATTCAATTCAGCTGAAATTAATAAAGCCACTTAAAACAATTTAACCCTGAAAGAAATGAAGCAACAGTCAGCTACGGGTCAAATGAGGATGAATGGTGGCAGTAAACAACAAAAAAAGTGTACTATTTTCAATTTAAAATGTATATTCTAATAATCTGTTGAAAATATTGCATCTGTAGTCTCACTCTCAATGTATTTGATCAAATGCCCATGTGGTTTATCATGTAAAAAAAACACAAAGAGCATTAAAGCCAAGATAGCAGAGCAGAGGAGCTGCATTCTGACCCAGGATCAGCGTAACCTAGTGGAGGCAATGCATTCCAGAGAGGCAAATCACCCCAGTGTTGAATCTCCAAGAAGAGGAGGTGATCCATAGTTATTATATTTTCACTCTTCAGACAAGGTCTGAATCAAGAGGTCAAACATTTTCTCTATTAAACTATATTTCTGACCATTTTCTGATATGTTACGATAATTCTGGATGATGAAAACCAAAAACAAAATAATAATAATGATAATAATAATAATAATAATAATAATAATAATAATAATAATAATAATAATAATAATAATAATAATAATAATACATTTGATTTGTAATGCACTTCTTTTTGTTAAAAACGACCTCAAGGTGCTAACAAAAATAAAAAATAAATAGAATAAAAAGAGGTTTCAGAACAGCACAGAAAGAGCACGTTTACTAAAATGTTTTTTTGTTTTTTGTTTTTTGTCGTGCGGAGCCCTCAAGTGATCAGGGAGGCAATTTTTGATGAAGATGATGGAAAAAGTTCCAGTTTTGTAACATAATTTTGTGTCGCTGTCAGACTAAATAAACAAGTTTAAGAAAGAACTTCAAGCTCCTGTAACTTATGATGCTGACCCTCTAACATTCTTTCCTATTTGTGGCATTTTATATAATAAACTTAATCAATGGAAACGTAACTGATAGATTAATTGACATTAAAGTATTTGAAGAAGTAAGTAAGAAATTGATTTCACATGACACAGCCTCTGGAATTTGGTTACATCGGACTTGACAAAAACATTTTTAATTCGACCCTTCTGAACACACCAGTCTTTAGCCCGTGTCTCTATGATTTACCGTTCCGGAAATACAGCCGGAAAAAAAAAAGGAATTAGGAATTAGGAATTAACCCCAACCCAAATCCAAACACCAACCCCAACCCTAACCCTAACCCACCCCATGTCTCTATGACTTACGGTTCCAAAGATGCAACCAAAAAAAAGGAAATAACCCTAACCCTAACCCTAACGCTTATCCTCCCCCCAACCCCAACCCTAACCCTTACCCTAACAACAACCCTAAAACCTAACCCCGACTCCACCTCTAACCCTAACAACAACCCTGAACAGAACACTAACCCTAAATCCAACCATAACAACAAACCTAAACCTAACCCCAACCCTAACCCAACCCTAAACCTCACCCCAACCCCAACCCCAATTTTCACATTCTTTCTCAGGAAGGGAGGGTCTTAGAGATTTTGGGGAGTTTTTATGTACTTCAGAGATTTCCACTATATGATCTGCAGTCTGCAGACAGGAGACGGGTTACAGTGAAATCAGATCTTGTTGCATGATATAACATACAAGACCTGGTACCACTTCTATTTGCAGCTCCAAATAGGTGTCATATGGGTGCAATTGCTCAGTTCTTTGGAATATAATTAGAATAATTTTCAACTGTCAGTATAGTTATTAAGTTTGACATTTAACAGTGAGATGTACATGTGAGTAGGAAAACATGATATATAACAATATTGGGTGCAATCACAGATCTATAGGGTCGCCCACAAAGTTGGACTTTTTTGCAAATCTCTTGTCTTTTATAGCAGTAAACAAATGTTATGCATGAATTCATTTCACCTGGGTGATTTCATAATGTGTGACACATAATAAAATCATTGCACCTGGTCAAAAGTGATCACTGATAGGTGATCAAATAGGAATAAACAGAGGATTGTGTCTGAAAACAAAATATTCCAACTTTATGGGCGACACTGTATGTAGGTGTCATATTGGTGCAATTGCTCAAAGAGGATTACTTGCTCTTTTCTACTGTCAGTACAGTTAAGTGTGACCTTTTGACCTTTAATGCTGAGATTATGTGAGTAGGAAAACATGATATATCAAAATATTGTGTGCAAACACATCAACACACACAAGTATACAGTATGTATTTTTGATCAGTTACTTAATTTGGCCACACGAGGTGCTGTGAACTTGCAAATAAAGACATAAAGACATAAAGACTACTGCAAATGATTTCCTGGTAACAAGTTGTTGTTGTGTCAAACACGTCAAGGCAAAACGATTCTAGTGAATGATCCAGATAAACATCTGACCTAGAGCGTTGAGGTAGAGTGGGAGTAGATCACTGCCCTTTTTTCCACTGAAAACATTTCTCTTTTTTTTTCCAAAACAAATGCCTCCTCATCTCTCTGACTGGGCACCTGCATCACGTCACGTAGTCTCAATGAAAAAGAAAAATTGCCAGAAATTCGAAGAGGAAATAGTTCAAGTGGGTTGTTACATTTCCTTTTGTTACTGTTTCACTCTGACTCACATTCCGAGGTATTTCCATACATGATTGTTTCTGTGCTTAATAACACATAGATGCACGATGTCACTGTCTCTCGTTCTCTCTCACACATACATGTGAACCAAACTCTGTGAAAAGAGTGGGAAAGAATAGAGATTTCTATTGTTTTTCATCTGCACATTTAAACAAAGCAAAACTATGTCTCATTCGGGATTACAGCTCAAAAAAATCTGCCCCACCAGGAATGTTGTTTCACCTTCTCTGTGCTGATTTTCCTTCTGCTTTCTGAGTAATTGGCATTATTATTGTGCTGTAAGGCTTTTAAGACTCCAATGCTGAACTTTGTACTCATTGTTTTCTGTTAGCTTGTGATTTTTTTGTTGATTAGGGGAATTTAAATGTATTCTGATGTGACAATTATGTTGTTGTTGCTCTCGTTAAACGTATGTATTGTTGACCATTACAGCCTCCAGTGTACATTGCTCTTTATCAACCCTACGAGCATCACACTTTCGGGAGTCTCTACAAGGCTTTCTGTGTTCTCTGTGCCTTGAAATGCCATTAAATGCCATTTCCCCACTTTTCTACTTTCAACACCTCCTCGCCGTTTCCTTGTGATTCCAACACGCAGCGTAATGATATTAAGTCTGAACCTGTCCTTGACGGCAGTTAGAGGGATTACATGTTACACAAACAGGTGGATCAAAGGTGATTCACACCATGACAATCATAACTTCCCATCCATCTTACTTACCTGTTGACGTATAAGATTAATCACTGGCAATTGCATCTCCGGTGTTAAATGCCCCAAAGGGAAATTTCTTTGGTGGTTTTGTGTTCCTCTGTGAGTTTCTGTCAGCCTGGTTTATGTGTTATATAATTGCAATATCATATTAACTGAAATTGTAAAATGAAGTTGATAAGCAACAGTCTTTGGGAGCTTTTCCCTCCCCTTTCTACCATACAGGCGTACTGTACATTGCATATACAGTATTATATAACCTCAGGATATTGTGTAATGGCCGAACTATGTATCCCCCCCAATGGGGCTAACTGGAGGAATTCATGAGGTAGTGAAACATAACAGAAGGAACATGCATGGTTTGACAGAAAGAAAATACACTAAACAAGCTCTTCAACTACACCACATTTCTACTCAGAGCTTGTTCTGAGAATTGTGTATATTTGGAACTAAAAAGAAGGCTTGTGTGGGCAAAAATAAGGAACGGAGCTGCACCTTGAAACGTCCACACATGATGGTAATTTAACTTTATTTAACACTTACTTTTATTAGCAGTCAGACACAGGGAAATAAATGGTCCCGGTCAAAACTAACAAGCCAATGTTTGTTTCTCTGGAAATAGCAGCCCAATAAACCTGAAACCATGCACGAGTTTCACGTGCATATTTCATTATGTCAGTTTCGGGGCTGGTCAACGTGCCCTGAACCAACCCCTTGTGCCCTTTTCTCTGGGGAACTCCTTTTTTAAGCAAGTGCTGAGTGATGTTTGGCCAATCTGTTTGTTGACCGTGTACTATCAGGCCCCATGGGGGCTTTGCTAAAGGCCAGAGGTCTCCCAACTTGGGCTGCTGAGAGTGACCACTGGCCAGGACCCCGGTCCCCTAAAATACAGAGTGCACAACGGCGGCCTTGTTACTGTGGTGGTACACTGAAAGTGGAACCCAGCATGCTGGACTGAGACGCGCCGCAGCCATTGCCTGGTAGTCTTTGCCCTCAGACCAGAGCAAATAAACACAACCAGCTACACAAACACTTTGGCTGGGGCTGGGAAAGCCCACGCACAGCCCGCTAACTAAAGGAGGGCGTCTAAGTATAGAGGTCTTGCTGGAGCTGATGTTGCAACATTGTTTTCATAAGGCGTTGTATCCAGGTCCATTAGGAGAGGACTGAAGTAATGTTTGTGAAAAGAATGTAAAGCTTTCTGTAATTCAGTCTCACCGAGGTTTAATAAATACACAAACAGGTAATTAAATGCTTTAAATCATAAAGCTTTGGAAAGAGAAAGCTGTTTTTCCACATGAGTAATCTCACTTCTAATTTGTCTGCAAATTAAGTTGTGATCTTTAAACATTTAATCTGTTTTTTTTGTACCCCATATGACATGCATTGGGATTCATCTCTAGAAGCGAATGCAAATGAAAAAAACTGTTGAAATAACAAAAAATGTAATATTGTATATCTATGTGTCAACCCTCATCTACGTTGAGTTGTTTTCCCATCTCCTCTGTCTTATCAAAGGACTGCATGAAATTGTTTTCATCAGACAGACCTTGTGAGTTGCGACCGGACATTATGTAACTTTGTAATTCAATGATTAGTCAGTCGTATCAGGGGAATAATACTGCAAAGCTATTTCCAACCTCACAGTACATCACTCATCTTACATACACATACATTTATGGAAATACAAGTTGTATCGCAATTTCTCACACGGTTACACACACAGACACACACACACACATTTTAATAGCAATTAAACTGCAATCAATACAAAAGAAAGAAAGATAAGGTGACGTAATAGGTTTGAGTCTGTCCTTAAACAATAAACCTAAAACTAGCACTTGCGCCTTCATATATCTGACTACCGTCTACAGCTGCAGTTCTGTATCATGCCATTACGGTCTAAGAATGGAGGGTGTTCCACGTTAACTTACTCTGCATGAATGTGCATATATTGATTTGGATTCAAGTACAGTAAGTCGAGCAGTTCAAGAGAAAGAAGGGGAAATGATTAATTTATGTTTTGCCTTTTTTAAGCTGATAGGAAATTGGGTGAGAGAGCGAGAGAAGTAAGCAAAGTACCCCCGCTGAACTTGAACTGGGAACTTTGAGATTACATGGATTTAAATCCCCAAGGCCGCCAGGATGTCCCGCTGTGAAACGCAAAAGTCCTGATCTGTGGCTCAATCTTGGTCTGGACAAAAAAAAAACAACAAACAAAAACGAATCACTTGTTTTCGCCTCATCAGAGAAAAATAAAATCAGAAAAACAACTCTTGACAATGATCCGAACTGACGTCCCTCAAACATCGGCCAACATTATGACCCATTCATTTTTCTTTGTGTCATGTGTTGATCTTGTGACAAAACTGTCAAGAACAAGCCTCGGATGGCCTATAGAAGCAATAACCCCCAGTCATTAGTTCATTGTTAATGAGTCACCATCAGGGAATGGGTGAAAAATCAGGTAATGAATACAATGTATGTGAAATAAAGACATGTTACATTTGAAGTAAAAGTGCTAAAATCGTTTATTTTTTAATTAACGTCCTGTAATCCAAAACATTTTACTGATAGTGGGGAGTTCAAATCATTTAAACCTCTGTTAGTCATTCTGAAGGAGTCACATATGGGTCATCTTAGTCTGGTCATACCGTATTAATAAAGGTGTAAACTGTGAAGTCACTTGGGCAGTGTGTTAAGGAGGTATTGTAATCTCCTGATAAGAAGTGTGTCACAGGGCCCGGCCCAACCTCCTTAACTATTTCAAACATCTAACTTCTAGGTCAAATGTCAATTATTCTGTCCTGCACTGTGTTTAATGCAATAAGTGTTCCTTAAAAGTCTGATGAAAAAAGAAAAAAAAAAACACAATTATACTCTTATACGTAAGAAAATATAAATATGTGTATCCTTCCAAAGCAGGACTAGATATCATGTCATCTAAACAACTATAAGTGAAGTAAGGTACAGTTATCGTACAGCTTGAGTCCATGTAGGACACTTGAGATCATATCTTTTTGTAAGGAAGAAACTTGTTTCTTCAGAACATATTTAATATTTGTGTCATTTACATTACCCTCTATTGACAGGTAACTCGAGGAAAATGCATTCTGAATTATGAATGAATAATATGCTGTAAATCCCAAAACATAGATAGGAGGAGTGTATTTTTTTTTCCATACTTTACCCTTCGGGGTCACCATAGTCATGAGCCATATGTATAAGGCATTTCCTGCTTCCCGGACATGACTGGATATGAACATATACCAAAATAGTACTTGTATGCTGGTTGAAGGCGTGTGAAATCCTGAGTTCATGTGTGATTAAAAAAATTGGTTGTTTATGTATTTCAGCCTTTTCACATCATTTTTACACTGTTATTGAGTGGTGTGTGGTGACTTTGAATGAGTTGAAAGTTAACTTTCACACAAGAGATTTTTTGTTTTTATATTCTGATCTACCTTCTTGAGTATCCGTATGCTTTTAAGTTTATCTATCTTGATGACCTCCACATCTGCACAGTGACCAAACTGAGTATACTATTATTAATGTCACAGACACACACAAAACACAATTTATAATGCTGCAGTCATGACCGTTCACCATTCAGCAACATTGAGCAAAGTCAGTCATGTCTGGATCCCGGAGATAAGTGATTTATAGTTGCATGCAGTCACAGAATGTATGTTACTGACTTTAATCCCTTGCAAAAAAAAAAAGATGTCCCCAAAAATGGACATTTCACACGATGGCTGTAGTATCAGCAACAGTGAATAAAAATGCATACTTGTTAAACTGCATTTATTATTTTTTATGTTATCCGAATGTAAGGCTCATCTCCAAATTATAACACCACATGTTTTTTATTTAGTTTTTGTTTATTGACATTTTTAATTCAAACATGGCATCATCAACATCTTAACAGGTTTCATCGATACAAAAGGATTGCCAAGTGGAAAAATATTCATGTAGTTAAGTGTTAGAAGTGCCTACAATCGTAAAATGAACTAATTACATAAAATAAAAATTATAATTAAAACAGGATTAACATAATAACAAGATCAAAGAAGGAATACAAGAAACAAAATATCTGTATAACACCACATTTGTTTTTTTAGTATTGAACATACTTATAACAGCACATCTGTCTGCTGGCGAACTCTTTTTCCGCTTCTACCGGAACGGGATCTTAACCGGAAGTGACGAAGACAGTAGCGATAGTTTTTTTTAGCCACGTAAAAACGAATTTAGCTATATAAATTAAAGAAACTCTCAACAACTTTACAAGCGGTACACACGATGAAAGTACATGGCGTTTTTGATTTGTAATTTAAAAAAAATTGAGGTTACAGAAAACTAGTCTGACCTCAATACCCAGGATGCAGTTCGCTCTTGCCATCTTGTCGAGTGGTTGGGTTAGAAGAGCGGCAGGCAGCAGGAGTTAGCAGCCGTTAGCTTGCTGCCGCTGTGGTAAAGTGGTTATCTGTCAGCTAGCTGCTAGGAGCAGCTGCCAAAAGTGAGCTTTCCACACGACGAGAGCCACAACTTCGCCGACTTTGGGACGTTTTGTCTACCTACCGCTGGATTATATATTCTTTTTTTTTTTTGAAAAGCCAATGGATTTGTTTACATCATGATGTCGCACATGCTGGTACCGAGGTAGGGGGGACTAGCTAACTTAGCAAGTCTGCGAGAAAATACATATATATAGCTGAGAGGGAGAGAAGAGTGGGCTGCGAGACCGGGCCCGCCTCAGACTAAAGTACCGGTGGCAGCTGGTGAACAAGAACTTTGACAAGGGCCTGTTTGCAACTCCGCTGCCGGGACACAAGGAAGGCCGACCCGGGTGTCAAGAGAGAGAGAGAGAGAGAGCGAGGGAGAAGGAGAGGCCGTTGTGGGAGCAGCAGTCACCCGTGTTGCTGTGACCTGGACACCGCGGAAGGCTTCGGGAGAGTTTCGCATGATCTGGGCTTCGGGTTGTGACACTTTTCTTCGACACGAGAGAGAGGGAGAGAGACGGTATGGAAGTGTCCTGTGACTGTACGTGTCTGTGTCACATCCCTCAGCTGTGAATAACTTCGCAAGACATTTTAGTTTGACACTTTGTTTTCATCCGGGGAGCAAGACCCGACTAAGACAGTCAACATGTCGAAAATGCCGGCGAAGAAGAAAAGTTGTTTCCAGATCACGAGTGTCACGCAGGCTCAGGTGGCGGCCAGCAGCATCACTGACGACACCGAGAGCCTGGACGACCCGGACGAGTCCCGGACGGAGGACGTGTCGTCGGAAATATTTGACGTTTCCCGGGCCGACCTCGGGGTGTGTGATAGGAGTTCGTCCGAGGAGACGTTGAACAACGTCGGGGAGCATCAGGAGGTCCAGCCCAGCGCGGGTCCTGTCAATGGGGGGCTCCCTTATAAAAGTATAGGCACCGGTGGTCGTGTAACCCCGCATCATTTAGGAGCAAGTGTGCCTGTGCCGGCTACGACTCAACCCTTTGTTCCGAGCCCAGCCACCCATCCGTCTGTCATCAACGCAGCCCCGGCTGTCACTGTCTCCACCAGTGTGGCTCCTGCGGCCCCTGTGAGCGCCAGCTGTAGTTCCCGTTTCAGGGTCATTAAACTTGACCATGGTAGTGGAGAGCCCTTCAGGCGGGGCAGGTGGACATGCACTGAGTTCTACGATAAAGATTCAGATTCAAACGTTAATCGAACTGTGGATAGCATCAAGCCAACCGTAAACCTTGATCACAGTATGGACCGGGACAGTGGGCTAGGGGCCACCGGCAACTCCGTGGTCACTAGCAGTGCTTTTTCTGTACAGGCTTTGGAGAACCCCACGGACAGTGGCTACTCCGTCGCACACCCAACCCACCACCACCCTTCAGAGTCTCTGCAGCAAGGCTACAGCTTGGCTCCTCATATAGGGAGTGGAGCAAGTGCCTTCCAGTCCACAGGGTATTCAACGACAGCATCACAACAGGCTCAGGTCAATATGCAGCCTGTGGCTCCCCAGACCTTCCTCTCCAACAGCCTCAACGGTGCGCACCATGGTGCCATGCATCAGAAGTCTCCCATTATGCCTCCTGCCATGCAGGCCCAGCAGTTTGCCTATTCTCCTCATCCTATTGGCCTCTCAGCGGTCCAGCAGGACTATCGTCAGCAGCACTTTGTCTCAAGCACTCAGAACCTTTCCATGTCTGCCCTCCCTGTGGGGCCTCCAACTGGCCAGGCACCAATGCCCCCTATCACCCCTGCTGGTTCAGGAGCCCAAGGGCTTGGCGGAGAGGCATCCTCAGCCCAAGGCCTCCTGCTGCAAGTTGGCAATACATCAGCCATGGCACCCATCCTTCCAGGAAGTGGTCAACAGCAACATGTCGGCCAGACCCAGCCTTCAGGAGGGTTAGGCATAACTTCTGCACCTTCCGTCACCACCACCACCCCCCACAGTGGTGTCCAGAACGCACCTGCCACAGTGCCCAGTACCACGAATACCCCACAAGGAGTGCCAAGTCAGGCCCCTGGCAAAGGAGGACTTGTCATGCTCCAAGGAGCCCATGGAGGAGCAACAACATTCCTTCCCTCCATCTTCAGTAACCAGGCAGAAGATGGCAGGCAGAAGTCCGATGTCCTACCTCAGTCCAGTGCCGTTGTGTTGCCGGGGAAAGATGGTGTAAGGTCTTTCATCGGTGAGGGCCTCAACCTGCCCAATCCTGCTGTCAACAGCCTGTTTGGCATCCATATTACCATGGATGTGGACGAGGACAGGTAAGAGATATAATACAAAAAGGCCTAGGGGAAATTATTCCACTTTCATAAATATTGTTTACTGCTTTTTTTTTTGTTCAGGTGCGGGCAATCAAGTAATATTCTAGGTTTGCCAGAGTCTATGAGCAAAAAAACCCTATAAGTTTTCACCTGGAGCACCACTGATAAATTGTTGGAGGTAGTAAGTGTGTATCTGTGTTTGCCCTCATATTGAACATCCTTGTTGCATTCTTCTGCAGTGTGGTCATACGCCACAATGTGGAGAAAGCCTCTCCCTTCACCAGTGCCAGAATTAGGCACTCTATAATTGTTTGGTTGTACATAAGAAACAGTAAAACGAGACAAATTTTTGTGTTACAAATTGAGAAGGGGGAGAAGAGGGAGAGGGGGGGGGGGGGTGTAGTGAACCAATGAAAACTGTCTGACAGGAGGAATATTCTGTTTTTGTCATAAATATTCAATCCACAAAACATTGGATAATAACTTGCCTCTATACACACCCACACTGCCCCTCCCTCAAGCCCCTATTCAATCATACAGGCTGTTTGTGTTTAGGGGGTATTAACCAGCACTACTAAGTTACAACACATGCAGTAGCTGTGTTTTGTGGCTGAGAAGGGAATAACTCCCTAAACGTAGGCGGTCGGTTTTCATTCTCCTGTCTGTGTTGGAGAGACAGTTAGCATACTTGCCCTGGGCAGCGATCCCAATCTCCCAACTTTATACCTTGTAAATACAGACTCTTCACTTGCCTACTTTTCTAATGCAAACACTGTAGCTATTTTTGGGGGTCTGTCGGATGGCCATCACACAACTTGACCTGTTACCTAGATGAGAGCTGGAGTAAACACACACAAGCACACATGCATAATCTCTCCCGTCTTTATTTTATTTATACCTCAATGGTTATCAGTATGCTCTGTTCTGTTCTTCAGTGCTTATTATGAATGGGAGGGAGGGAGAGAGGGAGGGAGAGAGGGAGAGAGAGAGGCTGACGCCTGATTTCTGTCACACAGTCTAGATATTTCGGAAACTAATCGTTGTTTACTAAGATACTTTATCACAGCAGCATCACACATGCATTGATTGTGCGCCGAAGGCAGAAATGTGTGTTGTCACTGATTTTATGAAAGGAACAGCCAGTGCTCATTTCCTAGTCATTCCTGTGTGTGTGTAAGAGGAATGACATCAGTGGCTGTTTGTGTAGCCATGGTGATGCTGGCAGCAGGACAGGATGTGTCTGGGAGGTGGAGAGGACAGGCAGACAGGCTCACACACCTGTTGCACTGATAGCAGGCAAGTAAGCTACCTGTGTGTATGGCAGCGATGACTTAGCCAGACTGAATCAGCACGATGCTATCTGCTCTTTCTCTCTAACGAGTCCTTGTTAGGCCTGTCCACGTTGATGCATAAGCTTAACCAAGTGTCGACTTGTTGCTCACCTGTGAGGGGTTTTAGCTACATCATCTTCTTCTCTGCATATTTCCTCATTTTCCCCATGAGATTGTAAATTGTAAAGACTAAACACTCATAAGTTAAAAAAAAAAAAAAGCCTCGGCAAATAGGGTCCCACATAGGGTTGCTATAATTTAGTGTGTAAACTGTTACACCCATTACCGGTAAATCTGATTAAATGTCTTAGTCGCGTCATCTGTAGAAATGTTTTGGAGCTAATTTCTGTTATTTCAAAACAGTTTCACCCCCCTGTGTCATCCAATTTGCAAGAATATTGCTACATAGCGGTGCTTCAGCCCCACTTTGTAAGCACTTTTTCAACAAAATAGGAAACGTATGGGCACACGTTGAGTTGACACCAAAATGAATATTGCTAAAAAAAACTTTCAACAGGTTTTGCACCAAGCTTTTGTGCAGCAGTTGTAATTAAAATGCCTTGTTAGCTCAACTTTCTTGCAAATCTCGGCAAAGACCAAAAAACATATTTGACGGAAAAACCCTCTGTCAGAGTGCATTGTTCTGTGCATGAGCTCAGTCTCATCGGGGAATCTGTTCAAAGTTTCATTGTTTGTTTTAGTTTTGAGTAAGATTCCATTACAAAAGTGGAACAAAGCAATGGTTGATGTGGAGGTGTGAAATTAAAATGATTTCCCCTTAGAGCACTTGCCCTTTAACTGAATTACTCCTCCCTTGACCCCTACCTCCCCCTTGTACTGTTTAAATTAGGGATTTGAATTATTAATCCATCAATTCATCATTGTATTTCAGATGTAAAGATGAACATCAGTGGTATCTTAATTGTACTATGGAGAGAACAATTTACTGTAACCTACCATTTTATCCAGACGAGCAGCATAACAGAACTGGATTCAAATTGATTCATCTGATTGATAATGCGAATTAATCACTATCATTGATGAGTTGTGCACATTATTTACTTTTCCCTGGATTAAATTGCGTGGTGTTAAAGAATCCCAATACCTCCACATTTTACTGCGCTGTCTTGCTTTCATCGTCAACTCATCCTCTGCTATTTGAAGTGTGAAGTGAACTGCACACACTTCTTCCTCCCTCTCTGCACCTCTCACAACAGCCTTAAACTGTTTGTTTCTGTTTTCCTTGAGGGCGTTCCAGTGCCACAGTCTTGCAGAAAAACTTTTTCCAGGGCTAAAAATGGTAGTAATGGCTTGTGAATATCTTCCACGGGTGATAAGAAAGCAGGCCTTTTTAAACATTACCCTGTCTCACCTTTGTGCATATTTAGCCTACACATTACACATTAAAGGGGTTGAAGGTAATTGTTCCTAGTCAGTATGGGGATTTGAACCTACCACCATCTAGTCACAAGCATAATTTATAAACTTTAATGATAGTTTGTTTCTGACAGATTAAAAGAATGCAACTGGTATCAGCTGATGAACTCGGTCGAACACAAGGAAAGTAAACCAAGCTGCCAAAATGCCATGTTATTAGTCTGATTACACGTGTTTGGTACTTCTACTGTAGCACCATTTTACCTAGTTTGACAGTTTAACACAAAGGGGGGAGGGAGGGAGTGTGTGGGATGGAGCGTCAGGTTTGGGATGATGTGTGTGTGTGTTGGGGGTTGTAGTTTGGTTGCTGCAGTGCCTGAAAACAAGGGAGCAGCTTATTTTCCACAGATAGCTGACCTGCCTGAACTTCCAGGGGACACATTCCAGGAGCCCTGAATGGCTGTGATTGTGGGATGCCCCGGGCTGAGCAGACGGGTCTTCACCAGCTCTGTTTTTGGGCTGGACCACTGACCCTGCCGCCTGTCTCCCTCTTAATGCGTCTGTTCTGTCTCTCTGGCTCTTGGGTTTTCTTTTCCATCCCAAACCGTGCTGTTAACACTCTCCCTCTCTGCTTCTAAAGTGCTGATGCAATATTGTCACTTCACTTTTTTTTCACTTTCACATCGTCTTCTTATAGGTCAATTAATCCAGACTCAGTTCATAAAAGTACACAAAAGTATCTTTTCTTTGCTTTTAAATCAGGGTTAACGTCTCTGTGTTGAGCAATCACCAGCCTTCTTTCAGAGTCCTGAGAAGCTTTTATTGATGTCTCCGGGAATTACCGTCATTCTGCTTATCTAGAGTTTCCAACTAATTTGGTAATTTTCTGCAAAGACGACGCCTCTCTTCTGCACAGAGGCAGAACAGCAGTATTGTTTTCAATTTGTAAAGGTACATTTAATTGATTTTAAAACATGCCAAGTTTGTTATGTTTATCAATGATCAGATGAAGAGGCCAGTTGTGTGAGGCAGAGTGGTTGAATGCGTTAGCGTAGCAGGACCCACCCTGTTATCTCAGCATCATTTTGGTCAGGGGATCACTTCCAATTAGAGTGGACCTGCCAAAGCAAGTAAACCACCACACTCCTGGCGGCCTACCGTAACTAACTCAGTTTGTGCAGCAGGCAAGGCCATTGAGTCAGCCGCAGAGTATGTTGCCGACTGTTCCAGGAATGAGGACAGTGTGTAAACTGTTGATGTTTGTTGTCTTTTCCAAAATGGTCTCCATACAGAACAGGTTAGACTCCTCTTTTGAGTTGTTGCAGCATGTTGTTAAGTATGCACCAAGTCATTTGTCCTTGTTACTGGTTTGTACAAGGAGAAGGGTGGGCTACGTTGAGGTGAGGGATTGTGCAATATTCCATTGTATTGGTCATAACTTTGGATGTTAGCAATATAATTTGTCTTTATTTTACACATTGGTTCCATCTGTGTTTTATTAGTCTAATGCAAGTTAGACACTTTTAAAAGAAAATATTAAAGCTGACTTATTTTAAGTCTAAAAAGTTAGCCAGGCAAGCTCCAGGACTAAGAGACATGTTTCCATGGTAATGAAAAACAAGAAGTATAGCTCTTCATTTTTAGTTGGAAGGGAAGATGCTTTTAAAGGCTGCAGTAAGCCTACCTTTTCCATGGAAACTATCCTGAGTGGTTTAATGTGTTTAATTGGTAAACCATGTGTTTTTTTTAAATTAAGAATCTCTCAATTTACAGACTTCATGAATAAATAATCCCACTTAATTTAGTTAAGAACTGGACAACTTTGAGCAGCAGATGAGTTAACACATCTTTCTGAAGTCTCAGTATTATTTTTTTTTATCTTGGCCATCGTCAAAATCTATCTTTGAGATTTATTTTCTGACCAATAGCCAAGCCACGTTAAGCGATCATTAGCAGTTTACCAACAAGATTAGTGCCTTGCATGCAGGGGTGCTCTAGTTAAAGGTCCTAACGAGCCCTTCGGTTGCAACGATAACCCGATGAGCAAACTGGTTTAATCCATTATTTGTTGCCAGCTGCAGTGTATGTGGGTGGAAAAAAAACAGGCAACTAAGTCCTCAGTTCACCCGTCCGGGAGAGTTTATAGCCGCAACGTTGCATGCATTGTCATGAACACATGCAGCCACTTAACCCCAGTAAGTCTCCACTGCATCAATTAGTTTAACTGCTGGGTTGTCAGCTGTGTGTCTGTCTGGGTTTCCGGATTATACATTTGATCAAACATGTATCAATATGTATAATCAGTTTATTGTTAAACTCCTTTTTTCAAACGCAAACATCAAACTTTTCCCAGTTCCAGATTCTGATGTAGAGTTTTGTTGCTTTATTACATGTGATAGTGAACTCAATATCATTGGTTTTGAACTGCTTTGTTGCTGTTTTGCCACAAAAAAAACAAGCAATCTGAAGACATCATCAATGTTTTTAAGAAATTGAAATGAGTTTTTTAAATTTAAATTAAAGACAAAACAATAAAAATGAAAATATTCTTTAGTTAGTGAACACCATGCAAAACAGCGATGCAGGTTGTTTTCATAGTACAACAACAGCATATCAGTGTTGAAGTTCATCCAAACTAAGCACCTGTAGCCTATAGCTCTCCCTAACTCTGTTTCTGGGTGACATTGATATATGTGTGCTGTTGTTGACCTAAAACTGCAGCATGGGGCAACACCATGGAGGGTGGTAATATGAAGTTTCTGAAAATAAGATATTGAAGTATGAAATGAAATGACACTCTTAGTGATACATTTGGTCTCCTCGGAAGCCATCAAGTGTATTTCCGATTTTTTTTTAATCTACTGTTGGTTTACAGTAAAGTCAGATATTCTGATACAAAATTGAGGAAGTGAAAAAGAAGAAAACGACTGCCGTGCAGAACTGACATACTTTGTCCAATGCTAATGATGAGCAAACATATAAGTGCAGGGGGTGAAACTTATATTTCAACAAGTAAAACACAATGGGGAAGGGCAAGTAGAAAAGAAAATGCAAATCTGTTGGGGTGAATACAGTGGTTAGGTGATTCAGCAGTTCCTAAGACAATGCTTTTCTGTTGAGGGAGGTTTTCAAGGCTGACCGCAGATCAGAGCTAAGTCTTTAAGCATGGGGGAGAAGATTTGACTGTAAGTCTGTGGGATATAAATGTATTTTCCCCTAAATAAGGTAACCAGTTACTGGAGAAAATGTGGAGCTGTGTGTCTCGGCCATTCAGTGGGGAAGCAAGGGCTGAACAACAGGGTTTCAGTGCCTGCCCCCCCCACCCGGAACCCCGAGATGACTGGATAGTGAGTAATGAGGATGTGTGGAAAGCATGGCAGGCAGCTGCATTTGAGTCATCCATCCTCTCTCTGTGCTTCAATGTGTGTGTTTGTGTGTGTGTGTGTGTGTGTTTGTGTGTGTGTGTGTCGTGGTATGACAGTGTGGGATTGGATAAGAGGCTCCAAGTCTGATGAAAGAGTGAAAAAGAGATTTTAGAGGGTGCTCATGTCTGGCTTCTCCTTGGCGCCTCCAGGGTCTAGGAGCTGTTATTCTTCATTGTCTTTTTCATTCACCATTCACTGTCTGTGTGTTTTTTTTTTTTTTTTTTTTTTTTTTTTTTTTTTTTCAAGTCCGGATAAAACCTATGTCTATGGATGCTTATGTCTATGGATGCTTATGTCCACAAACAGTGATGCAAATCACTTCTAGAATAGAAGATAATTCTTGAAATCAGTTTTTGCGAAGGCTAGTAGATTGTGATACTGGTTTGAGGCAGATATCATTTTTTAGTTTTTAAATCCTAAAGTGAAATATTGGCTGATATATGTTCAACATAAACACATAGCATTAACAAACTTTTTTGATACCATCCCTTGATTTAGTAGATTGATCTAAGATGTGAAATGAGCTGTAATATGGCCTTTAAATGATAATTTTCATTACTGATCAATCTTGAAGTTTTGCCTACAGATGACCTAAAGTTAAAAAACTCATGTCTCTGTATTGACTATCACATCACAAAGAAATGCAGCAAATTATACAATTGAGAGGCTGGAACTACGATTAATTTGTCAAAAGTGACTTAAACAATGAATTGATAGCACATCAACATTTTTTATTGATTCATATTTATACTAAATCTTGTCAGAGTGGATTTACTCTCAAGTCTTGTTTTTTTCTGGAAGTAAGTTAACACGAGCACAACTTGCTCTGAAGGCCAACTCGGGTCATATATCTGTTCTGCAGATGAATCTCACATCGGCAGGCATAACAAATTCTTTAGGGTGCTTTCCTTTAGCTGAGACAGGCGCAGGTTTCTTGCAAGAACCTACATTTCCTGTTCTGCTTTGATGTCCCCTTTCGTATTCTGTCAAACATTTCCTCTGTTGTCGTCTTCCTCTTCTTTTTCTCAAGTCAACTTCGTCTCGAGTGTCTCCTCTGGTGTGCACCTCTCTGCCCCCCCATATCACCTCCTCTGGTGTCTTACAATGAGCCTTTTTTTTTGCAAAGGAAACGGGACATGAGTCATTGCGGTTGGAGAGACTGATAACAGTTTATTTGCTCATTTTAAACGGCGGTGCCAAACAGATGGCATCGTATCACATCAGGTTTGATTTGTTGTGAGTGCCTGAACTCGTCCTCTTTTTCACCTAGAGAAGCCGTCCAGATGATATCATATATCTCTTTCATCTGTATGTGTCAGTGTGTATTGTGTTACAACTACGACCTTATATAAATGTAATAACGATTTGTTGAACTTTTTGTTTCATTCACTTGATTTTTTTTTTTTTAGCAAAAATGCCATTGTCATTGTGATAATGGCCTTTCAGCTTTTTTAATTAGTTATTCTCATTACCACTGTCACTCTTTGGCCCTAATAAGAGCCAACATCAGGCATGTTGACCTCCTGGTTAGCACATTGGTGAGGTGTGATGACTGGTTCGTTCTGAACTTTCACACCATCCTGAGTCCGTATTCTGCGTGTGAGTCAGTCTCTAAGTTTGACACGCTAAAACATTTCACCACCATTCTTATCTATCTTACGACAGCGAAACAAGAACACGTGAAATACAGTGAAAAGTAACGTCACGTTAACTGGAGAAGTGCACTGAAAACCCTGTGGAGTAATGTTTTGTAAAAAAAAAAAAAACTTTCAAATTGATATTCATGGTTTCTCACCATTAATTAGATATTTTATCTATCATCCACTTTTTTTTATTTCTAAATTCAGTACTCATAGCCACTATGTTGGCTTGACCCCTTGGTTCAAGCTCAGAATGAGGTCAGCCAAAAAAAGAGTCCACGCTAAACAATGGAAAATATTCCTGTGCTGTCTGAATGAATGCACCACAGCTGAACCCAGGAAGGGCAGTGCATTTGGCATTTTGTCATTAAAGTAGGATTACAATAAACTTGCTCGACAGTGTGACAGTCCCTGGGATGTTCATTTCATGGAATTATATTTTTAAATCGTAAATTGCATTCGGTGCATCAAGTCACAATATGTACATGAACAGTATATAAATGGGGACTGGTGTTTTATAATCCGGGGGAATTCTGAAAACTACCAGAATTAACTTTTCATCCAATTTAACTTAGCTGCCTGCCTGCCTCATTTCTATTGGCCGCACAGTGCGTTCTTCACAGCATGCAGAAAGCCACACCCAGTGTACAGTATGTAAAAGGAGTTTGTTGTCATTTGTCTGAGGAACAAGCTAGTACTTTAGCTTGCACAGAGATATGAATGCCCAGGCAACCAGCAAAACAGCTTTTTTTTTTTAAACTTTACCAGGAATCAGCAGCATGTTGACACCTGGCTTTTCCAGCTCAAACCCGGGCAGAGTCATCGTCGACTTTAAGGCCAGTGCTATTACACGGCAGCTGACAAGCCGTGACAGAACCAGACCCGAGGGCCAGTATGACAAAGTTCACTTGGCCAACATCACGCTTCAGGAACCAATTCTAAACTCGATTTGCCCCGCAGAGTCAATGAACTTGAGCCCTGCTAAGTGAAATTGAGCAGATAGGGTGGCTTTGTAGCCCCAGGGCCGATGCTATCAGCTGCCACCCGGCTGAATGAGCCACCCCAGATCCTGAATTAAACTGACTCATCTGTGCTCATGGTAACAATTATGTGTAAACCAAGCAGCAGTGAACGCTCTCTACTTACGAGAATGCTCATATCAGTGTGACATATTTTCACTCATCTTTCCCTGACTTTACATGTTTGCTGCTTGTCTTTGCCGAGCCTTCCTATAACACTGCCGAAGATTGAGCTGTGATCTTATTTCCTGAGGTTTTGGGAAGTTGAGTCACAAATACCCGGACAAACCCCATCTTCTCTATCACATGTGTGTTTGTAGATCCCGTAGGAGAGTGGGGAGGGGGGGGGGGGCACAGCTGGGACTTGCCTGACTCGCGTATGGCTGCAGGCTTGGCCCCATGCAGCGGGTCATGTCCCTGTTTGCTATTGAGCCTCTTCCCCTCTCTCCCATGGCATCTCCTAATCATTACATTATGAGAAGAACCCCCTCACTGCCGGGTCACATCTCATCCCTCAGCCAGCTTTTCCCTACATACAAAAAAAACAAAAAACAAGTGTGTGATATGAGCAAGAAGAGAGTTTGGTATGAGCACATGAAGGTAAAGATATATAGTCACACGTGTGGATGTATATAGTCCGCTCCACTCTGTGTGCACTTGGCATCAAAGAGTCGTTTGGCTTGAAGAAAACCAACCCACAGTTCAAAACCCAGTGTTTGCAATGTGCTTGGTCTTTTTTGTAATGCTACCTGATTTTTTTTTACTTATATTGAAGCTATTTTAAACGGTGGGAATTTAAGTTGTGTGCGTTCATTGAAAGCAGAGGCTTTCCTAGAGTGACACCAGGGAGTGTGTGTTTATTCAGGCCCACGCAGCAGTTCAAGGATTGAAAGTCAAAATCCGGCTTGCGACTTGTCAGAGCACACATGTCTTCTTTTAATACACATTTTCTGGGTACGCTTGTAGTCGTAAGTTCCTGTTCTGCTGGAGCTGGAACATCGTCACGTCATTATGGCCATGGCGTTTTTTTTGTTGTATCACATGTAATGGAATAGTTTTTGAGTTACCATTTTACTGCTCTGAAAACATTTGCCATCACTAATCAGATTTACGTCTTCTCAACCTTGAATGCTGCTGCAGATAGTTGTTCATGTTTGACTTAACAGGCTCTTTATGTGTGATAAAGAATGGTGATGGGAACAAAGCTGCTCTATTGACAGAAGTTCTGGCTGCTAAATCCCTTGTCAAGCACACATCATGAGACCAGAGAACGGCCGCTCAGATCTGACGGTATAGTGTGACTTTGCTTCAGGCTTCTTGCCCAACATGTGAGTGAGATCCATCTATTTACAGGGTGGTTGCTCAATGTGAAAGGAACTCTAGCACATTGTTTGATGACGCCTTTATAATAACAAAATGATAAATATCTCACTCAACAATGACTACATAAATCAACACCTATTCTCCACAGTGTTTTGCTCTGCTGTTGGAATGCAAAATGCTGTTGACTGTAAAAACAGTTGTCCAGAATATAAAAAAATACACCCCATCAAAGTACGTGGAACTAATTAAACACTGTGATAGTGTAATAATTAAAATACTGTATTTATTTAAACAGATTCTCAGTTGTTAAATACAATAAATAGCATTGTAATTGTTCATTCGAGTGGAGCCTGTAAATGTTTCTATGCCACTCAGTAATATATACAGTCACCTGATTATCTGATAAAATAATGACTTACCAAAAAAAGTTGTTTGTTGATTAAACAGTAGTTGCTGGACACAAGTCCTTCCCTAATTTTGACATACACAGGGGTAACTATTATGTTGTTGTTGTTGTTTTTTTACCTCCCTGCATTGTTTCTTTGACCAGTGCAAATGTAATATAGACATATGATACAATTTGAGCCCTAAAGAAAGGTGAAGACAGGTGAATAGACCCAGGCAACCTATTATACTGAGATGGGTGGGATCAGAATTACCTCAAACATTCACCTAACATCTTGTGGATTCAAGTGGTCAAGATGTGGCCTGTGCCGTAGGCTCTGCAGGGCTTCCCTCAAGAACAAGCAGTACTCTGATCCACAGCAGCTCATATTAAGGTCAAGTGCAGTCATGTTCACCTGCAGCCTAAAGCCCAAGTTATGCTTCCGCGTTGACACAACGCAAGGGGGCTTACGGACCCATTGCGTCCTTGCGGACCCCCCTTACGTCCACCGCAAGGGCCTGACGTGCACCTCCCAAAAATCCTTGACGCGCGAGGCGACGCAACACCAACTTTGGCTGTGATTGGTCCGCTAACTACATCCGCTGGAGACCGCTTTTCCGGTTTCCACTCATAAACACCGCCATTTAAACGTTTAATACTTTTATTGTTTGCACCTTGTCGCTTTTGCACAAAGAAGTAAAACACTGAAAAACTGTGGATGTTTAAAGCCGGAAGGTAAACAAATAGGCTATAAAGAGGCTAACGACGATATACGTCAAGAGTCTCGGTCAGTCTTTACAAAAAACATATCACCCTCTACCAGTGTGTGGCATTGAATTGCATTTCGACACGTAAACCCAACGCAGAACCATCACGGTCTCCAAGCAACTGCGTGGCCATTGCGTGATCACTACGCGGAAGCATAACCGAGGCTTTAATGAATGTCTGAGGGGAGTATGTGAGTTCATGTTTTTCTTTTTTTTTTGCCTAATCTTACTTGGGGCTGTAGGTCAGCCAGAAGTTTCAGTTTGCATACCTACCTAACAACATTCAGCCTTTTGCCTTTTGACACACCGAAGTCACTTTAACATTTGCTTCCAGCAGCAATACAATTTCAACCAGGTTAAATTTGTTAAGGTATTATGTAAAGACAGAACTCACTTATGTAAAGACTGACCTGCAACTTACGATTATTAATCTGAAGGTTATTTTGTCGATAGTGAAATATTGCCAAAGCCTAAGGTGACATTACACAATAAGCTTGCTTTGTTAAAATTGTCAAAAATACAAAGATTTACAATTAATGAAAAGTGATTTTGTGTCACTCCTGTTGTGTCGTGCCACAGTGCAATGCAAGATGGTCTGAAAAGCTGCTGTAAAACATAAAATATACCTAGTTGTCTATTTTATACTGGTCTGTACACAGTACACATACTGAGAGGGGCCAAACAAACGGGTGGTGGGCCTTTAAAAGTGGCCTTTTCAGTGTTTCTGAAGGGTGTTCAGGTGAGGTGACACGCCACACCTCCCTTTGTTTTCCCTCACTTTTCCCCATTCTCCACTCTTTGGAATGCTGCTTTTCTCCCCATCTTCTTGTCAGATATCTGATTCTCTCCTCTCTGCCTGATGAACTCCTCACGCATACAAACCTCTGGCCCTGTCCCAATGAAAGCAGGAATTTTTACTGTTCAGAGAGCCGAGCTCGGGGCTGCTGTGTTGGAAGTATGTTGTTTGCGAGCTCTTTTAACTTGCAGCGGAGTCTAAATACCTCACCAGTGCATGAGGAAACTCGACGGTCCAGCTGCTGTGTGTGTGTGTGGGGTGTGGCGCAAATAAATCTGTCATGGGCTTAGATATGGAAACCCTGCTGTATATTGCACTGCAGTGGATGGTTAACAGTGATTTTCTAGTTTAGTAAATGAATTCCTTTATCATGCCTGCTTTTGTTTTTCGGCCCTCCAGGTCCTCGTATATAACGGAACTATCCATTTAACGATTTTGTAGACCACCCCTGCTCATATTGTAGGACTAGCCTTTCATGCAAGTCTTTTACAGTTTGGCTGCAGACAGAAGGGTAACTGACATGAACTTAAACACTGCAGGGGCATGTGCTTGTCCGATTTGTAAGCGGTTACATGACATCTCACCTTGTTTCCCTGCCTGGAAAAGGCTCAATTTTCTGAAGAATACTTTGTATACTCGCTGTGTTAGAGGCAGTCAAATTACAAATACTGAAAGAAGTTGAAGTTGCAAAAGTTCAAATTAAATGTAAGCTCTGATTGCAGATTGCAAAGAAGGGAGTCTAATACTCTATGAACATTTTCACTTCAAATAAATCTCTGTATAGTCAAGTTTATTGAACGGTTTAAAATTCAGATCTCCAGGACTGAGATTATATCATCAAATATTTGACGTGGATCATAAAATGCATCTCCCCTCGGGAGTTGATTTTCTTTTCTACAAGTGAGTAGTTTTAGAGTTGTTCAAGCATCTCCTTGCAGAGCTTTGGGGCTGATCACAAGAGTTGATCAGATGTGGCATCGATGTTGAATTGAAATGTATTCAGACTCATTTGTCTGGTTTTTAAGTCTGCTCCTTGATTCGCCTTGTGACCAACACAGCTGGACTCGCATACAAATGCTCCACGGCGCTGGGCACGCCGCGGCGAGCTCCGTGATGCCGGGGCCGGTGTTTGTGCGAAACAGCTGGACACACAGACGTGCGACGACTTGTTGCACGCACACATAGTAAGGGCCACGGTGTGTCCTGTCCCAACGGCTCGACTGGGTAACAAATAGATTGTAAATTAACCCGTAACGCATAAATATTCTTGGTGGTTAATCGACAAACTGTAACATCCTGACATCAGTGGGCATTAGGCTCATTCACCATTGTGTTACCTGCTACAGATGACTAAACAGACATTTATTTAGATGTATATTTTTCCACTTTAAGGTTATTTGATTTGATTTTTGGTATGATTTCCAGAAGAGGTATAAAACAAACTAGATAGAGGATGGATATGAAAGTGATTGAAAGGAATGCAACTAGACGATACAGATTTCCAAAAAAGGGCTGTGCAATCTGGATTGTATCATCATTTCCTCTGACCTGACCTCCTGTGTGGTTCAGGTTCCTGCTCTACTCTCATTCACAATCTCTCTTCCTAATTTCTCTCTCTCACTCTCCGTCTGTCTGTCTGTCTCTCTCTCTCTCTCTCCCCAGCATACATGTTTCCCTTCCTTTACTCATGTTTCTCTTGTCTCTGTTTCCTCCCCCCATTAAAATGCAGGAACCCTTCCACTGCTTTCTACCAGGCTTTCCGGCCTAGCAGATTACGAGGGTCAAAGCCTGTCAACGATAGGTATGAGCTCGGGATACGTTTAAGTGTGTGTGTGTGGCCGTGTGTGTGTGGCCGTGTGGCCTCTGACTGGACTGGCTTACTAAACCAGACTCTGCACCCCTTCAACCCTGAGCACCTTGCAAGAGAATGTTCATTTTGGACTTGTCGTCTAGCCGTTATTTATGGAGTCTTGGAGTGTCATTTTTCTGAAAACACGTCAAACTGTCAACGGTGTGAGACACTGTCGCCTCATCCAGAGGACTTTCGTTTTAAACGAGCACGCTTTAGTAAGAAAGATTTTTTAGATCACAAGCACGTAAAATACTTAACGTAAAAATTAATGCTGTGTCATATACATTTCCACTGTAATGAGCATAAAGTGCAAAAAAAAAAGGAAAACTGAATATTGAAAATTTACCAAATGAAGGTTATAGATATTACCTAATTCAGCAGCAGGTTCATTCTAAAAATGATTAATCGTTACTTCTGTTTCGAACTTTCTCCCCTGTTCAACGAAAAATGGCACTTGGAGACCAACCGCTGGATACATTGACTTGTCGAGATGGACATTTCAGCAGCTGCGAGTTTGTGATGCATGGGGGGAAAGCATGGCACCGTCGGAAGTGTGCATTTTGTGTGACACTTTGAGCGCCTACATTCTGTCTGTCATGAGGATCCGATGCTCGGGTTTCTCTTGCCCCTACGACGTGTGCGGCGCACTGCCAGGGGGTTTCAGCACTGCAAATAGCCTATCACAGTGAGATAACGGGACCGAGGTTGCGTTTGTATTACGTCACATTCTCGGAAGTTCGTATTTTTAGATGAGAAGCTGGTGATTACTTAGATTCATTGACTCGGGGGAAAGTGGTAAACTACTATTGGAGGAACGATAGTCGATGATTGACCCCTACAAACAAGAACGTTTTAAAGATGGCTTTAGGTAAGCGTGGTGGGTTTTTTCACTGTTTTTATAGACTGAAGTTATTGCCCTATACCCTGGAAAAAAAAAAATGCCTCTCCGCATTGACAGGGGTGCTGTTGCCTGGTTCAGATGGCCACTCTTGATGGTCACATTAGGTGATTGTTGAGTCCTAAAGTCTTATCGTGACTTTCCCGAGACAAAATAGTCTAAACATCGGTCCCCGTCCAATCAACGCTGGTCGTCTCTCACCACTCGTGTGATGTCATCCCTACTCAATCAACGCTGGTCGTCTCTCACCACTCGTGTGATGTCATCCCTACTCGCCAGGTTGCTGAAATACCGCTGCTATTTCTCGCCAACTGTTTTTCTTCACTCTGTCGTGACAGTCCCTTGAGGAAACATCAAAGCGTCAGCTCTCTTGTTGCACAGTTCCATGAAGGTTTCCACTATTTCACAATTCCACCTCGCAGCAGCGACGTCGTTCCTCTTTTCGCTTCGCCGTTGTTTAGTTGTGTGTGCCCGCGGGGCAGTTCGCTCTCTGATTTGTGACAGAACATTGTGGAAAGCAAAAAAATCTATATATAAATCCTTGCTTACGATCCAGAACAGACATAGTTGTGAGAGTAAAAAAACATTTCTTAATCTCCGAGGTGGAGCTTTGTGATCCATGGGATCTTTAATTATGCTAAAACACATCTCTACCCGTCGAGTAACGTTGATACTACGGGAAATGAATTCCAGTTGGCTTTGAATTTTGGAGTAAACATTAATGTGGTTTTGGAGTGACTTAAATTAGTCACCGCCACTTTTTGTTCCCATGTGACATCTCACGGAGGCTCTTTGATGTCTTGACTCTCTGCCATGGAAATTCAGTTGACTGCCAACAAACGGTGGCAAACAAACGTTAAGGTGGAGTTAAGGTGGCAGCATATCAAAATTGAACATGTGGTCGGCTTGTCAAGTCATGCAATTATATTATACTGCCTGATCAAATCACTCCGAGGCAACGATTCTCTGTTTGGATCCTTTGGTGCATTCCAAGGAAATTGCTCATTTTAATTTTTTTTTTTTTTTTTACGTAATAAGCCATATTTGTGAGTGAAGTGGTTCCTTGCTAGAGGGTTAACTGCTAGATTTTCCAAATGTAATACAGAAATACCATTTTGAGGCCGTGTTTGTTGCTGGGACAAAACTGGTCTCTCGTCGAAATGAATATTTTTGATGCCTGAAATTTAAAAAAGGGTGCACTTAGGGAACCTTAATGAGGTAAAATTGTAAATTTGTGATGATCCAATGCATCAAAGAAAGTTTAGTATTAAATTACTTGATAAACATCGATCAGAATGTGATAAAAGTCATATGAATAATCCTTGTTTATCAGCACTGCTGTAATTTCCCCCCGCTGAACTAAATTAAGAGAATTAGTGTAGTAAAAGACATGTAACTGACAAAGTCAAGAGTATGTGATGCACTGCGGTACGCTCGGGGATATACCAACGGCCATGTGACCATATTCTCGTTCAAAGGGAGCCGGTCAAGATGAGGATGTTAACAGTAGCGGTTGAGCAAGATTGTGGTGTCGCGGTTGGCAAATGATTCAACATTTGTGTTTATTCCCCATCCAGCTCACGCTTGCCTCTGGGCTCTGTGACTGATAATTCAGCTTTAACTCAAAACGTTCCAAGGAACTGCAGGTAAAACGGAGTCGCCTCATTCCACCTCCTTTTGTCCTGAGCTAGCTTTCCTGCAAGGTTGGACTTGTTGAAAGTGAATGGGGGGGTTTGCACAAAAACAGTTTGAGGGTACTAAGGAGCATTCCTGCAATCGATTGCTTTGTGAAAAACGTAAAACCTCACCTTGACAACGTTGCCCTACTTATCCTACTTGTTGTCATTGTCAAAACACGCTTTCCTAATTATCTTTACAGTTCTGCTGCAGCTCCAAAGGCTCAAATAAGGGTCATAAAGATTCCGAGCTGGTTAATAATGTGAGAACTAATTTGAACCTTTTGTAAACCTGTGACAAGTCCCTGCATGATAAATTCAAGTTTTTGGGTATAAACGATTTATAGTTGTAGAAACATAAACGATTTATAGTTGTAGAAACATTTACAGTGTCTAGCTTAAATCTCTGTGAAACATGGCAAACATGCTTTTCTGGACAATTGTGTAAAGATTCATAGCAAAAGTAAAACTACACTGTAAAAAAAAAGTAAATAAATGATGCAAATATTGACCCTGTAAAACGTTTTTCTGCAAGACAGATGTTCACAAAAACATGATTCATTTTCATTGTGTAACCTCACTGTTGATATTAGAGCAGCAATGTTAGTTGATCGTCAGAAAATTAGTTGTCAACTATTCACTATTGATTTATTGATTTGAGTAATTTTATCAACAAAAAATATCATCTCTGGTTCCAGTTCCTCAAATGTGATTATTTTATGGTTTCCTGTCTTTTTATGATGGTAAACAATATTTGGACTGGAGTCACAAAAGAAGACATTTGAACTACTTCCTGCTTTTTATAGAATATTTAATCAAATAATTTAGATTAACATTGCAGCCATATCTAATATAATTGTGCACACTTTGTTTCTTCCCCTACTTAAATTTCTCATGTAGTGTTTTCTTTTCACATATTTAAGGGGCTGATAAACAACCATGGATTAGGAAATTATTTCTGATCATCAATTCCTAAGCTCAAAATCATATTAATCCTTATTTTGAGTTTATACAGCTTGGTCAACATCTCGCCTTGTTAGCAGGTGAACCAGCAAGACATTCATTTTTGTTAGCCTAACTGAATTATAAGTTACACTCTGCATTTGTAAACATTCCAGGAAAGCAATTTGTTGGTCTGTTGAATGGAAACATTCAGAGGCTGCAGGGCTGTGATTGGCCCCAACTAAAGCAGCAGCAGCAGCCCTTTTACTGCCCTCAGTCCACAATGATCAACTTTATGATTTTTGGACAATAAAGAAAAGACAGATTTATATTCCAACTGAGCACACTTGATCAGTGGCCCCCTTGCTTATCCTTTGAGAGTTATTTGATCCAGACCAGGTATGTGAGCACCGTTTATGACACCGAAAACAAACACTGCGTTATTGGGACGAGAAGGGGGGGAAAGTGTATATAGAAGGTGAATATGGGAACGCTGCACTTTCACTCTTGATGTGCTGAGAGAAAAACAACCACACAAGGGAGCTTCTTTGGCTCTTTTAGAAAATATCACAGGTTTATTTAACATCCATCAATCAATTTTCACCAATTTTGGCTTCTTTTCATGGCATATGTTTAATTGGAGTCACATTCCCTCGATACAAATGGAAAAACTTTGTAATTGTTCACACATATCCTCAGAGAACCTAGCCCAGTTCAATTTCACGGTCTTTCTTAAAAGCCTTCTTAAAAGTACATCATTTTGAACGGATTACTCGCAAAATGCAAAGCCTTAATGGACCTGAAGGGACTTGACATCGTGCAGAGCTCTGATCTCAGACATCGGGTGTTTTTTTTTTTAGATGCGGGGAGGAATTGATGGATGGCGATCATAACCATCAACGATTAGTTCTGCTTATGTAACAGACCTCACGTCTCAAAGCCGGCACTGTGTGAAGGCAACATTTTCATCCTGTCAACTTTATCTTTGGAAACTTTGGTGACATTTGACCTTTATTTATCCAGGAAGGGTTTGCTGAGCACACATGCCTCTTTTTTAGCATCGTCTTGCTTCATACTCAGGTAAAGACACTCACACCTGGGAGATACCTAATATAACCATAGGCATCTACTGTTTACCCCCCCACTGCATTGGACCACACATGGTCAAACGCTGCACTAACAGGCACCTGCATAGTTGGTTTTTGCATTTCACCTCCAACTTCAAATTAAACAGTTGATTTGGGCCACAGACCCCATTTCTAATCTTTAACATATCTTTTTAGCTGTATGTCCACTGTGTAATGTCATGACAACACAACAGCTGAGACATGCATCAGACCCGGTGTTTTTGTAGCATAGTGCCTAATGACATCTGTCTGACCCAAACCCCGCACTTCAGAGAGGAAGCCCAAATGAGGCTCGGTCCTTGATCCCGTGATAAACGCGCTGCTGAATACAGAGGCTCGTTAACGGTGAGGTGCCAGGATTACTTTTGGCACATTCCAGTGAGGTCTTAATCCACATTGAGCCAAACAAGTGGCACGAGCCCAAATCCCTCAGGGGGGCAGAGTTAAAAGTAGTAAAATATGATATTGAAGCCCATGGTGCGTCCTGAAGTTCTTGTTAAGGCAGTGATTATGAGACCCCAGCCTTGGATTCCCCTCTGTGTTTGCGTCTGGAGTTTGATGGTCACAGTATACTCATTTTATTTATTTATTTATTTTTTTAAATCTTTTCGTCAAGGGTGGCTCGGCGGCAATTAGCAAACATCCCCACTGGCAGTTATTTTATCCTTTCTAGATGCCAAAATAGCGAGGCCTTCCATATGCTGTTTAAATTAACGATGATGATGATCCGCCGTCTCATAAATTCAGATTTTATTAGTATGCAGTCCCAGAGGGCCACGATTCGCCTCTGGTGCTCCCTTCCATCCGGTTCATCCACCCAAGTGGTCTGCTAGAGGTATCCATGTCTTAATGAAAGACAGGCTAAAGGGGTTTGAGTGCGTCACGCAGGAACATATATGCAGAATGATATATTTGTTCTGGAGTCTGGGGATTATGTAACAGGCGAGTGGTCCGCGTGGGACAGTTCCTTCGGTCTGTTTACAAGGAAGCTTGGTGGCAGCAGACACGCCTACTCATGAGTTAGTGCTGAAAAAATAAAACCTCCATCTCCATACAAGGGGGAGGTCTGTCTTATTTGGTTTAGTCTTCATTGTGTCAGTCAGGACCACCCTTTTGTGCAGACAACACGTCCCGACAACACAGCAATCGGAAAAATGTTCACGGGCACATATTTGCATAACTTTCTGCATCCTGTAATTGTCACCATTGTTTGAAACTGAGGACAGAAGTGCAGTCAGGGTTCTTCGTTTTTGTGAATATTTCAGTTCAATATGCAATTCAGTCTTAACAGGGAATTTAAAGTATTTAAAGTATTCCTTGTGTAACTCCATTGCATCCTGACGAGCACATTGATGGCGTTCCAGTTTACTTTTTTCAATCTCACACACCTGCAAACTGGTCACCTTTTGGCTACAGTCACCTTTTTTATGTCAACCAGGGTAGTAGAAGTGAATGAAGAGGGTTTTAGTTTTGCATGTTGTCACCTTTTTCACTTCTCCAGAGTTTGTAGGTCTGATCTCAAGTTTAAGAAACGCTTACTCAATTCATTGATAAGTCCGAATACAGAAATCAGCAGTATGATCCACCCTTTATGTACAAGAAGAGTCCCAACAATATGGCATCCGAAAGATCACGGTTTCTTTTTTGACCCTTAGGGTGACTAAGTGCAATATGCAAATGTATATGTTCTTGCTTCACCACATACCAAGTATTCCTCGTGTATCGTTTAAACACGTTGGTTTGGATCGTGACGAGTCTATCCGTCGTGTTTCATTCACCTCTCGATGCAAATTATAATTTACTCACCTGCTGCACGATGAAAGATAACATTTCAGCAAGCAGTGGAGGAACTTAAAAATGTACTCCCTAATGTTGTGTCCAGTTTTAATATTATTTTTTAAGATGTTTATGGTAGGACATTGGACTAACAGTGTGAAAATCTGACAAAGCAGTCTCACAACAAGGTTAATTAAGGAGCAATCAGGGGCTTTTTTCATTTTATCCACACCATCTTCCCCAGATTGCACAATTGTCATAGAAATAAACTGCTGTTTAAATTTCCTCTTTTGCCTGAGCACTTAAAGGACTCCCATATTGGCTGAAACATTTTTATTTTTTAGTTGCCAGTTCAATAAATATATCAAACACACTATCACTAACAAAATAGCGTTAGCTGACATATTTCCAAAATTAAACTCCCCGACAAACTTTGTACTCGCCCTCTAACTGACACTTATAAATGTTTGTTTTTTTGCAGTGGAGGTTTCTGTGGAAACCCGAATGTGAGTTGCCATGATCTAATTTAACCCAACAGGATAGGTAAACATGATAGGCTCTCCCCTGCAGAGCGCCCCCCTGCAAAAATAGTGGTCCCTTTGTAATCAGAGAGGGTGATCAGTAGTTGAGTGCCTGCAGGGTCATGCAGTCGTTTTTACCTTTTAACTAGTAGTTCGTTTTTCTAGTTTTTCCAACCTTCTTACAGAACATGTTGCATTCCACGTTAATTTATAGCATTCGATAGCGTTCAAAGTTTCACTTGCAACACCTCAATAATATTTAATAGTTTTGTCTCTGCAACAGCTTTCTTTCTTTTTTTTTTAAAAAAAAGAGGGGGAAAAAAAGTTGATTTCTGCCATGACAACGAATTTGTTGTGATCATTTAGGAAAAGGCATGACTAACACTGCACTGGCCTGAAGCTGCCTCGTGCGTGTTCACTGATGTTTCGTGTCACAGCTAATTTGGATCCTCTGCCGACCTCTACTGGTGTAGTGGCTGAACTGCAGAACTTTGATGCTTGGAAGGAGCTCTCTGCGTCTGGAAGAGGGGCTACAGTGAGTCGTCAGTGAGTGCACTCCTCTGTTGTTACAGCCCCCACCTTCCAGCTTTTGTTTTGAAATACACTTTACTGAAGGGAGGGGTGGGGGTAGTCACTGAAAGGCTGAGGTCTGATTTATTCAGCTGTCTCCCCCTACAGTGAGTGTTGGTATGCTTTTGTGACGGGGAACGTGTGCCGGTGCATCTGTGCCTTTAATGGAGAACACATTGAATCTGTGATGCTATAGGACATCATGTGATGCACCCAGAGTGATGGAGGAGACCACACTCTGCACTGCACGTGTCTCCTGTGATATAGATGACATAAAGTCAGTCTGTAATATTTACAAAGAAAGGCATTCACTTGACATCTTTTCTCCAGAGCTGTTTGTGGTGTGTGTGGCGCTGCTTATGGGGAGTTGGTGTCTTAACGAGGAGACGAGCCCAATGATGGAAAATGCTCACTTTAGTTTGGATCGAACCAAAAGAAGTCCTCGGTGAAGAGCTGGACTGTATGCTGTCACAGCGTGATGGCGGCTCTGACACAGATGTCTCGGTTTAGAGTCACTGGCCTCGGGGGCCGGAGGTGTCTAGGGATGGAATGTGCTGCCTTGTGGTCCTGGAGACTTGTTTCGGGGAAGGGGGGGGGGGACGGATGAGAGCACCGCTGCAGTCTGCGGGGAAGGCCCATGTTGAGGTTAACACAGCAAGGAGTCCTTATATAAACCGCCACATGTCTTCCTCCTTGAATAAAATGTACTGGTTGCTCTGTTTTCCTTGGACACCGAATGGCAACAGATTAGGTTTTTTTTGTTGTTGTCTCCCTAACATTTCTTGTAACTCCTTCAGGCCAGATCTTGTCTTGACAAGCTACTTTGATTCAAACCTGTATGTTCCTTGTTTTTTAGTTTTTTATTATTATTGATAAAAACACATTCCAGCCGAAAGCTCATGGACATTCTTGTCCCAGATGTGTGTAAATGCAGAGTTCAAAGGGAGGGTAGTATTCTTCCTTGCCGTGTTTGTCGGCCTTCAGATCACGCAACAGGGTGAGTTGCCCATCGGGAATTCAACTAATTTCCAGTAATGCAATATGCACCCCCCTCTGAACCATATTGGATGCTAGATTCAACAGAAAAAAATCTAGATGAGTAGACTTTTTGAAGTCTTATTTGCCTTACACGGTTCATTCTTTGCATTGCCCCGAGAGAGGAGGATGACTGTAGAAGACTAGAATGCTACGTTTAATAATGTGATTACGTGTAAAGCATGTGAATTGTGTGGATTCAGCGTGATCTACCATGGTGTTTGGTTTAACGTCACTGTGACCTAAAGAAACGCGGAGCATCCTCATTTGCATTTGAGTTTCTATCGCACACAGTTCATGGAAAAATGAGCCCTCTCAAGTGACTTTTCATGCCTCTTTTTCATGTGGTGTACACATATTTGACAATTTCTCTTTTCCACAGCACTCTTGATATAGAATGATTATAGGAAAAAGGGCACCGAGCAGTCAACGTGACTGAAAACATGATTGAAAAGCTCCTCTGGTGTGTGAAAACGGAGAAAATGTGCAACTAAATGGCTAGATTGTCTGCAAAAACATGCCGGAAACTAAAAAAAGTTTGACTTTTTTTCCCATTGTTACGTAACGGACAACCAGACATCTGTCCCACATGCGAAACACTTTTTAATTAACGTTGAGCCTGTTATGTATCATCTTTGGCAGACAGTGGCACTTAATAATGTCATTTGTTCAAGAATTTCCCAAGAAGTGAATTGAGTGGAGAAGGGAGGGAGGAGGAGGGAGAGGCTGAACTCCGCCTCCTTGTTTTCTCACCATGTGACCATGCCTGGGTTTTAAACACAAGCAAACCCTCCTGCTCCCATGCAAACAAGAAGGCACTCGCGTGAAAACAGTCGGTGGAGCCGAAGCCCTACAACAAGACAGACTTTTTTCAATCTTCTTTTTGGCGAAACGGTGGGAAAAGATGCGCTGCAAAATGAGTTACAGTCTCCCTTACTCCCCGGGGAGCTCACCTCCGGGGCGGCTGATGTCTTACAGGTCGAGATGCGTCAGGTAATGGACTTTTTATACGCGGTTCTCTCACATGTGTGATACTTCAGGGTTCGTTCACCTTGACACAATCTTTCAGTTCCTTATGTTTTGTGCATTTTTTGTTTTTGTTGCTTCTGTGCATTATTATTATAGCCCTACCTGCAGTGAAACCTGCAAACTTTGTGGGGGACTAATGGGCCGCACTCGTGTACGTCTTTATTTGGACATGTAACGCACATGCAAAAGATGCGTTTAATGCCATATTGGACGTCGGAATCCAATCTGCATATTATAAAAAATATATAATTTTGCATGTTTGAATTATTTTGCTTTCTGTAGCTTGTCCCCCCTCCCCTCCCCTCCCCCGGGCTCGCTGTACGGACTACGTGCGCTCCATCATGCACGACGACAATGCTACTGGAGCTCCATGTGATATTTGTTGGGCACTGTGATGAACAATGCTCACCTTTTTTTTTTTTTTTTCTAAATTAATATTCGATTACTACTATACTATTAAGTTAATTCATGTTTTGTTTAAATAATTTACCTGTATATTTCCATGTTTAACATCCATCAAATTTGCGCACAAGAATCATTTGTGATGATATTCCATAAAAAGATTCATATTTAGCTGACTACCTTGTCGATCCAGTAAACGTGTTTTCTCCACATTCACCAGCATTTTCTCGCTACACTTGGATGACAAAATTACTTTTAAACTAATTGAAAACATTAGAAGATGCCGCCTGGACATCATGTCACCCCCAAATCCCAGATCGGTGGCCAGAGCGCCGTCTGGTGGCGTGAAAACGCGTCGCTCCTGTTTGTTTTGCGGTGACATCGGAGCAGGGCGGTGATTTTTTCCCCTCTCTCCCTCTTCAAGAAAGCCGTATCTGCTGAGACGGAGAAATATCATCGCTTATTTTTCCACGTGGAAAACCCTGAAACCTGGCGCTGGTTTTGTCGTGTGAGGATCTTTGTATCTGGTCTAGTAAGTCCTTTTTATGTTGCAAGTGGGACACGTTTTCCCTCTTTTTCCCTGTTAGATGGGGGGAGGGGTAAGAAGAAATGTGTTCTGCTCTGAAATGGTTTTTGGAAACGTGCGAACAAAGCGGTACGCGCGCGCACAGAAGCCGCGTGGGTGCGCCACGTTTCTCCAGAACGCGATTGTTTATTTTTAAAAACCGGAGAATAGAGCGCAACGATCTATGACTACGACACCAGCCGCACCCGGAACACGAGTCCAGCGCGGAGGAGCCACACCTCCTCCTGTCTGTAACCCGGTTTTCATTGCGGTGGAGCCGTGCATATAGATCCAAGCTGCCCCCCCCCCCCCCCCGGAATTAAAACAACATCCAGGAGCAATGCTGTCGGTGCTCCTGTTGCTGCTGCAGCCGTTTCATGTGCACGATATTTAGTGATTTCTTTGTGCGCTTGAATCACTCGTTATGTTCTTTGTGTGTCCACGTACATGTGGTCAGCCTGATGACGCACCCTTCGCTGTGTCCCATCCAGAGTTGATCATCTGGTTTAGCTGGTGGAAGATGTCACGTGGGGCACCTGAATCGCTATTGTCTTGAATGGAAATGTACACCTGTTAGATATGAAGTTATGTCAGAAAAATACCCACAAATATATGTTATGGTCAAAAAACAGGTGGGGTTTTTGTTAAAGGCAGAAGATGCATCACAAACAATAGTGTCTATTGTCTGGCTTAATGCAGATGTGTCACTATATTAATTTTTAGGTTGTGAAGTGTTTTTTGGGTGAGACTGGCAACCGAAGTGGAGCCTGTTGCATGAGACATTTAAATGCAACACTAATGCTTGTTCATGTACATTCTTGGTATGGTGATTAAGTAAAAGACTGGGGGAAAAAAACAGCATATTTCTAACACGTTTCTTTGCCTTAACATTGAACAGTGGCTCTGTAGATATTGAAAGTCGTCATCAGTCTGCACTCAACTTTTTTTTTCTTGGTATTTTATTTTTAATTATGCTCTCTGTTTTGGTGAAACTCAAAATCTGTTCATCTCACTTTCTGGAAACTGACTGTTAATCTGTTCTGTGCACTTGTGAAGAAACGGGGAAATCCCCAATCGTACATCTTTGCCACTTTACGGACTGGATTGTGGTCGTTGGAATATGAAAAGCTGATCTCAATCTAAAATGCGTGGCAGGCTCGAGATGGGCATCCTGTGTTAACTGTAGCTCTGTCTCCACAGTGCATCCGGGGCCAGCGTCGTTGCCATTGATAACAAGATCGAGCAAGCAATGGTGAGTTTTCCCACAGATGTGAACATTACGAACAGAAGGTGGGCGGGTGCCCCAGTTTCTCTGCAAGCTGAAACGTGATTCGATTTATTACATTCACATTTAATGTAACGACCTGCATTCAGTTCATGAAAGCCTCTGCGTTTGCTATTCTGAACCGCACTTTTAAATAATGCAGTTGGAAAACCTCTCCACAGCTATGAGAGCTAAGCATTGCTTTAAAAAAAAGAGGCGTGTTTACACAAAGTTCAGAGATGTCGCATGTTTTGTTTTGATGATGGAATGTGCTTAATTTGTGTGCTAATTTTATTTCCCCTGTCCGTCTCTCTCTTTCAGGACTTGGTAAAGAGCCACCTGATGTATGCCGTTCGCGAGGAGGTGGAGGTGTTGAAGGAGCAAATCAAGGAGCTCTACGAGAGGAACTCTGTGTTGGAGCGCGAGAACGCCGTGCTGAAGTCGCTGGCCAACACGGATCAGCTCGGCCAGCTCTCCACTCAGCTCATCCAGGGCGGCAGCCCGTCGCCGCCGCTACAGCAGCAACACCCGCTCGTCGCAAGCAACAACAACAACAACAACACCGCCGCCGCCCCCTTGGCTCACCACGAGGGGAGTCAGAGCGTCCCTCATCAGCCCAACATCACCTCGGCGTGATCCCCGTTCTCCCAGTACGCACATTTAAACACACGACTCCCGTGGACAGGAGTGGAAGATCCTGTTAGTAAAGACAACAACTGCTACCGCCTCCCCTTTTTGGCTTCATCAAGCAAAAAGGCGTTCAATATGCTCCATTTAAGGAAAAAATCTTCGTTTTGCCACCAAGAGCCATGCTTCAGTGTGTGCATGTTGCTGTCACCGGACTTCACATTATTAAGACATTTTACCACCGCTCAAAAAGTCTTATTCTGTCCCCGTGGTTGGCTGCAAGGAAACTGATAGAGGTGGAGGGGCGAGGGTGGGGGGGGGGAGCCGGTGCACACCATCAATACTGCATGTTGTTCTTGTGCAGGAGGACGGGGGTCAAAGGGGTCGGGGAGCTTGATTTGTCGGGGCAACAAATGGTGGAAGAAAGTGGCGCTGTGAAGGGGCCATTGTGGTGACGAGGGTCCTGTGACATCCAGCAGGGACTGTCCTCCCACTATCTCCCCCCCCCCCGACAAACCCCCCATCGCTCCAGGGCTGGAAGAGGCCAGAGAGCGGCGGGAGAAGTAGGGCAGAGGATTCGTTCTCCCCGAGTGGAGGAGGAAGCCGGTGGGTGCCTTGGCTTGAGTGGAGCGAATCGACAGCCTCGGCTTGTTATATGCTGCAACAAAAGCTTGCGTTGTTTTTCTCAGAGCCACCGTTCTTTGACATGAATCATAATACTTTTTTTTTTTTTTTCTCCTCCCATAGTTCAGTTTTAGTATTTGCATTTATTTATTTCAGGGCTGCTATTTTCATAATGTAAATGAACAATGTCACGGAGATACTTATTAACAGAAAAAAAGAAAACCTTTCTCTTTGGTCCTGTTTTGGTATTTTAGAATCTGTCAGGTATTAAATTTGGTAATCTCTTGCAACAAGTAGATCTCAATAAGTAGGCAATAAGCTCCATTAAAAGACATTTTTTTTTTCATCTCATGAAATAGTGCTAACACTAAAGCCAAGCTTACATTAGGTGAAATCCAGGTTGAATGTATATTTTGTAAAGTATTAAGAGCAAGGAGGGTTTGTACAGGAGAATACCTGTTATTAAGATGTGATGGGATGTTTCGATAAAGAAAACTATCAATTTACTTTTTTCTAGACTTTCTTTGTCAAAGCAAAAATGGAAATTAATTTGGTGGTTTGGTCTAGGGGAGGAAAAGCTGTGAAAAATTGTTCGACCTACTTTATAACCAAAGACACAAAGCTGTGTAAGTCTCTCTTTTCTTTTTTTTCATTTTAAATGCACACTCATTTTTTCCCTACTCTCCTTCCCTATATTTTTGTTGCTGTTTTTTTTGCATGTTCTGCATGATCTATAATCAAACCACTTTCTTACCTCATGTTTTTATCCAGCACTCTTTTTTTTTTCTCTCTCTTTTGGTCAAGATGTCAATCTGTGAATGATTTGTGAAATGATTTATGAAAGAGAAAGGGAACAATGGGCAGAGAGGGTGGAGTAAGTAGCTGAGGGTCAGAATGGAAAGAGTGGCAAGGGGTTTGTGTCCGATGGAAAGAAGGGCCTTGTGCACGAAATAGTCCGAAAAGGAGCCATCTTTTTTTTTTTTTTTTTTTTTCATGTAAATGCTGTGTTGAATTTCATGTGCAGAGAAAAGGTTTTGTTACATTGCAGATTTTAATGTATTTAATGAATTCAGCATTTAGATTTTGATTGTAGCGTACCAACACTTCGCTCAGAAAAAAAAATAACTATCCGCAGAAAAACGAAATAACGGAAACTATTAAAACATTTCACACTTAAAAGCTGGAGCCCAGTCGATTGTGTGTGCGCATATTATGGGATGTCCTGTACATGTCACGTCTTTTGTGCCTCCTGTGCCGTCGTCTGCCATCGTCAGACGATTGGGTTTCTTTCTCTGTGGCTTAGAACCAAACCAAAATGCTTGGTAATTGTACAATCAGTCATCTTTCTACAGGATGGACTCTTTTCTTTTTTTTTTTTTTGCAAACTGGCTTATTTCTTCTCTCTTTCTTGAGTATTCTTTTCTGTTTTTTCTTTCATTTGAAGGAGATGCCTAGTACATGCCAAGTGTACTGTATAAAAGTGATCACTGAGCCTTGGAGAATATATCTTAACAATGCCCTTGTAATGTGCTGTTCAGACAATTTTAGTTTTCAGTCAGAAATAAATTGCTGTTTTATTAAGAGAATGTCTTCATGCTTGATTTTTGTTTTTAATTCCCCCAGCAGGAAAAACACTCAAACATCATTCTATTGTGTAACTTTCAGATCATTTATCATTTAAAAAAAAAAAAAAAAAAAACATGAACATATTTGCTGTTACCTGTAGAACTAACTAAAATAAAGATATCGAGTGACATCCAAATATACAGCACAATGCTGATCATGTCCTATTTATATAAAAATAAATGTGATGAAAGGTAAAGGATAAAAACTAAAGCTATAAGTTGGATATATAAATATAATAAAAGAAAGTTGTTTAATATCTTCCATCGTCTCCAAGCTGACAACGACCAAGGAATGATAACTGATTCATCCCAAAGTCATCTTCCTTGGTGTTCTGCACGTATGTCACGTCCTAAATCAAACTGTGGACGTCGCACATGATTTCAGCCGAGAGAATATGCATGCTCCGATGACTCCTTTCATATCTGAATTAAAGTGGCTGGTTGACTCAAAAGGTGAAGAGATCAGGGTGGGTGTGGAACTGCTGAAAACACCTGTTTTTTCCCTATTATTTATGGTTGATTTGATAGGGCCAGATACAGTGTACATAGACAACCTGAGAACAGCTATCCAATGTAAGTATATCATTGTGCTTATAACAGATGCTAATTTGCAACACCAGTCCCTAGCTTTTGTGGAAAAAAAGATTAAAACAATGAAGTTAAATTGGAGTACAGCAAGATACAACAAAGCACAAGGCAAAAACAAGATAAACTAAGTACAACAAGACACAATAAATCACATTAATAGTAACATAGCTACAGACAACTGACAACAAGATGTGAGTCTTACATTCTTTTTTTTTTATTCACCATGCTTTACACCCTAAAGCCGCCAAATTAACCACGTCTTTCTCTGTGTTGGACGTGCTTTCTTGCTACATGTCTGTCAAACCGTCACTACTGACTCTTCCAGGGGGGGGAAAAACCACATCATCAACTCCCTGACTCCTGCATGAAGATATCACATTAAAGAGCAGCCACGGGCACATCGTTACAGACACTTCCTGATCAAGCGGGGCTCTGCGTCACCGTGACGACACTTCTTACTCATCCTACATCCAGCTCATCATGGGTGTTCATGCCACAGCAGGTTAGACACGGCCGCTTCCACAGAGTCGTGGCAAGAACAGGGTGTGTGTGTTTTCCACGTCACTGTGAGCAAGTACAGTTTAGCAATTGTTTGACCATGAATGAAGGGTGACATCTGAAGAAATCAGCATTTCCTCTCCCCTGTGACTTGATTTTGAAATTGTCCTGACGTGTCCCGACTCCTGGCTAAAAAATGAAACAGATATGTTCAGCAGAATAAATTGTGCATATTATGCACAGTATCATTTTGACCTTTCAACTACTTCAAGACTAGATACAGTCTATAATATAAATTATAATTGTACACACTTAATCTACAATTGTGTCAAAGTTTCAATGGGAGAAGCAAGATTTTTATTTAAATAGCACATTTCATTACAAGAAAAATTAATGTGCTTTGTATTGAAACGCATGTGCAGCCAAAAGAAGATAAAAGTCTCAATGTTTATAGGAATACATCACTTACCCTGTAGTAACATTATACAAAACACTACTAAATCTAAATTAGACATAATAAACAATAAGAATTTGAGTGTTGCCCTATGTATATATGTTCAGAGATAATATGTCCCCTTGTCAAAATGTTAATTATCTTGTCTCAGTGTCAACAAACAGCACCAAAGAATTTTGAAAGTGTTAAATAATCCAACACAGCACAGCGGAAGGAAGCAATCATTTATGCTTTGCAGAAATTGCTCACATTGTACGTGTGTGTGTGTTTTGCAAGGACAATTACTCACCACCCAGTCATCTGCAGCCACACCCAGCTATTACTGGAGCTGAGTTTACACAGTGGAGAACTCTCTCGACTCGTCACTGCCATCTAGCGGTGCAACTGATTAATTCAAGTAGGTGGAATTAACAGGCAATTCAAGACTGTGGCGCCATCATGTGGGTAGAAAGTGAAAGTGGTCTCAAAGCTGGAGGGAACGGCGAGCGGCGTTTTATAGCATCCGCAGGTCAAATACATAGGTTAGGTTATTATATTTATATTATAAGTATATTTGAATATAGAAAGACCCTAATTGTCACTACTTAATCATGTCATTAAATATTAGTCTGATGTACACTGTTTACATGTAAGAGACTTGTTGTTTTAAAACGTATTTTCCTTTTTTAGGTTTGTTTTATAGCCCACACCTCTTGTTGTTTCTATTTTTTTAAAGTGAGTTAAGAGTGAATGTTATCCATGAATCATCGTCGGACGTGCGAGTTCAAACAGGGGGCAGGAGTCATACATGCAATATAATTTACTACCAGCAGGTGGTGGTGTTGACCCAGGTTAATTCTGTTGGAGCGCTCGCATGTCTCTAGAAACCTCTTTTTTTTTTTTTTTACCAGCCACAGCCAACAGTTAAGTTTACATAATGCAAATGCCGCAAACACAGTGGTGACCCCGCCAGCATTCCGCCCCCAAAAAACAAAGCAAAGAATGGTCTTGGTTCCAGAGCAATGGCGTGAATGTCGTTAAGAAAAAAAAAAGTGGGTCGAGCAGAGGGGGAACATCAACGCCCACTTTGCTGATGATAGCAGCAGGTCATGCGGCCTTCAATGTTTTGATTCAGTTCGGTCAGGCGGGGCTAGGATGGCGGAAAACTGGAAGTCCGCGTAGCTACTTCAGGCTGCCCAAATACTGCGGTAAACATCGTTCATACGAGATAGGATATTGCAGTTATCGGGGAAACTGGCAGCTTTATACGGGACTCGATTCCTCCCGGAGGACATGGAGATATCGGCGGAGGCAGAGGCGGAGGAGCGCAGGTGAGTTGACAGCCTTGGGCTGGGCTGGTTGTCCGGCTAGCGCTAGCAATGCTAACAGTGACAGTGGTTAATTAAAGAAACAACAAAACTAGAAACTGTATCACCGAGAATCCACTCGCTGATTCACCATAGACGACCGCTTACTTTGATTAGTTTTTGGAAGAGCAACTGGAACCACTGTAATAATGCTAGCTAGCTAGCTAGCTATTGAGCTAGCTATAACACTATAAACTGACACCGGAGTGCTAGCGGCAGAGCTAGCTCGCCTGACCATGTCGTTTATTTGACAACTTGGAGCACACAACACTAGCTAGCTGCTATGCGTGTCAACATTGTCTTATATCTGAGATTAAACAGTCGATAAATTACTTTAAGTTTGGATGCATTTCAGTTATTTGTTGTAAACCGTTGTGACGTTTACTACTTATAACCTGATTAGTGCTATCTCTTAGCTTCTCCTAGCAGGGTTGTGCTATCAGCTAACGCTAGCTGTCAAATGAAGTTGACACCTGTGAGAGAAGTTGCTGGTTGTACTTTGCAATTTATTAACACACTCTTAATAGAAAAACATATACTGGCATATTTAGCAAGTTTTATGCTTTTCTTTTCTTTTCTTTTCTTTTTAACACAAGCTGACAGCACTAACCCATAAAGCACTGTTACTGGAAGCGTATGTTGCAAGAGGAAATTCCTCATAAGTTCACTTATTTTCTATCGAATGTAGTGTTGCAATAGAGACGCTAAAATTACCTTTAAGTCTGAATAATGCACATATATTTTCTGACGCCAGTATTGTTTCATTGATAAGTTAATGACCAGAGAAAGAGCAAAGCAGATTTTTCTCAACCTCTCTGTAGCCTTTCGCCCCATGATGTCACACAAACGGAAATGTTGCAGAAATAAATCATGCTCTACAGTATTTGGAGAATGTTTTTGAGCATTCAGCCAGTCTCTTTCCATGTTACATGATGTGATCTTGCACAAAACAGAAAGAGCCTTTGTTGTGGCTTGGGTTTAATTTTGGACCCTAATTTTGATATGATGAATACTTATATATATATTTGGGTAAATAAGTAGCAGATGTCCACTTAAATGATCCTGTACTGCAGAACTGCCTCAGCTGTTGGCGTCTGTTTGGCAGCAGCTTTGTTTATCCTGTTGCTGCAGTTACGTGACTAGTTCTCAATGGCATTCGGTTTGACTGCTGAGTTAAGGGCAAAACGAGGAAATCCTGGATATGAGCCAGCGCTTCATGGCTCTTAGGGAAGGTGGTGTGATATAATGTTTTCTTATCCAACACTTTTTGGGGCCGCAGCTTTCCATAGCTGGAAAATAAAGAGGTAGCTCCGTATCAATCAGTATGGTTTGTAAAATGAACATTGAGACTTCAGGAAAGTAACAACTTAAAGCCTATAATAAATACATCAGCACTCGGTGGCCTGTTTAGGCAGAAGTAGTATGGATAGTCTGGGATAATGGTAAATCATTAATGTCACTAATGGGTCAAAAAGTTCTGCTTTCTGCTTGTGCTTCTTGTTTGTAGAGAGGGAGTAGGTGTCTATTTATTTATTCGTCTATTTAGGCTATGGAGAGATAACCCTCCCTTAGTTTGTCGCTGACTAAGGCTAGGTTATCATCACTAAACTGCTGAGCACTTGTTTCTTTTATTCTGGGAAAACTATTTTTGTTCCCTTGAGTGATGATTTAAGCCACAACACTGCTAACACCAGCACTTCTTTACCTCCTTCCTTATTCCTAAACTTCCCATCTCACTCGTCTCACTCCTTACCGTTTGCCCTGTTTGCCCTTACAGACGGGAGCAATGGAAGCTGCTGTTCAGTCTGAAGACAACGGTGGAGGGCCTTCTGTCCACCAATAACCCCAACGTGTGGTCACGTTACGGTGGCCTGCAGCGACTTCACAAGGACATGAACAACATCCTGAGCCACAGACTGAAAAATGAGCAGGTCTGACCTCAGGAGATTATTGTATTTATCTGTTGCGCTGATCACTTTCCGTGTGACCTCCAGCCAGCATTGACAATTGATTCTAGGTGTGTCCCATAAACCCTACGATACCACACACTCAGACAACAAACGGTATCAGTTGGCTCGATATATTCACCATACTCATGTTACAAATGTGATAATCACATTCTGCTTTCGTTTGTATCCGATTGCAGCAGCGGAGTAAGGTTACGTTAAGTTACACTACCAGTAAATGTAACGTCTCTATTCATTAGAGATGACGTTTGTCAATTTTCCACAGGTTCTCAGGAATGGATGTAATAGGTTTCATCACTTTGTGCTTTCACAATCATGTCATTTCTGTAGTATTTACATAATTATAGAAGTAAGTTTACTTCCTGAAATACAGGAGGAAATGGTTCCTTGAGAGAAGCACTCCCTCCTTTATGGCTTGTTGTGTTTATTGAAGCTGGATTACTCAGTCACTGGGTCATGCTGGTTTTCTGTTGCAGGTCTACTACAAGCAGAGAGACTACTGGCCATTTGTGTGGTGTGTTCGCTACATAAGCCCCCACCTCGCCTCGCATGTTGAACAGGTATGAATCCTTCTCCCAACATGCCGGCTGGTATTTCATATGAATTTGAGTCAGCATAAAAATCTCTTGAAATTGTCACAGAAGACGAGATTATGCAAACGCATGCTAAACATCCCTTTTTCTTATAACATATTTAAATTCTTAGCTGTGAGGCCACATCTCATCTAACAGTGTAAGGTAGCCTGATCTTGAGCAAATTGTGAATTTACTTACAGTTTTCATAATGTTTACAGAAAGATTTACTGAAAAGACATCAATCTTGAGGAGGAGAGAGTGAGCATGGGCGAATATACTGTAAATACAACTGTATAATCAGTGTTCTAGTGTTGCACTTGAACAGAAAGGGGAAATAAATCACTGACAAAACATTACAAAACGGACTGTAATGAGCTAGCATTAAGATAATGAAGATTCTGCCCTGGTTTTATACATTTTTTCTTTTGCAACATGCTTTTATTTTATTTTTCTTTTAATCATCCTTTTTGCCTGATTTTCTTAAAAGTGGTATTTTAATTGAGTAGTTGGATTCTTATTATCATCATTGCATCCTTTAGCAGGACTAACGGCATGATGAAATCATCATGTGATGAAATCTTGTTTACCGTCTCTTAGTTTTTGCTTTCCTTTTCCCTCTTCACACATCTTTCCACTTATTGCTCACTCTATTTACATTGACAATAGGCGCGCCAACAAACTGGGATGCAAACAGACGGCAGTGTGTTGGATAAAATATAAGGGGGAACAAAAATAAATTAAAATGTATTGGTTGTATTCAGATAAATAGTGTTTTTCAATCACAATATGCAATATATAACAACATTTACAACATCCACAGTTCAGTCGACTGGAGCCGGTGCTGAGCAGTGGCATGAAGAGTGCTGGTGAGAGCTACAAGGCCGAGCGCTGGCTCCTTCACAGCTTACAGGTTCACATGCTGTCGGCTCAGCTCCGACCTCTGCTCCGGCATCTGGGACACACGCGCAAATACTATAACGGTAAGTTGTTACGGTCATGATGATGAGTCAGATTTAATGGTTCAGTTTAATTGAGAAGATATAAGTGAGAATTTGCTGTTCCTGTCCTTCTGCGTTACTTTCACTTTTCTTTTTGTGTCTTCACTAAAATAAATGTTTCTCTGTCATTCTGTCCGTCTCTCCGTCCAACTCTGCCTTTCAGATGATGCCTTTTTGCTGAGCGAGCCCCATGTGACGGCCATGTTCCAGTGTCTGGAAGCCGTGGAGCAGAATGATCCCAAGCTGTTGGCCCAAGTAGACACGGTCGGGGTGAGTCTTGTGAAGTTACTTATAATAAATGCACTAAAGTCTGCTTTGTTGCATTCATCTCATTATCTCAATTATCATTTTGTTGTTAATCTTTTTCTTTATCATCGTTTGTCAATTACTTTTTTTGGACTGTGGATGATGGGATATTAATTTTTGTTGGCACAAATGTGTATTTATTACACATATTATGCATTATAGTGTTTTATTTCGGTGTAGCCGAAATGAAAAATGAGGGTGACTTTCAAGTGAAGGTAACATTTGGACATTTGGGTCAAGGCCTTATATTTCTATATCTCTGCCTTTTCGCCCTCCAGCTGTCCCCTCTGAAGAGCCCACCATGCCTGGGCCTGTTGAAGAGCCAGAGCCTGTGTGTTTTGCCAGGAGCTGGTGGGCTTTGGAGGAATGCGGACTCGCCTCTCAGAGGAGAAACTTTAAATCGCAGGCTCACCACCTCCAACTGCTCCCTCCGAGAAGCCGTCGCCACCAGCCACAACTCTGGGAACACTATGGGAGTCGGATCCCAAAACAGCAACAGCACAAGTGAGGAAAGGGTCACAAGCGTAGGTTTGAAGGGGTTTGTGGTTTTGTACGTATTGGGATTTAACGCTAGGTTCATATGTGTATGTATGTATGTGTATGTAATTCATCCTTGTCCAGCAAAGCTCGTGCCAGTGATATTGAAACAGTAGAAGCTGGCTTGTGATCTTGCGTTTCAGTCCATCACATCTTATCATCTAACTGCTCTGTTGCAGACGCTACCTCTCCAGCTAACAGCCCGGGAGCTCCCTGGGTGTGTGTGTCCAGGCCGGGGGAGAGCGAGCGGGGTATGACCCCCCCTCCTAGCCAAGTCTCGGTCCCCTGCATCTCCCTCACAGAGTCCCCCTCGCCTGCCTCCCTTCAGCCTGAGGCCGGGGACTCTGGCGACGGCGACTATGACGATGGTCCAGAGTACCTGGCTATTGGTAACCTGGGGCAACGCAGCCGCTGTGACTCCCGAACCTCCAGCCAAAGCAGTGAGCAGGGTGTCAGCCAGGACCAGTCCGTGCAACTAAGTTCCCAAGCTCCACCCCCACCTAGACGCTCTTCTTTCTCAGAGGGCCAGAGGGGGCCAGGCAGGGGGCCCCGAGGACACACCCGTTCGTTTTCTGACACGGGGGTCAATCAGAAACTCTGGAATGGTATGCAAACTTAACTCATGAAACTCACGTGATAATAGCTGAGCTACCCTCCGTCTATGTGCGTGTTAGTTATGCGGATGTGCATGAAGCTGCAGCTTTAATCTACCAATAACATGAGGCTTATATTTCCTATCAATGTTGTACACAAATTATTTTTAATAGTCAGCTGGTTGATGTGTTGTGTGTCTGTTTATAGAATATTAATTTAATACTACTACTAATAACAACAACAACTTAACACATTAATGTGAACTTGTTTTGCACAATGTTTTCCGACAATGAAGGTGAGATCCGGTGTGTTTATTTGTAGCTCTGTACACTTTCTTGGAGGGTGCCCACTTCCTGCTCTCTGAAGCTTTTAAAAGTCTATTCTCTTTGCTCAATGTTTCCCCTTCTTGGCTTGAGGTAACTTTCTCTCCTTCTGCTCCATTTCTCTCTCTTTTAACTGTTTGTGCGAAGGAGGGGGTCACCGAAAAATCACCATAATAATAGAAGATCCGGTAGCAGGTTGGCAGTGCAGTTCCTCTGTGCTCCATCACTACACCACTATACTATTTCCCCTGCATGCTGATGAACCTTTTCCATCCCTTTCATCTCATGTCTTCCCTTCAGCTCCTGATATGTGCTTTTTGGTGTTTGATGTATTTTTCTTTTTACTGTGGTTTGTGTTACTCAGGTCAAATTGATGCAATCATCACCCCTTTCAGTGTTTTTTGTTCTTGCACACATTCTTCATATGTTGTGTTCATATGTGATGAAAGTATCGTGGAAGTTCTCTATAAAATATCTGTAAACATATTAATTTCATTACAGTTATGGTAGTGATGTGCTGGTATTGAGTACTAGTGTATCACTTCTGTGTCACTCAGTTTTTCTGCACATCCCTAATTCAAGTCATTATACTGACAAAGTCAGCAATCATTATTTTGTTCCTGCATGCAATAAGGTGAGCAATCTCCATCGATTTTATTGATTGTTTGACAGAAAAACAACAATAAAATCAAAACGCATAAACTGTTTACCTACTTGTGTTTGAAAGGTGACGCATGTTTCCATCCATTTTAAAGAATTTCAGTGTTTATTTGAGTGATTCTGGCGTTAAAGTGATAAAAGACCATTAACATGGACTATTTGTCTCTTAGAATCAGCAGAGGATGACTGCTGTGTGAAGAACTACAGCCCTTTCTCACCTCAGCGCAAGGATGTCAGCTCTCCCGGTTCCCTCTACTTGGAGTCTTGTGAGTTTTCTGTTTGCAATATTTTAAAATGTGCGTTTAAAGTAGGGTTGACTCGACTCAAAGTCAAACGGGATATTGCATGTAGGCCAAAAAACACAAATGTAGTTTTGGTGTGAAACTTGAATAAATACAGTTGTTTGAATAACATATTTTCACAATGATATAAATTAGATATTAGTGAAGGAATAATTTCCTGTTTTTAACTTGCTAACACTAGCTCTATGCAGTTTAAAATACACAATTAAAACTACTATTGCCAAGATGTTTTTGAATCAAAGTTAATATTTTAACAAATATATAATAATTTGGGTTATGTAAATAGTCACTAAAATGACAATAGCAAAGTAAAAAGATTACATTTAGGATTTTTTTAGGACTTACGCTGTCTCTGGGATGCTTAAAAGTTTTTTTTGGAACAGTGGTTGAAAAAAGTATTAAAACAATTTGCAATTGGCATAAAAAATGCAACCATTGCAAAAAACGTTTGTTCTCCTGCTGTGATTATTAGAAATAATATAAAAAAATAAAAAATATAAGAAAGTTTGCATTAAACTTAAATGTGAGAGGAAGTGATACAGGAAAGCTAACACAAAATGTGGAAGAAAAATGAGTTTTCAGTTCCTGAATGTGAATGTAGCAATTGAGTCAGCTGGTGTCACTCTGGACCTGAGCAGGAAGGTCATAGATAGCTTGATCAGGTGTCTGTTTGTGTATATGTGTTAATATGATTTTTTTATGGTTTAGACAAAATGCAAATGGCTTTGGGCGGGCTTAGAGCATTTTATTTTTTCAGTTTTTACCCGGTGCTTTTGAGACATTTTAATACAGAAACATGTATTTTGAAAACTAAAAGAAAATTACATTTAAAAAACAACAGAAACACACTCTCATGTATCGAAATACTGGTGTCATGTATTTTCTGTGTACTGGTTTTGGTGTCTTCAGATGGGTCCCAGTACAGCAGTGTTCCAGATGGGATGTTCAGGAAGCCGTCGGAGGGTCAGAGCCTTATCAGCTACCTGTCGGAGCAGGACTTTGGCAGCTGTGCTGACCTTGAGAAGGTCCGGGTCTATTTAAACTCATGACTAATTCAGACTAGTGTTGGTGCTTATTGATTTAGTCTAGTCTAATCTCCTCTGATTGATTCATGATTTTCTCCCTGGTCTGTAGGAGAACGCACATTTCAGTATTTCAGAGTCGCTTATTGCAGCCATCGAGCTGATGAAGTACAACCTGCGGCGTCAGGAGGAGGAGGGCGAGGAGGAGGTGGACAGCGACTCTGAGATTCAGCAGCTCAAACAGAAGATACGCCTGCGAAGGCAGCAGATCCGACGCAGCCGCGTGCCGGCCTGCGCAACTTCCCAGCACCGTACGGCAACATTAGTACTTAAAATCTTTCATTGAGGACTTCCCTTCCAGCTACAACCATCATTTACAACCACTTTGCCAACTAACAATTTCCCAAGTTGGATTTAATAGTGCCAGGGTAGCTTTGATATCAGTTTGGCATACCCCTGCTATTAGCTACACTGATAAAAATAGCATCCTGTTTATTCTAATTCTGTTTTTTGTAAGTGATGTTCATCTGGTCCTATGCGACCCACAACACCCACTTGTGGCTTAATTCCCAAGGCTCCTCACACTTTGCAGTGATATTGGAACAGAGTAAATATAACAAGTTCATTCTTGTGTGGGTATATCAATAAAGATTGGCTGGGATTATGAAAATACATATTTTTAAGGGAAAGAAATGCACATTTTTTGTGTTTTCAACAAAAACAGATTAACTTCCAACTATATATTTTCATGTAAAGATACTAATTCTAACTTAAATTCAGATTTTCATTTGTTTAATATTTATTTTTCATTTGGCACATCCTCTGAAAAAGCATGCAGATTTACACAACATGACAGCTCATAATTGCTGGAATGATGAGAACATTGTGGACCTGTTTTACGGTTTAAGTCTCTGTCCAGTAGATTAGTCTCACTGCATCGCCGTGTCATTTGCTACCGCTGATTTATGTCAATATCTAATTTTTAATCTCTCCTCTACTTCCTCTCTTGTAGTTTTCCATTCCACTGACAGTGGAGGCTCCAGGAGGAGCTCTCAGGACTCCTGCCAGGGGCTGTCGGACTCCGGCTCAGCCGAGGAGGTGGAGGAGTGTGAACTACGAGGTAGAGAGATGAAACGGGGGGGAACACCAGGAAAAGATAAACAGTCTTTGTTTTTGAGTGTCACAGTTACTAATCCATTCAGGCATATGACTGCACATTTTGTGTTTTGGTCAGTTCAGCAAGCATCTTTTGCTTGATAAACAGGCTACAGGTACAGAGTAGCATGATGCAGTTTTACCTTACAGCTGCCGTTGACCAATACATTCACATCTACAATGGAATTCTTTAAAAAAAAAAAAAAAAAATCTTTATGAAAAATTCCTAATTTTTCTGTGTGAATGAATTTGATTCGCTTCTAACCATAATTCAAACCTCATCACCTCACTTGCTTCATGTTGCTAACCAAGCATGTCCCATTTTTACCATGGACCATAAACATGGAAGGCTGGGTACAAAAGTCACAGAATTGTAGTCTGTAAAAAAATGTTTTCGTTGCGTTTCTATTTATATAGAGAATTCAGTCATGTGAGTTGCTGTATCTCATAGTTATGTGGTCGTGATCATGTGATGGGATGCGTTTGTTCTGGAGAAGCTTCTGGTATATTCCAGGCAACACTTCAACGCTTTTCTCTGAATTACTTGATTAGATTTACATTGCTGTTTTGTGTGACAAATGGTAACCACGAGGGACTAGTCACTAACCTATAGAAATGTCAAAACATGTATTGCTTTGATACTCTTAACATGGGTTGTGGGTTTCCATATGTGCATGTATTGTTTGACTTTCTTCATGTATAACTGCACTTCTCAGTACTGCGGTTTGTGCATCCAAATGTTGTTATATCTTGGAGCTGCATGACTTCCACTTCCATGTCCTGTATCAGTTCAGTATTCCGTATGTTTGCCCGTGATACAGACCTACAGCTCTGTGGAGTGTTTAAAAAAAAAAACAATGCTTGTGGTTGTGGTGACGGTTGTGCTGAGTGTTAGTTTCTGTCTCTCAGATGGCTGTGAGGGCCAGTCCCTGCTGGCGGTGTCTCAGAACGGCCTCTCCCTGTCACTCGCCTCCCTCTTCTCAGGTATCTGGACGGGTGGGCGAGGCTTTGAAAGCTACAATACAGACAGTTTACTGCAATAAGGGACTCCTGAGAGAAAGCTGATGGCTCCACTCCAAACTTAGATTTTCTACCTGTTAAACTAGATGTTAAACAATTTTTTTTACCTTTGTTATTCTGCTGTTATACTGCTAGTTTTCAGTTTGGAGTCGAGCCACCTGCCTCCTCACGTTTGCTGACTAGATGGGCTTGGCAGTTTGTATTGGTGCTTGCTGTTGAGTGCTCTAGGGTTTTGGTGGACAAATGTGCTTGTACATGTTAAAAGTTCAGAGAGGCTCACAGGAGCAGAAGAGCGAGTTAACATGTGGCATTCTGTGGTGACTGTAACGACGGAGATTATTCACTTATTCATTCATCTAGCCACCTAACTCATTATTCATGCTCTCTAACGCGACTCCGGTGAGAATGAGGCGTGTGTGCTATCAAATACGCAGCTTTCAACATCAACGGCACACAGGTTGTTTTATCGTGTCTGTGTCTGTGTGTGTGTGTGTGTGTGTGTGTGTGTGTGTGTGAGAGAGAGCGTCTTTTGTGTGAAATTACTTTGCAAACACCAGTTTTGTCACAATATTGACATTGAGGAAATTAGTCAGCACTTCATGCAAGGACCAGAGTGCAAAAAAACTCTTTCCACATTCTTGCCGAATGCTGGCGATGAAATATTCTTACTAATCTCTCACACTTGGGTCTATTGCACCTCGCTCCTATGGACACAAAATCACTTACAATCACTTACAAAGTTAGTCACACAAGAATTCATTCAGCCGCTCTCCCGTTCTATTGCTTACGTGTTGTTTGCGGTGTGTTGCAAGAAAATATGGCAATACTGCTCTATGTTTGAATCTATCTGGCTTTCCTGTATGCTACCTACTAAATTACAGTTTAAAACATGACTGAATGAAGTCAGAGATTTGATGTTTTTTTCTTAAATTTCTCTTATTTTTGTGTCACATTTTCTCTCTCAAATAATTTCATCTCAAAACACTGAACGCTGCTTAGCCGTAGTTACTACAGTGTAGTAAATAGTGCCACCAGCCAACTGCTGGTACATTTTGTTTTGTTCTCCCCCTGACAAATTCATCCATCAGCTGAGAGTTATCTCCAATTCTATAAACCTTACATTTTGCCTGGTGGATAAAAAAAAGTGTATAACTGATATACTACACATAAGTGGTCAAAAGGTGACTGTTTTTCTTATTGTCATCCAGATGCAGATATTAAGCGCAGCGTAAGCTCCTGCAGCAAGTCGTTTCTCAGCTCAGAGTCCATGTAAGTAACTTGCTTTTCCCCTCTACTCCATCTTAATAATAAATAATAATGTCATGTTATAATTAAATTGATGATTGTATGTTGGCTCTGTGGATGATGACAAACTGAAAAATGTTTATATATATAAAACAAAAGTCATATTCTGTCCTTTATGCGTTTCCAGCTCTCCATCCTTCCTTCAGTCTAACTCTGCTGAGTCAGTAGCCATGGGTTTACTCAGGCAGTTTGAGGGCATGCAGCTTCCTGCAGCCTCTGAGCTCGACTGGCTGGTTCCAGAACACGATGCTCCGCAGAAGGTGCGACGTCTTGCTTATGTGTAATACTTAGCAGTGAAAGAGTTTTCCACACATGGCACTCAACATGCAGTAACACTTAAACGTCTTTGCTCTCTCCTAGCTACTGCCCATTCCCGACTCTCTGCCCATCTCGCCTGATGATGGCGAACACGCAGACATCTACAAGCTGAGGATTCGGGTCCGAGGTAACCTGGAATGGGCTCCGCCCCGACCGCAGATCATCTTCAACATTCATTCTGCCCCCAAGTGAGTCCACGCCAGGTGTTACCTTCCCTTCTTGCTTTCTTTTGTTCCTTTTTCTGCCATTCTTTTCTTGATGTCATCCTTTAAATGACACACCCAGATCTCAATTTGCAGGTTAGACCACTGTCTTCCCTCTTTGTCTTTACAGGTTTTATATTACTTACATTTTGTTTCTCTCCCTGTCAGGAGGAAGATAGTCGTGGCTAAACAGAATTATCGCTGCGCTGGCTGTGGCACCCGCATCGACCCAGGTATGACAAGCCAACAAGAAATAAGTTTTAACATGCATTTGAACATGTTTCCGCTTATCAAATCGTATCAATACACTAAGTGTATATTTACATTTACGGTTTCTGTTCTTATTTTTCCTTTAATTTTCACTAGTGCATCTATAAGACTTTTTTTCCGACTTGATCTGATGCCCTAAAACGTTGTGTTTTTCTATTGCATTTCCTTTTATTCATAACAATGCAGAGATTCTTAAACTTTGTGTCTCTGTTGTCTGCCCACACCTCAGATTATATCAAGCGACTGCGTTACTGTGAATACCTTGGCCGTTACTTCTGCCAGTGCTGCCACGAGAACGCCCAGGCGGTGGTTCCCGGCAGAGTGCTGAGGAAGTGGGATTTTAGCAAGTACTATGTCAGCAACTTTGCCCGGGACCTGCTGAGCAAGATTGCCGGAGACCCGCTGTTCAACCCCAACGACATCAACAGTGACCTGTACAAGAAGATCAAAGCTCTGGAGGCCGTCAGGGTGAGCACAGAAGCAGCAGGAGGAGGAGGACGGGGAATTAGACCGTTAGAACCACTTTCAGCTCTGTTTTTAAAAATAGCCAAAATGTTGTTAGTATCTTAATTGTCAAATAGCAAACTTGTGACCAGTTTTGCTGCTTAAAATATACACGAATGAATGGAGCCATTTATGTCTTTGAGCACAAACAGTCGGGTGACACAGAGTCCCAGCCATCTGTCCTTGATTAGGCAGGATTAGGCTTAAAGAGCAAGGATGCATATGAAAACCTCTTCATGGAAAGAAAATGGTGCAGAGTTGTTGTTAAAGGTGTGCTGAGCCAGCTGCTAAATAAAGAGATGAGAAATGTGATGCTCCCCCCCCCCCCCCCTCAGTTAGCTGGCAGGCGCACTGAATATTCAACACTTTAACAGCACAGATGCTGTGATTGGAAACTGAACTGGTCCTCCCTGTTCCTCGCACCGTGTGTTAAACTGCTTTTCTGTCACTGTTTGAGTAACAAGATGACGTGTGTTTGGTTATTGTTTAGGTTCTGAGAGTGCAGCTGTTTCACATGAAAAATCTCTTCAAGACCTGTCGTTTTGCTAAAGAGTAAGTTGTCTTTTAGTTTCACACTCATTACAACATGGATCTCCCTGTGGGGGGGGCCTGGGGGTGTGGCGGTTAGCACTGTCGCCTCACAGCAAGAGGGGTCTGGGTTCTTCCGGACCTCTGTTTGGAGTCGGTGTATATTCTCCGTGTCGGTGTGGTTTTTCTCCGGGGTCTCCGGCTGCCACCGACAGTAAAAAGACCATGAATAGGATAAGCGGTTTCAGATACGATATCATCAGTATGTCATTATGTGTGTGTGTGTCCCCATCAGGGTGCTGGACCAGTTCGACGCCCTGCCAGGTCACTTGACCGAAGACCTTCACCTCTTCTCCCTCAATGACCTCGCTGCTGTGCGCAACGGGGAACTGGCTCCCCGGATGAAAGAGCTGCTTAAACTTGGTACCATGCACGCAGCTGGCTGTGTGGTAAGATTGCCTTAATTTAATAAATAAAAATAAAAATCTGATCTTTGGCCTACCTTCGTTAACTGGTTGTTCACCCATACCGGCTTTTCTCCTTTTAGCTTTTTCCTTTTTAAAAATGTGATATTTCTTTTAACTGCTATACATGCAGCATTAGTCAGTCCAAATTAGTATTGTCGGTTAATTGGTTAATCATTAATATCTCTAACAGGAGGAGTTTATCCAGTTAATTTATTGCAGTGACACATGATATATGAAGTGGGTTATCATCACAGTATGAGCAGCTATTATAATGTCAGCAATTAATCAGGAGATTCCCAGCTTAATCATATGCCTAATTTTTTCACTCTTCTTTGATCTCCCCCAGCTGTGCCAGGCAAAGGGCTTCGTGTGTGAGTTCTGCGGCAACGACAAAGACATCATCTTCCCCTTCCAGCTGAAGAAGTGCCAGCGCTGCGAAGGTGAGCCCTCTCTGCTGGTGGCAGGCATGGGCGGCTCAAGAGCCCCCTCCCCCCGCCCCGCCATTCCACATACCTGGAGAGATTGGAAGATCTCCAAACCTCGTAGGCTGGCGAGGGCTCTCTCCAAAGACAGGCGGGAGGGGGAGGGAGGGGAGGAAGGTTTAGAGCAAGGCGTGGATCGGGGGCTGACGAGTAAAGGGGAAAGGGGAGACACGGCAGGAGAGAGGCAGGGAAGAGGGGGGATGTTTCAAGCTTTCGCTCCTGGAAAATTGGCGAAGGTTTTCTCCAGGAGTAGAGGAGTAAGCCACGAGGAGGAGCAGGAGAAGACTGGAGGGTCAGAGTCGGAGAGGGAGGAAGAGATAAAGTGTGATGAAGGGGGGGAGGAGGGAGAAAATGGTCAACATGGGGAGGAAGACAACAAGCAGAGGGAAAAGAGCAAGGAAAGGGGAGATGGCCATGCAAGAAGAGCAAAATTAGACTTATTAAAGATTCTTCACATAGATAAACTAAGGAAGAATATCGTGAAAGGAGACCGAATGAGCAGTGACAGTGAAACATGCAGTGGCGTGGAAAGTCTAGATGAAGCCGTACAAGAGAGGAAAGGAAATTGTGAGCCGTCAGGGAGAGAAAGTCTCGCTGAGGGTTCCTCAAAAAGAGAGATGGAGGATGAAGGTGAAACAGATGAAGATGAGTCTGAAAAAAGTTCGGAGAAAGAAACAGAATCTGAGGACGAAGGAAAAACGAGCAGCGAGCCCGAGGAGGAGGATGACATTTCAGACAAAGTCCGAATGGAGGCGGCTGAAAGAGAAAAATCGGGTGCAGGAAACACGGAGCGGTTTACACTTTTTAAATCGTTTATACCTCATCAGCTCACGTCGGTTTTCTCTAGAGGGAGGAGCAAAGGAGGGGAGGATAGACGTGGGGAGAGTGATGGAAAGGTTGAGGTGGAGGTTGAGAAAATAGAACAGCCAGCCGTCATAACCAGGACAACCTGGAGAGGTCGTAAAACTCGCCAAGCCAGGAGGGATACCAGAGGCAGGAAGATTAGGGAAGGGAGAGAAAAAGAGGGCACGGCAGAAGGTGGAGAGGTTGCACAGGTAGAGGATGAGGCTCATAGTAGTGAGACAAGCGCAGGACAAGAGTAATATAAAGCTGAGAGATGCAGTATTTTAAGTTTCCACGTCCAAACGTCCCTACACATTGAATCCCTGAACGTTTAGTATTTGATGGATCTGCTGGAAAGGTTACAACAGTGGCTCGTGTTTGTCAAGATATTAGTGCTTGAAAACCGTTAACTGAGGGCTTTTGGTCTTGGTTAACCTCTTCTGAGCATATCAAGTAAAAGTATAGCTTTTACTGAGTCCACTCTTATTTTTTTAGTGTTTGTAGTCTCTTAATTTCAAATATGTTCTTGCATTGTTGCACAACTGAATTGACAATGAGTAACATTTTGGCAGATATTCCTTTTTTGTTCACTGACTAACATGTTCTGTCTTGTTGTTTTCATCCTCGCAAGTATAAAAGTGTTGTGTGCTGCTGCTTGGCTCGGTGCAGTGACTTCCTTCTGGCTGTAGCTTCCTATTTAGCATATTCACACTATTTCTTTAAGTACTACTTATAAGTAGTAAGAATAACTGTGATATCCTTCCTCTATATTTCCACCTCTCTGCCTTTTTTGCCTCTTTTCAACCGTGGTTTAAGACATTCTCTGCACTCCATTTGGCACCAGGTTATTTGCACTACAGTGGTGTTGGTATTTCTTGACGTTGGTTCTGATGTCTTTGGCTTTGATCAGCGGTGTTGGTGGGTAAAGCTTGGTACTGAAGCTCACTAGTGGTGGTTTGGTGTCCTGGCTTTGGCTCTGAGCGTCTCGGCCACGAATATGCAAATTGATACTAACGTAGTCGTGTGTGTTTCATCCATAAAAGTTTACATTTCAGTTTCCTTTGGTTATGAAATTCAGTTTGGTCTGTTACACATGTTCCTGCTGAGCTCGTGGAGGAGTCATCCCAAACACTGCCTCAGCTGATTTGCACCAATCGTCTCCCCGTGTGAAATCGGCAGACGTAGTGTTTAATTTGAATGTAAACTCTTCCACCAGGTTAGAGGAAACATTGCCTGTTGTTTTTAAGCCATGTTAGATTTTTTTTTTTTTTTAGAGGAAGAATGTCTCATTAATGTGACGTGTGTCAGAATGAATGTGTAATTTATTCTTTTAGTTACTATTATTTAAGCTTCATCTTCGTGTGAACATGAAATAAAAGCTATTTTTGAAGTTGTGTTGGCTGTCATTTTATCTTTCGTTGCATTTTTTTTGGTGAAACCAATCAAATTTCAGTGGAATCATTGCAGTCATAATCATCCGCTAAGCGTTTTGAAGCACTCTGGTGGCCTCTTTGGGAAGAATGGGTTGTGTCTGAACGGGTTTAGGGTGTGGTGCATCCCTGATATTAGCTGTTTCACATGCTCCCTTCCTCCTCCCTACTGCTGCACTGCCTTCAACTTCTGCGTCTTTTATACTCCCGTCCTCACCCAGCCTCCCTCAGGTTGGATTATGATTGGCTGCTCTGTTGAAACCTGACATGTCATTGTCAGTGAACTGGTTCAACTGGTTTAAGTCTGTGGACATGGCAAACATGTGATGGTGCTGCTCTCTGTGAATACTGATCCTTTTATGCTGACGATGACGCATTTGTGCTTTGAAGTGTTAATCTCTGACTCTTGTCATGCTCTCCTCTTTCCAGAGTGTCACGCGTGTTACCATCACAGCTGTTTCCGGACGGGCAAAGATTGTCCTCGATGTCAGCGGCTGGCGGAGAGGAGGGAGAGAATGGCACGCAAAAACATGGAGGAGCAAGAGGACGAGGGAGGCGGGCCCTAGAGCCGGTAACCCGGAGAAACTAAAGAAACTAAAAACTAAAGAAGAGCACAATGCGACCATGATTGTAGTGAGCGACCGACCACCTCTCTTTCCTGTTCCGGTCCTCTCGGACCTGGCCGACAGTACCGCAAACAAATGTTTTGATCTCAAGAGATTGCCAGACGTGCAGGTTTTTTACTACATCAGTGCATCAGGTGTGTTAATATTTGCTACTGTTGATTTTCAGGTGCATTTAGTGTAAGCTAAGGCTCCTTTCACACATGCACTCCACTCTGGAGTAGTGGTAGCATTTTGTGGCAGCGTAATTTATGAACAGGAGTACAAATTTCCGTGAAAATGTGACTTTAACGGAGAAAATCCTCAGGCATCAAAATGTTCTAATCAGGATATCTTCCAGGAAACGAAAAAAAGAAAGATGTAATCACATTTCCAGTGAAAGGATTTGAACATTTCTGACATCGGTGACCCCTAGTGGCAGCATTGGTTGTGCAGCAAAGGTGTAAACGACAGGATCCACCTCCCCTTTACAGGAATATTATTATGCTGGCCATGTTGCAGTTACATGTGTGGAACGGGCCTGAGATTCACTAAATGTTTTTGCACTTTGTTCCTCTGTGGTAAAACTAATATATAAAAACAAGTACTATTTTACCCAGGTTTGATATTTCTCCCTCCTGCAGCTTCTGGCAACTGCTTACATTCTGGTGATTTTATTGGCTACTGGCTTAGCTGAAGTTTGTTTTTGTTGTGACCTGAAATGGTAGGATCTATTTAACAAAAACATTAATAATCAAATAACAAGTGAAAGTTTATGTTTTGACAGATTTTTCAGTGCAGATACTGTATTTGAGTAATCCTGCCCTTTATTTTGAGTTTTTTTTTTTAAGTTTAATATGAAAAATATCCTTACTGTCCTGTTTTAAGCTCTTTTAGCCAAGCGTGTGTGCCTCTGGGACCAATGAACTCGTGGGGTTACATTGGGAAGTTGACTTTATGGAAGGACTGGACTTCAGAGTTTCTGAGTCATTGATGCAAATATTTTAAATGGAACTCCAAATGCTACATTTGTTTGTGCTGCTGTGTTGTGTGTTACTAGAGAAAGCGGTGTGATTAAGAGTGTGTGTGTGTGTGTGTGTGTGTGTGTGTGCGTGCACATATGTCTACCTGCTGTATATGCAGTCATGCACGTTGTTTGCACCAGCCGAATCAGCACTTGTTTTCTAACGTTTTTCGAATAATAGTCGAGTTAATTGCACTGATCCTGTTGTGTTGTTGGGTGAGGGTGAAGTTGGGAGGTCACTCTTTGGGGATTTTTCGTGATGTTCGTTGTAAGAACATGAATCTTCATCGTTGCCGTTTTCTCCTGTCACCTGGGTTGCACTTCAGTCCAAAGTAAGAGGGCCACAAGTTTAATAGATAATAATTTACTAAAAAAATGCATTTATCACCTTTTGGACTGAAATTCTTCATATTTAAATCGGTTTTCTCCTCCAACAGATCTTAGTCCAGTATGGTGGTTCCCGACCTTATCCTTCCTTAAAAGAATATTTTAAAGTAAAGCATGTACGGTAAATATGTAGCGAGAGTCAGCAGCTGGATATCTTACCATAGCTTTGCCTGAAGATTGTAACAGAGGGAAACGGCTTGTCTGCATCTGTAAGAAAATAGAACAATATAATGAGATCATGCCATAGTTAATGAATGCGGGAAGACAAATTTGCAAGACACTGATTTGATTGAAAAACCCTCTACGTTGGATTTCAGTCCCAAGAGCCCTGTGTGACAACGCATTAATGTTGATTTGTCTCCAGAGTACATACCGTCCTCAACAGGCTTCGCTTTATGTGTACGATCCCTCACGAGGTCGACACACGCTCACTTAAAGCAATACATGTGATATCCGTGTCCCGAAGCCGCCACAGACGAGTAATAAATAGATAAACTGCAAGCGTGTCTTCAGGCTGCTTTTTAAAGGAAACTCTTTAATGAAGTGACTCCACTGAAAAGCCTCCTTATACTCAGCAGATGGTTTGTACTTGGACCTCCTTTTAATATGGAGGTGCAGAGGTTTAAAGTGCACTACAAATTAAAGTGTTTTATTAAAAATGTTAATTATTGTTATAATAATTATTATGTGTTAATTTGTCCTTTGTTCATAATGATGTATGATGACAATAAAAACTGGCCAGACTGTTGATGAAGGTTGTTTCTTTCTTTAAAAAAAAAAAAAAAAAATAGGATGAACTGATTAGAATGTGGCATTTTTGCAGCGTGTGCTACAATGAATGTGCAGTGAGGCAACGCAGACCTTTGTTGTCAAAACATTCTGGATGGAAAGGGGGAAAATATTTTGCTCTTCCCTTCATGTTGTGTATGAAAATATATTTTAATTCAGCACAGAGATGAAAGAAGTACTTGTTTTTTTTATGTAATTATAAGCAATACCACAGTGGAGAAGTACTCTGTTATATGTAAGAAAATCACGTAGACGTCCAAGCATCAAAATATACTTAAAAAGCAAAAGTACTCATGCAGAATGACCCATTTTAGGATAATACACATAATTATTGCTGTATTCATGTGGACATCACTTGCAGCTGGTAAGTACAGTCACTAATGTTATTGTGGAAGTAGAAAGTAGAAGAAATTGGAACTGCTCAAGTATCTCAAAACTAACAAGTCAGTGGCGCCATCTAGTGGCTGTAATGTGACTTTCAATAGAACTTCAATCTCAAACATTTGTATTCATCATGTACTGATTAGTTATCCTCACAAAAATCACAAGAGCGTTTTCAGCAGTGTCGCTTGCAGATAATTTAAAAACGTATTACTGCATGTTTTGATAATTCAATGGATCTCTTGTAGGCAATGATCTGGATGATTTCACTCAGGCTGACATGATGTTTTGAAGTATTGGATAAAATGTTCCCTTCAGGATCAATTGTAGTAATGTTACAACTTTGACTTAATTCAGCCCCATCACAAGGTAAAAAACTTTCATTCATAACCAAATACCAATAATGACATTTCCATGAGTCACCGTTATACTTTGTGTTTAGTTGCTAATTGAAAGAGGAGTAAAAGTGCACCTCCACAGAGCCGGTATGGGCCAAAAACATTTTTTAAGGCTGTAACCGACAAACAGGTTTAAAATACAGCGTGTAAGTTGCTGATACATGGAAAATAAAATATTGTTACATTAAATAAATATATAATCAAGGAATGAAATAGTATTTATTAATGTACCATAAACCCATATAGTGAAATGTGTATTGTTAAGGAGTCTGTTTTTCTTGTGTTTCATTCATTTATGTATGAAATTGTATTATTATTTATTGTATTTTACTTTAGTAAAAAGTATTGTATTGTAAAGTATGTATTTGAGGGAGGGAGGGATGGATGGATGGATGGATGGATGAGCTGAATGGCTTTCATTTTCTGTCATTTTCAGTCTCAGTTTCACCTTTACAAGTGTCTCTGACTACAAAACAAAAAAAGCCGGCGGTCTGCTCCATCAAATAGATTATGATCTGCCGTATCAAATTTAATTTAGCAATAATAAAATGAAATGTGTAACCAACTCCACAGGCTAATATTGACTCTAGATTATGGTCTATTGCTGCATAACGCCTTGAGTGTATTCACAGTTGTGTGCAGACCGCCAGTCCCAGTATGCTTGCATAAAAGTGATTGGATTTTTACAACAGGTTGTTTGATCATCTTCGTGTGGATTTGTATTAGATGTGTCAACAGCTCGTATTCGTGACAGCAAGGCAAAAAACAAAGCTATTCACGTGTCTGGTTAGCACTAAACTCAAAGTACAGCTCAGGCCGGTGTTCACCAAGGGCAACATCATGGCCCCCTGCTGCTTTCAAGATCTAACCTGATCAAACTGAGCAGCGCACCAGATATCACCAGAGATCATTTCTGGACAGAATTAACTAATGTTTTACCTGCAACGGCTTTTGAATGTGTTATTTAATATCTTTATTAGTATTGTCTGGATGATTAGACAATTACATTCAACATTGATCTACAAAAACTGCCGTTTCAATGTTTTTCCCCACACCTCAATAGAGCTACAGAACACAGAACTACAAGCAACAAAGACACAGAAAGACAAAAAACACATGCAAATAAATAATGTTTCGCCTTCTAGTTGTACAGATTGCTATATTTGTTCCTTAATTGTCCCTGAATGGATCCCTTAGGACTGGCTGATCCAGATGCACCACATGGTGATGATGACCAACGCGTAGCAGGAGATGAGCAGCAGATAGATGCGGAAGAGCAGGAAGTCGAGGACATATCCCACGTGGCACCACTGCTCCTGCAGCTCGCTCTCCTTCTGCAGCGAGGTGAGGTGGGCCCGAAGGTCGCCCAGGTATTCACAGATCTGCTGCAGCTCAGGCTGAACGGGTGGGTCTGGCAGGAGGATAGTATAGGAGGGATCACAGTTTAACTGTTGTGTAGCTGCCTTAATAATAATAATGGATTATTTCAAGACAAAATAAATTCATGCATAACATTTTGGCGCTATAAAAGACAAGACAATTGCAAATTATTCCAACTTCCTGCATTTACTTCTGTGACATTAATAGAATTATTTCGTTAAATATGGCCACTGAGCAGCTCAAGTAAAGGCATAGTAGCATTTGTAATTGACAGAGGTTGGGTACCTCTGGTGCTGGTCGAGTCCTGGGCTGGTGTCTGGCTGGCCGGCTGGATGATCCACGACTCCGGATGGCCGTTTGAACTTTGGGGTTTATCCGTCTGCGGCACAGAGGGGGGCTGGACGTCCTCGGGCCACCGGTAGCAGATGAGGTTGGCTATGTGTTTGAGGATGACCACCCTCACCCAGTTTGGAACCTCTTGGTATTTCATGGAGTTGTGGTGAAGGACGTTGGTGATGATGACCGTCTCCAGTAGGCTGATGACCATGAGGGCCAGACACACCGAGAAATAAATACCTAAGATTGAAGGATAGATCGAGAGATCATGGAAAATCGGAATACAATATATATACATATTATATATATATAATATGTCTGACCTATGATGGGCGTGCCGTTGGCCGTGCTGGGCAGCAGGTCGTTCATGATGAGCAGGAAGACGGTGTAGCCCAGGATGAGGGTCATCTTGAAGGAGGCCCGGTCGACGCTGTGGGGGGGCAGGTAGAAGGACAGGATGTCGATGAGCATGAGGAAGGAGCTGGGGATCAGCAGGTTTACCACGTAGAGCACCGGCCGCCGCTTTATCACCACCTAGGGAACGAGAGTCTGTTTTTTATAACATTTATGTAAAATAACATAACGCATGTCTGACAGTATAACTGTCAAATGTATATCTTATTTTGCAATAATACCTATGTGAACTATGTTCTTAAGATACTACCTCAATACTACAGACTACTTCTACCTCAACAGCAAATACACAAAAAGCCCATATAGTTTTGTTTTATATGCATACATTGTACATACATAACTCATTGGTGTCATTATTTATATTTCAACGTGGCATCATGACTTTTCATGAATATACACGCCACTTCCTGTGACGTGTTATCTGTACGCAATTTGAGCTATCCGCGTGTATGTGTACGTTCTGAGCGAAACGACCCATCACATCCGCGTGTTTGTCAGTGCCCTCTAGCGAAACGACCCATCACAACCGCGTGTTTGTCAGCGCCCTCTAGCGAAACGACCCATCACATCCGCGTGTTTGTCAGCGCCCTCTAGCGAAACGACCCATCACATCCGCGTGTTTGTCAGCTCCCTCTAGCGAAACGACCCATCACATCCGCATGTTTGTCAGCGCCCTCTAGCGAAACGACCCATCACATCCGCGTGTTTGTCAGCGCCCTCTAGCGAAACGACCCATCACATCCACGTGTATGTAAACGCCCTTTAGGGTTAGGGTTAGGGTCAGGCTTCGGCGTTAATGAGCACTAAGAGTTCTTATTCCTCACCCAGAAGGTGATGATGTCCCACTCGTCGATCCCAAACTGGAGGATGGAGGTCTCTCCCACTATGTCCACCAGCTCCCACTCTCCACTGGCTTCCAGGTAACGCTTTGAGTTTCCAGACATCTCCTCAAAGGTCAGGGCTGGACCGACCCTCACGTCCCTTACTGTAAGGGAACAAAAACCCCTAAGAAGTAAGCAAAACATAATTTCTTCCCTTTGCATTGATATTATTCCCCCGACTTTAGGTTCTATTCACCAGTGACGGGATAGGTTTATGATGGTGTAAAGGTCGTGAAGCCTATATTTCTTACTAGTGTGCATGTAGGAGCCGAATGTAAACGTGCAGTTCTGCATGTCGAAGGGAAAACTGAAGATCTTCAGGTTGCAGGCCGAGACGAGCCGAAGCATCCTGTCCCAGCGGATGTGACCCGTGTGGTTGACGTAGACGTAAGGGCACGCTTGGGAAACGTCATCATCCACGCTGGGAGGGTGGGAGGAGGAGTCAGGATGAAGTCAAAGACATATAACAGAAACATAATAATAGTGAGACCCACACAGATACATACGCATTGAGTAAAATCACCCACAATGCACAGGACTTTTCTGCTCACTCCACTTTCGAATGCATTATTGTCAGATATGTTTTGTGTGGACATCTATATCCTGTAACAGTCATATTGGCCATTTTCTGACTGTGTAACAACTTCTTGAGGGATCCCAGATCTCCATGGCATCATTTTGACCAATGGAGAAACTGAACTGTTGACTGTGGTTTCCCTCGAGGATGATGCGTTTGCACACCCTGGTGTTGCCTTTGGGACTGCTGCTGCCACAAAAGGGAGTGATGATGATGTAATTTTATTTATTTATTTTTTTTTCATAATTTTATTTGATTGATTTCTGTGGGTCATCATAGTTAAGTACCAGGGAGTACATCAAAACCACATCAGAGTTTCATCAAAATTTCATCGTTACTTTTTTAGAGAGAGCGAGAGAGAGAGAACTTACAACTCATACACGATGATGTCTGGAGACCAAAGCTCCTTCACAGGGAGAGAAATCCTGGTGACGCCGTCACACTGATCAGGGTCCCAAACCAGGAACTCATTGTGCCAGTACTGCAGTGAGTAATAATGTTAAACTTCCAACTTAAACTTATAATTATATTAGAATTTCTGTATGTAGTCCTCCTTAAAGATTAAACCATATTTATTGACAGTGTATTATGTCCTTCAATGCTACTTATAATAATAATAATAATAATAATAATAATAATAATAATAATAATAATAATAATAATAATAATAATAATAATAATACATTTTATTTTGGGGCAAATTTAAGGACACCCAAGTTCACCTAACAATGCATAAATTAATGAACTCAAAAGGTAAAAAACAGCAAAACATGGTGAATAAAAAGAGCTTACCTGTCTCAGCCACAAAAAGGTCGTCAGTATTTGGGTTTTCTCATTCTGAAATACAGTAGGCAAATAGATTAACCCCGTGTGAAGCTTAGTTGCTCCCCCTTAAACCAGGTGTTTGTATTTTTCTCAGCTCACTAACTGACACACTCACCACCCCCAGGACAGCATATAGAGTGAAGGAGATGTTGGTTAAGGTGGGATTGCTGAGGTTCACTACTGGCCTGAAGGGTTTCAGGTCAAACACAGCCTGCATGGACTCATAGGTCGGACCGCCGTGACCTTCTTTACAGGACAGTTTACTCCAACATGGAGACACTGGCAAGAAAATGAGTTTAAATAATCATTACTTAGAGTAATAATGGTAGTTAGCTTAGCACAAATGAAGTCACAGTGACATATTTTAATTAGAAGATGCTCTTCAGACAATTTGTGGGAAGATTCCTTTATTTTGAATTAAACACTACACATGATTTATCACGTGTGTGAAATAAGGTGAAGTATAGCTGATAGATAAATGTTTTTTTCTGCATATATACATTAATAATAATTACATTTTCATGCACACAACAGTGAAGACGACATCAATATGATGATTTGAACGTGGGACAAAATAAACTATAAAATAATTCTTACAGTTATTAAAACGTTTCAGTTACAGCGCTAAACATGCAGTCTATGTACACATAACTATAAACAATCAAGCTATGAATAAAAGTAGCTTATCATTACCTGACATTAAGAGTAAACCCAAGCTGATGCTGATGCTTTGCTGAGACGGACTCATGCTGGATGTTTCCGATGGACTCAATCTCCACAACCGATGATCGAATCGGGTTTTAAGTGAAGAGGTGTCCGCCCGGCAGTGGGCACACACACACTTTGTTTGCCACTTGGCAGGGCGTTGAAATGACTAACATTAATTCCCTGGAGTGTTAACCACAACCACTACATGCCAAACCCCACCCCCACGTAACGTAGCCTAACTTCAACCACTTTGGTGGCTTAACTTTGGTGGTTTTGTCCCCAGAATATGAGGACGTAGCGGTAGTCACAAGCATACATTCAGACTAAAGCTCTACAAACAAACACAAAACTTCCAGGTGGGTGAACATTTACATTTAGTTGCCCCATTAACTATTAAAATTGTGGATATATTTTCTTTCAATACAAACCTGAAATAAAATTACAAACAAGTACACAGACAGGATATTTTCTGTCTTTTTGAGGACATTCAATCTTCCTGATATAAATGAATAGAAATACAAACTACACATAATTTCAGTTTATGCACATGGATCACAAACAAAAAGGACGCCATATAGGACTTGTTGTTCCACACCTTCGGTAAGCACTCAACCATTTTATTTTTCAACACCTTCACCTGAGGGAGTTAACATCGGTTCCCTTCCCCAGTGCTGTGGTGTCAAAGCATATTCTTAGTTTGGTCACAAAGTCGACCTCAGTCCTGCTTATTCCTGTTTAACCTGTCTTTCCTTTCCCACCAGCCACATTCTCACTTCATCCTCCATCCACCCACTTTCTATCTAGCTCCTTCTGCAAAAAACTGTAAACATTTGAAACTGCTATAAAAACAGTCAATAATTGTGTGATTAAATGCTCCTATCAAGTCAACCTAGACTGGGTTTTCCCAGATCCAGAGAGCTACAATGGTGATCATACAGGCGGAGATGAAGACGATGTACAAGCCGAACAGCAGACGGTCGATGACCGCCCCGATCATTTGCCATTCCTGCGAAGCGTTGCTTTCCTGGTAGTGTTTGTAGAGTTGGAGGCGGATGGCCGCGAGATCTCTGCTCAGCTTCCACAGTTCAACCAGCACCGGATCCGTAGGGGGTTTCACTGGTGTATCATCGCCAGAGAGGATCTGAAGATCTCTTGGAAAGATGAAGCTGGTATTCGTTACTGGTTATGTGTGTGGGGGAGAAAAAAAAAAATCAAGATTGGATTAAAAGGCAGGTAATGCAGATTCTGATAGTGAAAATGTAATGAATTATCAAATCACCAACTTGTTAGACATCCTTTTTCAAATGTAACAAGAAAAAAATGTTAATATTCTGAGCACATTATGTTGTATGTAGTTATTGTTGCTATGCCTGTCAAGAACAGTGGGAGATTTATTATCAAAGTTAACGGTCATTTTTGAACCAATTGGAGTGTGAATCCTGTCGACTTATCTGTTGCCAACAGATTTTATTACTTCTGTGTAGATTCAAAAATAAATAAAAATTCTATAAATGTGGTTAAGATCTTACAGAATGATGTGCAAAAATATAATCACATAAGAATATACTTGTCTCTCTGAGTTAAAACTATACCAAACCATACCTGCTTCAGGTGGGCGAAGGCAGACTGTGATGCGGTTGCTCTTCTTTTTTGGAGGGAGACAAACGACAACGGCCAGATATCGTAACACGAAGACACTGAGCCAGTTGGGCACCGCGCTGTAATGGCTGGAGCTGAACTGGATATTAGTGATGAGGACCGTCTCCAACAGGCTGCCCACCATCAGAGCGAGACTGACCGAGAACAAAATGTCTGCAGGAAACAAAACGTTAAGAAATAGACATTTTTTATTTACGCTTTATTAATCGAGGCTGCCATTTATGAGCTGCCATGAGGATAGAAGTGATCTCATTGATTGATTTAAAATGATATGTTCAATGGCTTTTTGACAAGAGGAACAGTAACCATATAAAATAAATAAATAACCTTTATCTGGAGAAAGCCATAGTTTGGGAACATTGGTGGAGGTGTCACTCACTCATGAGAGGTGTGACGTCCCCGGTGACCGGCAGCAGGTCGTTCATCATGAGCAGGAAGACGGTGTAGCCCAGGATGAGGGTCATCTTGAAGGCGCACCGGTCCACACTCTGGGGGGGCAGCAGGAAGCTGAAGAGGTCCAATGTGACCAGGAAGCAGCTGGGGATCAGGAGGTTCACCACGTAGAGGACCGGCCTACGTTTCAAAATGATCTTGGGGATGAGAAAGAAGTAAAATACAGCAAAGGTTTCAGTGAGACCATTAATAAGGCCTTAGCCTCCACCAGCCACCATTAAACTGTTTAGCTTCTAATTCTTTTTCGATGCCTTGTACCTTTGGTGTTCCCAGGGATCCATCACAGGTCCCCTTTTGTTCTCTGTTTAAAAGCTTTCACTGTGACAAGTATACACAAAAGCAACATCCACTACACTTGTTTCTTTAAAAAACAAATATGCTTTTTCCAGCATATGCTGCTTCTTATAAACTATGACCATTTATCTTGATTGATATTGGAGATCAATAAATTCAATCACATGAACACAGTTTCTTAAGGGTATGACGCCTATTTTAAAATTCATGTTAAATAGATTAATACAGAATAAATAAAATGAGCAAAAATAGCTTACATAGTATCTGATCTCGGAGTAGCTTCCAACAGATATGTTCAGGGTAACTGGAGCTGCTTTGATATCTATGAGCTCCCACTCCCCTTCAGTCTGGATCACCTGCCTGGACTCCTCCAGGATCTCTGCAGCTGTGTTGTTTTGAATCATTCTGATGTCTTCAGCTGGAATATCATTTAAGGAAAGAATGTCCACATTATATTCCCAGTCCAAGTGTTGTTTGCGGTGCAAATGAGTGGAGTTTCAGTAGAAGTTCATGGACGTCTACCTACCAAAGTGTAGATATGACCCAAAGGTCAACGAGCAGTTCTGGACATCGAAGGGGAAAGTGTAGATGACTAATTTGCAGGAGCTGACCACTCTGACGGGCCTATCATCAAAAACACGACCTGTGTTGTGCAAGTAGACATAGGGAGTTTTGGGAGATTTGTCCTCATCCATGCTGGAAAGAATAAAATAGAAAGATATTTAAATTGCGTATACATCTTCCACTTAGCGGAGTATTTTCCTTGGATTCAGAAACAAATAAGTAGCCACCAAATATTTAAAACTGTGGCCAAAATCCACACTACAGCCTCAACTTTATTGATGGTGTGATTGATTTTACAATATTACAGACTAGTGGAGATCCTTTTACTTACAACTCTGAGATATAGATGTCTGGGACCCACAGCTTTTCTCGACGGACAGATACTCTTTTAGTCCCACATTCTTTCTCATCCCAGCTCAGCCCCTCAATATCCCACTCCTACATTAAACAGAAGAACAATTATTGTATCACTACTTTACACATCTTGATTTAAAAGTTTGGTGATATTCTACATTTTTATTGTCAACAAATGAATGCCAAATTCCAGGACACTGTAGCTTCCTCTCTGCCGTAGATAACACTATTAATGTTAATGTTAATAACACTAAAGATCCACCCTTGGACCATACTTACTCAATGTAAATAACTCTTAGGTCACAGTTTTTACCAAAATAATTAATCGGCTGTCAATTTTTATGTTTTTGAAGGATTGTGCCCAAAGGGTATTTGACACGAGTAAAAATCCTGTTATTTAATATTAAATGTATTTAGAAACTGAGGGCAATCTCTCTCTTTCCTCTTTGTACCAATACATTAATTATTCTTGCATATTTTGGTTAATTAATGCATTTAGTCTTCAATTCATGTGCTCTGAAAACTTACCAGGACTTGCCATATGAATGTTATCAAGGACTGGGCTTTTTCATCCTAGGGAAGAGACATATTTATGATTATTAGTGATTAATTACATATTAATGATGAATAGAATTCACTGTTGAAATAAATGTGCTTGTGCATACATGTGTATGTGAAAGCATGGATAGAACTAAGTGCAGGTCATGGACTCACCACTCCTAAAATTCCCACCAGAGTCAAAGTGATGGAGACGTTCAGCGTATCTAAAAAGGATTTTACAGGTCGCAGTTGTTTTCTAGGAAATAGTTCCTTCTCAAGTTCAGCAAACAAGGATTCTTGGGTCGGGCTGCTGCAGTTCAATGCTGCAACACAACCTGAGTTCAAAAATGAGAAAGAAGCAATCTATATTCAGGAAATAGCCCATATAAATGCATTTTTTCTCGTATTTATATTTGCTCAATGGCAAATCTTTTTTGGGAGGGAGTTCTAGAGGACTATAGTGAGCTCATCCGCAAATTGAAAAAACACTTTCGGACCTAGTACTACTCTTCTACTACTAGGTTATTTTCTCTGCGTCGTTAATGACATCACCTTCAATTAAAAAGTGCCAGGTATGCCACAGTATGTCTCAGGCTTTTATTGTGAAAGGTAAGAGCGAAAAGAGTGGCTGCTGTTGTCATTGTGGGTGCAGTAGGCATATTTCCCCAAATTATTAATTAAATACAAAGTACTTTGTGACAAACAAACAAACAAACCAAAAAGAGCAAGGAAATGCTGCAGCGTGTCAAAACGACCGATCTGAATCGAAAAAAGAGAGAACTAAGGACTTCAAAATAGTTTGATGACGTCACGACTAAACGCCCGGTGCCCACCGAACACAAGACACCGCGAGAACCGCGCGCACAACCGGCGATTCCACCGCTTCTCCGAGAGAGAGGAGGCAGCGAGCGCCGGAGCTCAGATTTCACACGTGAAGAGGTAAGCTTCATTTGCTCTCCAGCTGCTGTTTAAGTCGGTTTCCTGCGCACCTTTCCACGTGTGTGCGCGTGCGGGTGAATGACACACGAGGAAGTGGCTCACAGGAGATCACAAGTTGTATCGTACTGTTATATATTGATGACCAGAGGCGGTCCTGGCTGGATTTACGCCCTGGGCGAACCATCCCTTGCAACGCCCCCCCCCCCCCACCTCGTCGCCAAAAAAAAAAAAAAAAAAATTACCCCCAAACCCTGACACCAACACAACAATATATTATATTATTTGTATTATTTTAATATATATCATCTTAAATACAAAAAGGTAACAAGAACAGAGAAAAAACAAGGTAAATAAATGTACCAATGTAAATTGCACAAGGATTCCACAGGATCTAATAACCATGCTTGAAAAATCCCTGAAGAAAGCTAAAAAAAACAACAACAAATAAAACTACTCTGTGGAGCATTAAAAAAAGATTCGTGCAGTAAACTATATTGTATTTTACATACGAGTTTTGTTTTGCATCATCCTAATACCATCTGAATAGAATGAAGACTCGACATCATTAACTTTTGCATGACCTTTTGCCAACACCGTCCGTTCGCCCGTCAATCAACCGGAGTCACGTGACATCACGTAAATAAATTCACGGAGATTGACACAGATTTATTTTATTTTTTTTACATTTTTCACATAACCCAATTAATTACATGTAGGTATATGGGTCTATGTTCATTTTAGGAATGAAATACAATTTATTTGGCAGCAGTTTGTGTTGTGTGGTGGCCTAGGATCAGTCTATCCCCCGCCCCCCTCCCTCTTGCCGACCTCTGCAGTCGCAAGTTGATCCCCCGCCGCCCCCCTCCCTCTTGCCTCTTCTGACACACACACATAACCTGTATGACTCTGACTCTCAGCAGCAAGTTGACGTGAGGGCGCCCAAGCACCCACTCCACCAACTTTGACATGGAAATGAGCGGCGGTAGTATAGAGATATGGCGACAGTTTTTTAAATTTATTTTTTATTTATTTATTTATTTATTTTTTTGGAGGGCGCTCGCTCGTGCGCCCTCACATAGATTGCGCCCTGGGCGGTCGCCCACATTGCCCATAGCAAAAACCGGCCCTGTTGATGACACTGAGCATACGAACGTTGCTATTTGGGTTTTGTGTATCCATGAGATCATATGGAAATCGCGATTATCCTTGCCAAATGAATTCCCGATATGATCGCGATAATCATCAAACTATGCTTAAATGTCACTGGAAATCACTTTACAAATTTTGAGATGGAATGAGAAACCATGGGTTGATTTAATGAGTTGATAGCCACCAACTCATTAAATCTTCTAAAGGTGATTTCATATCTCGATAATGATTTAGGCCTATATGGTGAAGTAGTTTTCTGGTTATTCAGGAAACGGTGGAAATAAATACGTGAAATAACCACATGGTAAAAGCTATTTTTTGTATACTGTGTCAGATAAATTAACAGCAGATTTGTTTAGTATTTTTGTATTTATTCAAGAACTTCCGATTTTTGCATTGGATTTAGAATATCTAAAAAAATGGCAAACATGGGTGTTAAGATACTTACGTTTTATTCAGCAAAGCAAATACAAATGCACACCACTTTTATGATATTTGCAGATTGAATACAATTGCTAGAAATAAAAAGCTAAGGTATGTAAAATAATACGATGGTTGCTAAGTGCTGACTGTTGTTGAAATACTGAAGATGTTTCCTCAATGCTGAGTTTTTTTTATCAAATTGTTGAAACTGTTTTCTAAATGCTGTGTGTGTTTTTCTGGAAAAGATCTGTTTTCTTCATTTGCATTGCGTTGAGCTCTCATTGTACAAACAGCATCATGGAGAAAACGCTTAGTCTTGACATATGTTTTACTTCTCAGTACAACTCGGCTATACTTGCTACTCTAACTTACTGGTTTCTGGGAAGCTGTTTATGTATTCTGTAACACATCTCACCGATTTCAGTTTATGGTTTATTTAAATCCTTAACACTTCAAATTGTCACTGCTTTTTCACAAACTCAAATTCATCATCACAGTATGGATGAATATGCCACAAAACAACTTACTTATACACACACAATATGTAATACACTTAAGGGCAACAATCAACTCGTAACATATGTCATTCAGTAGTTTTTCTCTTGCTTATTGATTCATGAATATAAAGTGAGAAAAGACCAACATTTCTCTGTAATCAAATTCATTTGTGTTTAGTTTAGGTTGTTTTTACGTTTTTTTTCGTTTGCAAATCATCTTAAAAACATTTCCATGGGAATATAATTCCACTTTATAATTCATCTTCCATCCATTCCAATTGATTACTTACTTACCATGAAAGAGTGAAAAACAGATGAAGACGAGCCCGACTGTCTTCACAGCCGTCATCTTGTCTGTAGCTCCGCTCCCTTTATAATGTAAGACACATTATGAAGTCTGAACAAATGCCGTTTTCTTGTCCTTAACTGGCTTAACTCAACTTTCCTGTCCGCCTCATTTGCATGCGTGTAAACAACAACAGTGTTGCACAGTTAAATAAAACTAAGCAAACTGGGACATGAGCTGTTAATGCTGTTTTGAAAACGTTGTCTTTGTTACCTCAGGAGTTCATTTCACTCGTTAAGTCTGTTTAATTTGGACGTTTGCAAATATTGCTACCATACACCTCAGCACACAGTGAGACTCCAAATGTAGTCATTTATCTGGATGTTATCAAATATAAATGGAAAGGATGCATGCAAGAGATGATTTGGATTCTTAATATGTATATTAAATGCAAAGGAAGGATAGTTTGTGTCTTGTCTTGTGGCTAAGTGCTGCATAGTTCAGAGAAGTGCAGTCCTGGACTTCATTTGCTTAAAGCCTTTTAGGAAAATAAGCAAACAGAAGAACACCTCCGAGGCAACATGCTTTGTTTAAACATGGATATAGCATGTTAAAATGAGTAGGGGAAGGGGGTTATAACCGTGCATATGTGATATAATATATCACTTGCTAATACGTTTCATCCAACCTTCATGTTCAAGTCAGATTTTCCATCATCCACATGTATGTTGGAATAGGTTTTTGTTTGATGTAAATCATTAATAATGAAAATTTTCTGCATTCTGCAAAAATGTATTGATTTCTCCTGCATCAAAGACGTAAAAATATGAATATTCTACAAGCGCAGACATCAAAGTAATGATGATTGTGTGATTAAAATCATCAATTCAAACTACGTCCACGTTATTGACGATCCAGATGGTTATGATGGTGATAAAGCAGGCAGAGATGAATAAGATGTACAAGCCGAACAGCAGACGATCAATGACTATTCCGATCATTTGCCATTCCTCTGAGGTGTTGCTCCCCTGTAATCTGTTGTCCATCTGGAGGCGGATGGCCGCGAGATCTCTGCCCAGCGTCCTCAGTTCATCCAAGACTGGCTCTGGTGGGGGTTTGACTGGTGGCGTATCACCAGAGAGGCTCTGAAGATCTCTTGGACAGATGAAGCTGGCATTCGTTACTGTCAAACAAAAAAGTACTGTTTACAGACAGAAAAAGGAAGGGAGCACCTAATCATCACAGTATACCACTAAGTTGGGGGAGCAGCCGGAGCCCTACAACATCCGACCTCCAGCAGGCTACTGGTGTGCATGTTTCTGACTGAACTGCCAGAAACAGACTCAAAGCCCAGCACTGTGCAGCTCCACTGGCATTTGCCAGAAGTTTGTGTAATGAGCCTGGGGTTCCTCCTGATGCAGTGGAACCTGGGTTCCTCCTGGTGCCGTGGGTAATGGGTTCTTTCTGGCCCTGGGTTCCTCCTGGGGCAGTGGACCATGGGTTCCTCCTGGGGCAGTGGAACCTGGGTTCCTCCTGGGGCAGTGGACCCTGGGTTCCTCCTGGTGCAGTGGGCCCTGCGTTCCTCCTGGTGCAGGACAATGCCCGGTCTCATGTTCCCAGAGTGTGTAGATTGTTCCTGGATGATGAAGGCATTGATGCCATTGACTGGCCCTCATGCTCCCCTGACCTAAATCCAATTGAGCACCTATGGGACACTATGTAATATTGCTACGTTATATATAATTCGATCAGTCTTTTGTACTACTCAAATAATTTTTTTTTTTCTTGTACTCCTATTTTACTTCAGAGTCAGAAGCTTTTGGAACAAGCCGGTAAGCCAGCCTTGAATAGCATTATTTACGACATACAGTAACTATAGTAACTCCACATTCGATTCACTTTTCTTATAGTCATTGTCAAGAGTTTCGTACACGATGCAGTAGCAAATCCTCAACAGTAGAAATAATAATGAAAATAGATATATGATGATAATGGTATACCTCCAGCCGGTCGTGGAAGGGACACTGTGACACGGTTGCTCTTCTTTTTTGGAGGGAGACAAACGACGACGGCCAGATATCGTAACACAAGGACACTGAGCCAGTTGGGCACCGCGCTGTAATGGCTGGAGCTGAACTGGATGTTAGTGATGAAGACCGTCTCCAACAGGCTGCCCACCATCAGAGCGAGACTGATCAAGAAAAAAACGTCTATCGGGCACAAAAAAAGGGAATGGTTAAGACCTAAAGAGATGATTTTCATTTAAACGGGTAGGGACATTTACATTTTAAAACGGCAATGAGGCCAGAAGTAATCATCATTAATTAGGTTACAATTCAGTGGACAGTGCAGGAGAACCACCTTTACTAAAATTATAAATAATATGAAATAAATAGCATGACATCCATTTGTTGGGGTTGATTTAGACTGTTTAAATCCACATATATCAGAGGAATAACTCTCACTGATGAGAGGAGTGGACTCCCCGGTGACCGGCAGCAGGTCGTTCATGATGAGCAGGAAGACGGTGTAGCCCAGGATGAGGGTCATCTTGAAGGCGGACCGGTCCACGCTCTGGGGGGGCAGCAGAAAGCTGAAGAGGTCCAATGTGATGAGGAAGCAGCTGGGGATCAGGAGGTTCACCACGTAGAGGAGCGACCTACGTTTCAAAATAATCTTGGCACGAGAAACAAGTAAACATTTTTTAGGAACTTTTAAAGGAATGTAGTACAAAAAAGGATGTGGAGGTCTGTCTGGACGGATAATAAAGACAAATATTTTGTATGATACAAAATGGGATGTTTCCTCAATGGGATGTTTTTCCTTAGCAACTATCATGTTGTTCCCAAAAGATGTACAGGTTTTAAGCATATGATAATCTCAAAAGGTGCAAAAAATGGTGTGAAAAGCTGCGTTAAATGTAATGAAGAAATGTAGTAGTGCATACAATAATTACTATGTTTCTTTTTGCAAATTTTACAAGCGGGAACACACTTCATCATTTCAAAGATCAATCACATCAAATTGACAGATACTCTACACAGTGTTTATCTATGGGACCGCAACTGGTTAAACGGTGGTATAAAATACTTGCATACATTGTAGGAATACAGGTATACACAATACAGAAGGAAATTAAATAGCAAAAAAATAGCTTACATAGTATTTGATCTCGGAATAGCTTCCATCACTTATGTCCAGTGTAAATGGAGCAGCTTTGATATCTATGAGCTCCCACTCCCCTTGGGTCTCTATCACTCGTCTGGACTCCGCCAGGACCTGTTCAGCTGTGTTGCGTTGAAACATTTTGATGTCTCCAGCTGGAATTACATGAAATAAAAAATTGTAATAAAACTCAAGTGATGTGTACAAGTACACACTTGCCATAATTAGGACTGATTAGGACTGCAGGGATCAGTCGGCGTAAAGTCCTCGGTTTAGTATTTACCTCGGTTTTCGATTTGTTTTGTGCTCCATTATAAAATGACAGCCTGCATAACTTAAATGACATGTTCAATTCGATTTTCTTTGGAGGAAAATATATAAGATTAATCAGTATAATAGTTGATACATTAATCAATACTAAAATAAGTATAGTGGCAGCCCAAGCCATAATTATAATACAGGTGAATGTGAGGTGGACTTTCAGTACTTTTGACCACATTTGATTTGGTTATTGTAATGTATTTTGTGCAGGCTTACCAAAGTGTAAATATGATCCAAAGGTCAGCGAGCAGTTCTGGATATCGAAGGGGAAAGTGTAGATGACTAATCTGCAGGAGCTGACCACTCTTATCGGCCTATCATCAAAAACACGACCTGTGTTGTACAAGTAGACATAGGAAGTCTTGGGAGATTTGTCCTCGTCCATGCTGGAAAAGAATAAAATTGAGTTTAAAACAGAAATGTTCCACTCAGGTGACACTTCTCCTTTGTTTCTGTAACTAAAAATCCCTTTTTCAGTTCCTATTTTTGCTGTTTCTATAGTGGACAATTGGATCACACCAACCATAAAAATTTAAGTTGTTCAAAGGTGCAACCAGCTATTTGTGTTGAGGGAGATGAGGTCTGTTGATGGTGTGACTCTTTTTTCTAATGAGTGAACATCTTCACATACAGAACATGATTTTTACTTACAACTCTGCAATATGGACATCTGGGACCCAAAGGTTTTCCCGAAGGATGGAGATTCTTGTAGTTCCACATTCCTTCTCATCCCAGCTCAGTCCCTCGATGTCCCACTCCTGCATTAAAACAGGACAACACCAATGGGATGTACAGATCACAACCAACATTTTTAGCTAAGCCACTGCATACTTGCTGGATGATTTTGTTCCCTTGCGAGATAGAAAGCTGGAAGAAGACCGTTGGACCACTATAGTTTTTAAAGGCATGTCAAAAGAATACGGCTAAAATACTGTCAAACACGCCATGAGAAAATGTCTAAATATAATAAACACATGTAGCTAGTTATAGTCAGTTCTACCCGTGCTTTCTTTTGGCTGTACTTTTTGCATTTGGCTTTTTAAACTGTGAAACAAATACAAATATTTAGATTTGTAAATTACCAAACAAAAATATTTATATGGCACTACCTCCGTATGTTGGACGGCAAAATACAGAATATGGACAGCCTTATACCTTAGCAGAGAAAAATATAAGGAGTATCATTGCAAAATGGTATTTAGTTAAAAAGCACAAAAAAAGAGACCATCATAATGAGGCATTGCAATATTTTAACATGGTCAAGATCATGCTACTTGGCCATCAATTTTCTCATAAAAATTTCTGGCATATGGAACAAATAATTTCATGAGTCAGGCTCTTATTGTATGTTTCAGCATTATTTTCTCCACACAGTTTTCTTCAAAAAGTTTTGAGATACAATTTTCAATTCATACGTTTTGTCAGTGTACTGAAAACTTACCAGGATTTGCCATATCAATGTTGTCAAGGCCTGGGCCTTTTCATCCTAGAGATGAGACATTTATGATTATTTATGACTAAAATTGACATATAGGTTCTTGGTTTGAAAAGGTTGTCACTCACCACTCCCAAAACTCCCACCAGAATCACAGACATGGAGATGTTCAATGAATCTGAAACGTTTTTTACAGGTCGCAGAAGCTTTCTAGGAAATAATTCCCTCTGCAGTTCAGCAAACAAGGATTCGGGAGTCGGGCTGCTGCAGTTCAATGCTGCAAAACAACCTGAGTTCATGAGAAGAAAAGATAATTTCATAAGATTTACCAAATAAATATATATTTTTAATTGATTTACAAAAACATTAACATGATTTGTCACGAACAACCACAGAACAACACTGAAACATACATAAATACAAAACCAGACCTATACTTCCTAATAAACACAAACTCACAATGTACGTCATCACAACACATATCAGCAGGCCTAACAAACTAAATGAATAAGAAAGATTAAAGGTTCAAATGAATCCTTTAATAATAAAAAATGGTATCAAAAAAGGAAGGAAATGTTTGATCCATAAACACACTTCATAAAACATTCAATCTTATATGGACAGGGAAATTATGTGAATTCTATCATTACCGTATGTTTTTAAAACAAATTAAATAGAAACTTCTTGACAGCCTCCTCCTTCAATAAACCTTTTCCATCTTTTCCTATTGTTTAATGCCAACACTTTAATATGCATTATATCCCCCCAGAATAAAGTAGCATTTAATAAACATTCTAAATTGATTGAAATTAGTTATATTTTTTTAATTTGAAATGTGCTCAAACATATGTCCAATTTAATTGGGTATTTATGTCATATAGGAAGAAGTATAAATTGAGCAAAATTTCAATAACATTGGAGGCCATCTGTGTTAATCTGTAAATAATGTTTGACCGAAACACCACTTTTTTCACCAACTTTTTGTGTTTTCTGTTCTGTGATAAACTGTTTTAATGAAATTATTTTTATCATGGTTGCAACTTTTTGCACCTCAACCATTTCTAGCTGTGATGAGTGAAATTTAGCACTTACATTGTTTAGTGATTATTGGTGAATATTAGCATTATAACACACTTTTAACATGCTAAACCTCAGCATGCTAGCATTGTCTTTGTGAGTGTGTTGGCATGCTGACATTAGCATTTAGCTCAAAGTAATGTAACATCACAGAGCTGCTAGCATGGCTGCATTCTCAGTATGTTGTACTTATCTCAGCTTTAATTGCTGGTTCGTTAAAAGCTGTTTATATAGTAAAATAATGTTTTTGTCAATTTTGTTAATTAGCATTAGCATTTTTTAATGAAAAAACAAAACAAAACATAAATTATTTTCCATAACTCGATGCAAACTGGTCACAGTGGTCACACAATTACAGTCTGGGATATGTCAATGATTAGCAAAAATATTGATTTTGATGCATTATTTTGTGTAGTGTCAGATTAAAAAAAAAAAAAAACTCACACTGTGACCCTTAGAGGACAAAAATGTCTGTGTCAAAAAAGTGCCATAAAATCATTATGTATTAACATTTTTATCAAGCTTTTTTTAAATTTCAATCCTTCAAAGACATGAAACTGAGTGAATGGAAAATAATGCCATGAGAACAACTTGCTCTGGTTCATATGGTCATGCACACCCCTATAAAGATGCACACATCCTCACCACACCCCCCCACACATGGGCGCGCGCACACACACACACACACACACACTCTCTCTCTGACAACTTTTTCAACAACACACACATCATCGGAGTTGAATATATTCGCTCAAATGTCTGCCAGTGCTCAAAAACACATGGAGGAACTAAGGAATATTGCATGTTTTTTCCCGATATCCCAAAAATGGGAAAATGGCTCAATCTGTTGGAAAACAGTAAAAACTACAACTTTGAAGTTTTGACTTTAGAATAAAAACATAAAAGAGAGATTGCATGATTTTATGCTGTAATGGCAGTGGGATCAAACATTGTAGTTTTCCTGGTTTCATATTGTTCTCCTAAATTGCTGAGTCAGATTTGTGTTTACAAATCTAAAACTGCATAAAAAATAAAAATGCATCACAGATTAAAATACTCACATACACCACTCTCTTACATCCATATCTACACACCCACATCATTTTTGTTACATACATGTATTCCACTGGCCTGCTATGATCTGTAATACAACAGACAATGAATATTTGGAAAAATTAGGAATTTCCTCTGTGTTCCCAAAATAGGAAAATGGCTTTATCTGGTGGAACATAGTAAAAACTACAATTCTAGAGCACAAAGTCCAGAATGACAAAAAAAAAAAAAAAATCATGACTGTAGGCTATGCTGCAATAGCCCTGGGGTCAAAAATGACAGTTATAATTGGTTTGAATGGGGACTTTTTTTTTTTTGTCTCTAAGGGTCACAGTGTAACAAAAGTGTTTACACAGTGTATTATAGACATAGTATAGAAGGTTGAAAAAAACAATAATTTCCCCCAAAAATACACCCTTGGCATTTTATGCCATATGCGTTAACACAGCCGAAATGTTCGTAAAAACAAAAATGAAAAGGACAAAAACGTCCCCAAGGGTCCGGGTTAAAGGGACAGTTCACCACAACAACAAAAAAATAGTTTATCTTGTGAGAAGTTTCATGTAAAACTATGGTTGAAAGAAACTAGTTCTTACATGAAACTGCTCACAACAAGGTCTGTGAATTATCATCGGTTCCGATTTCTGGAAAGAGACTGTTGTTTTTTCAAACTACTGTTTTTGGTGCTTTTGAGCACAACAAGCTGGATGCAAATATAATTACATTCAGGAGAAGGCAGACATCTCTCTGGCTCATATATAAAAAAAACGAAGCAACACCAAAAACAATCTAGATTGAGAAATATCTTTACAGGTAAGAATAATGTATTTTTGGAGGTAAACTGTCCCTTAAAAACATAAAAAAGGGTGATTTAGATCAAGAATCTGCCAAACAGTGTTATAAAACTCCTATCCAGTCATGCATAGTATGTTGAAAATTAAAAGCAACAAACATATAGCCACCATCTTTTAAACATTTCGCTAATCCTTATATTGTCAATATTCTGTCTTCCTTACCGTGAAGCAGTGAAAAACAAATGAAAATGCGCCCGGCTGACTTTACCTCCGTCATCTTGTCTGCTCTACTCTCACTACTCGTTACTCAACTCAATTACTTTCAGAACTCATTTTCAAAGGCCAATGTCAACCGCCTGAACAATGCTGTGTCTCGTTTCTGATTGGTTATTTTCAGTCCCAACTCTCAACTTTTCTTCCTGATTTTCTTGTGTGCGTGTCATGTTTGTCAAAGTAAAAACAAACACACTTTCACACTGCTCTTTGTGATGTTGTTGTTTTAAGAGGACTCGAGTTGCACAAAATTCAAACGTGTATAAAGTGTCTATCTATTTCAGAATTTTTGTGTGCTCTGCACTCAAATTCACACATTTATCAACTTCAACTTTTTGTTTGTCGACTCTCTCGTCAAGTCAGTCTCTGTACGTGTTGCTGAAGATCCAGATACATGCGATGGTGATAAAGCAGGCGGAGATGAAGATGATGTACAAGCCAAACAGCAGACGGTCAATGACCGCCCCAATCATTTGCCATTCCTCTGAGGTGTTGCTCCCCTGTAATCGGTTGTCCATATGGAGGCGGATGGCCGTGAGATCTCTGCCCACCTTCCTCAGTTCATCCAGGACCGGGTCTGGTGGGGGTTTCACCGGTGGCGTATCACCAGACACGCTCTGAAGATCTCTTGGAAATGCCATGGTGGTATTCATTGCTGGATATGACAAAAACAATAACAACAAAAAATCAAGTAGTGTTATTAAGTGTGACACAATTTTGAACAAGCCAGTGCTAATATGAATGAATAACTAACACATGCTATCCATCCATGGGAGGATCAAGGTCTCACTCACATGCTGTTGGCTGTGGGCAGTGGCGGACTGGGACTAAAAAACAGCCCTGGACTTTGACTCGGCCCAGCCCACAACGGATGCGCGAAAACTCAAAATACTTAAATCTTAACCCATGATATTTTTACCTTCTAAATTATAGCATTATCACTGTTGACTAAAAGTTGTGTTAAGAGCATAGTGTAAATGCTTTTTGTACAGTCAGGTGTTTTGTCTTCCTCTGAGCGTGGTAAGAAAACAACACTTCTAGGCTGTGACTGTCTGATTTGGGGCGCTCAAAGTAATGCAGGGTAGAGCTGGAGTGAGTGTCATCCTCTCTATGCTCTACCTAAATAAACAAATGAAAGAATGGATTTTAAAAAAACAACAGGGTTTATGTATTATGTATCATCTATTCCATGCAATCTTAAAAATTGATTTATTACTTACTAATTTTAATTAGTTTGTGCAGAAATTACTACACAAAAATGGTTCAACTACTTTTATTAAATATTTAATAAATAACTGTAATAGTTTTGTTTCATTTCTGGTAAATGTAGCAACTTGAAATAACATTTGCTAACGTCAGATTACCTAGCAAGTAACCCTAATTTCCCCCCTTTCATACTTACATGCCCTGCACTTGTCTGGGGAACTTCCACCAGCTCATGCATCTGTCCCTCATCTATCTGTCCCTGTGCTGCGGCTGCAGCCTCAGCCTCAGCCTCAGCCTCGTCCTGCACAGCGGTCTGGCTCTCAGAACTGCAGGCGCCGCCTCCAAACTTGCTGCTGCCGGCAGTTGCTGCACTGCTGCCGCTGGCAAACATTTCTGTGAGCTTCCGACATTTGGATGCTTCGCTCTCTAACTGCCTAATTTTTTTTCCCTCACCTTCTCAGCCCCTTCTTTTTCTTTCCTTTTTTTAGGATTAGCAACAGTATCCATCTCTAGTCTCTCCCATCTGCACTTGCACACGGCTGAGTGACGAGTGAGCTTGCGCATCTATGGGCCTGCAGGCGCATTGTTGCCACCTATCGGTCTGGACATGGAACAACAGTAGATTATAAGAAAGAGAAAAAAAAAACAAAAAAAACACTGACGGCTGCACAGCGGCCGGCCCGGCGGCCGTCCTGCAGCACCGGCCGTTCTGGTATTCTCCAGAACGTCCAGATGGCCAGTCCGCCCCTGGCTGTGGGGTTCCACAAGGATCAGTGCTTGGACCCATCCTATTTATTCTCTACATGCTCCCCCTCGGTAAAGTCATCAGACGCTTCGGGATATCATTCCACTGCTATGCTGATGACACGCAATTGAACGGACACTTATCCATCACCATCAACAGCATCACCTCTCTCCATCCTCACTGCATGTCTGGAGGAGATAAGGGCGTGGATGGGACATAACTTTCTCCAGTTGAACAGCTCGAAAACCGAAGCCATCCTCATCGGTTCCCCTCATCAAATTCGAAACTCCTCCATAAATTGCATTACATTCTCTGGCAAGGACATCCCTCTTTCATCAACAGTCACTAACCTTGGTGTCAGGCTTGACCCCAATCTAACCTTTGAGGCCCACATAAATCACCTCTGCAAAATCTCATTTTTCCACCTGAGGAATATAGCCAGACTTCGTCCCACACTCACTCCACGAGATGCAGAGAAGCTCATCCACGCCTTTGTCTCCTCCAGACTTGACTACTGCAATGCACTTCTCAGCGGGATTCCCGGCAAGAGCATTCAAAACAGCGCCGCTAGAATCCTGCTGAAAGTACGCAAATATGACCACATCACACCCATCCTTCACTCGCTACACTGGCTACCCATCTCCGCCCGGATCGACTACAAAGTCTCCCTCCTCACATGCTACACTACGATATTATTGTGGGGAGTAAGCTAGTTAGCCTGGCATGCTAATGTCCGTAATTGTTGTTTTATTGCGTTTCTCACTTGTGCTGTTGTTTTCATGCCCCCGTTCCGGTGATAGCTGGTGGCCAGATGGATTCTGTTTTTTAGAGGCAATTTCTCCAAATTTGGCACAAACGTCCAGCTGGACTCGAGGATGAACTGATTAGATTTTGGTGCTCAAAGGTCAAGGTTACTGTGATCTCACGTCTGTCCCATTACCGCAAATTCGATACATCAGGAACACCTTAACATCCTGATAATGGAAATTCAACGATCGGCTCATGTAAAATCAAACCATCCCTAATGACAGCTCAAGTCCATTGTCCAAGATTATGTCATAAGAACTTTATATACCGTAAATCCTCTCATATAGGCCCGGGCCTTTATTTGCTCAAGCGCATCGCGGCCTAGGCCTTTATTGGAAGGAGGCCAGAATTAGAGACAGGCCCCTATTTCTACTTGAGCAAAATGGACAAACAGTAAAAGATTTTCGATAGCTTGCGGGAGGCGGCGGTGCCACGTCTCTCGACACTCCCCGCGACGCGAAGGCATTGCACGGCTTCTTACATACCGTAAATCCCCTAATATAGACAATGGGAAGCGTGGAAATAACGCTGCCTGTGGACACTTGCCCCCGCCTCCATTAGAGACCGGCCGTTATTTACCTCCGCCAACAGCGAGACCGGCCAATGTTAGAGACCGGCCGGTAATAGAATACAGGTATTAGAGGATTTATGGTAAATAAACATACCTGCAGCAGGTGGTTTAAGGGAGACTGTGATGCGGTTGCTCTTCTTTATTGGCGGGAGACAAACGACAACTGTTAGATATCGTAAGACTAGGACGTTGAGCCAGTGAGGCACCGCGCTGTAATGACTGGAGTTGAAGTGGATATTAGTGACAAACACCGTCTCCAACAGGCTCACCACCATCAGAGCAAGACTGGCCGTGAAGAAAACGTCTGTGGGGAAACGAAACAAAACAAATGAAGGAATGGTTAAGAAATATGGAGATATTTTCCATTAAATCGATATCCATCAAATCTGTCTCATTCAGCAGTCCTGCAATAATTACGTATGTACTGTAATGTTCAGCTGCTGTAGAAAGGTTGGTGGTGCAATTGCATTGCACCTTGCATGGCGTTCTTCTCGATAAGAGCTGCAGTTTGACTAATTTTAACTAATGATAATATTTCCAGCGACAAGCACATAGGCTGTAAAATCTATATATTTATCTAATGTAATTTTGATGGTATCCATTACTGCTGCTGCTAGGGCTTTTACCATTTAACAAAAAACATTTACAATTCTTTTTTTACAGTGTGGCCATGTTAATAGGAGCTGTAGGCTCATTTTGAAATCAGAGGAATAACTCTTACTGATGAGAGGAGTGGACTCCCCGGTGACCGGCAGCAGATCATTCACGATGAGCAGGAAGACAGTGTAGCCCAGGATGAGGGTCATCTTGAAGGCGGACCGGTCCACGCTGTGGGGGGGCAGCAGGAAGCTGAAGAGGTCCAATGTGATGAGGAAGCAGCTGGGGATCAGGAGGTTCACCACGTAGAGGATCGGCCTACGTTTCAGAATGATCTTGGGGACGACGAGAAACAAGTACAAACTTTAAGACTTTAGTGAGACAGGAATATTGACCTCCTCCACCTGCTCCCATAAAACGTATTCTGTTGTAGTTGCTAAGGCTTTTGATGCCCCCCCCAGACCTTAACTGTACCCCAAGAATTCATCACAGGCCCCCCTTTGTTCACTGTTCACATGCCTCCACTAACAAATGTTCCATAAAAAAACTAAACTAAATAATCTCACTACCACGTGTTCGCCCACTACAAATTTACACAAGCATAGCTGGCAATACGGGACGTGCCTTACTGAGACCCGAACATGACATGACATGGAAGTGGACATGAAAGTGTCACAGATAAATACCGGTATTAAACACAGAATTAAATTAAAACACTTACATAGTATCTGATCTCGGAGTAGCTTCCAACAGCTATGTTCAGGGTAACTGGAGCTGCTTTGATATCTATGAGCTCCCACTCCCCTTCGGTCTGTATCACTTGTTTGGACTCCTTCAGGATCTCTGCAGCTGTTTTGCTTTTAACCACCGTAATGTCTTCAGCTGGAATAAAAAAACAAAAAAAACAACCTGTGGTTCCATATTACATGCCCAGTCTGTGGGAATTGAAGCTTGTTGTCTTCTGCAAATGAGTAGAAAGATGTCTGTGTGAAAGCTGAGTTCATGGCAGACAGGCCTGGAGATATTTAAATTGTTGATAATGCATAATTGCTGCCAAAAAAATATTCAATTTAATGACAATTTTCAGTGTACTCAAAGTAAATTCCTGCCATAATAATGGAACTGAATGTGAGGTGGGCTTGCATTTCTGAGATCAGCAAGTCCAGTTGCCTATGTAAAAGCTTTCAAAGGTTTTTGTTTTTTTGCGCAGGCTTACCAAAATGTAAATATGATCCAAAGGTCATTGAGCAGTTCTGGACATCGAAGGGGAAAGTGTAGATGACTAATCTGCAGGAGCAGGTCAATCTGATGGGTTTATCATTGAAAACACGACCTGTGTTGTACAAGTAGACATAGGGAGATGTGGGAGATCGGTCCTCCTCCATGCTGGAACAAAAAATAAATAAATAAAATTAAGTAATTCACGTTAACTCATAATTATTTTATTGGTCTCTATAACTAAGAATGAATTGAAAAATATCTTGGTGTTATTTCTAATATTTATAATTGTATGAGTTATAATGATTTGATCAATGGAAGCTTACAAACAGCTGTTAAGTTGTGGAAAAAAAGAACTGCAAGATACTTGTGTTGAAGGAGATTTATTGATGTAATTACAGACTACTACACTATTTTAACTTACTGCTCCGAGACAATGACATCTGGGATCCAAAGCTTTTCTCGAGGAAATGAGACTCTCGCGGTTCCACATTCCTTCTCATCCCAGCTCAGACCCTCGATGTCCCACTCCTACAGTGAACATCACAACAGCCATTATAACAACTTTAAATCAACGGATGTGTCTGGTTGGATTTAAGTTTTCTTGTCGTCAACCATTCCCAAGAAAATAACACAACCAATATATAGATGATACTAACAAATATTTTCTGTGTTGCAAAAGTCTCAAATGGTGGGTTGGACCTTCTGGGTTCTCATTCAGTCTTAAAGGAGGCATATTTTGGGCAGCCGTAGATTTTTTTTATGCTCACAAAGTAATTGTCTTTTTAATTTTGTTAAAATTCAGAAAGTTTGCATTTATAATAGAAAGTGCTTTAGTAGATTTATTTAAAAATAAATTTAAGTAAACTTCAAGAACACACTTCCTTTCATAAGAAAAAAATGAGTTTCATTCCAGTATACCATTTAGTTACCTCATGTTGAAAAACAAAATATGCACAATCACCATAAGACATCGTTATGTTTTACATAATCAAGATTATGGTCACCATACATTTTCTCTAAAAACATTATTAAAATATCTGGCACATAAGAGAAATATAAGTTCAGTGCTTGATCTTGTTGTATGTCTCAGCATTTTGTCATTTTCACCATTTCTGAACAGCTTCATGTTTTTTTAACAGTATGAAAACTTACCAGGACTTGCCATATGAATGTTGTCAAGGTCTGGGCTTTTTCATTCTGAAGATGAGACATATTTATGATGATGAATTATATACAATAAAGGATACTTTTTAAATTATGCATATTTATGGGCAGGCACGAATAGATTTTTATGAACTCACCACTCCTAAAATTCCCCTCACAGTCATTTGGACGGATACGTTCAATGTATGTGAAAAGTTTTTTAATGGTCGCATTAGTTTTCTATCGAATAGCTCCTCCTCAAGTGCAGCAAACAATGAGTCAGGAGTCGGGCTGCTGCAGTTCAATGCTGCAACAAAACCTGAGTTCAAAAAGAGAAAGACAGAAACTAAATTCACGACAGACCAAAAATGTATTTTTCTTTAATTTTTCTCAAAAGCAGGTATTACTTTGTATTCTGTATAGAAAGACTGAGTGAACTGTTCAACAAAATACTTCAAAACAGTGACACACATTGATCCATTCAAAATTCAAACTATCATCACACTATTACATGCTACTATTATTTGGTTTTCAGTAGTCTGTTGTATTAATAATTGATGACAGACTTTACTGCATCGATACAGAATTGTTCATAGAATTGATTATTTCTCCCACCTCTACACCTAACCAAAGGAAAACAGACTAATGTGCTTACATCTACAGAAACCTGGCTTCATCATAGCATCCTGCTGTTTATAGTCCTTCTAATTCAAATTGAAAATATTTTCTGCAGTTATTGTGTGAGGTTGTCAGCAGACATGTGGCAAACCAACCCAATGGGATTTTTCTTAGTGTAGCTGGTGATTTAAATCCTCAGATCTGTCCCAGTTTGGATAATCAGACCATATATCCTTATTTTCGCTGTCTACTACCAGCTGTTCTACAGGACTGTTGTTGAATAAACGGACTCACTCTGCAACTATAGCTATCAGACTTTCCCTCTAAGCCCACGGGCAGTTTGAACCCCTCCTCTCCTGCAGCGTCGGTCGCTGGAGCCGTAGGGCTGTGTGCTCAGCTGCCTTCTGCTCACGCTCCACGCCCACGGCTACCAACGCGTTTTGCATTACAGTAATCGAGTCATCACTTTGTTAGTGTAGGACTCAAAGCTTAGATGTGAATAGGATTACACCAAAACTTGCAACCTCATATTTACCCCATTAAAAGTTAATTTCCCCAGATTATTAAACTGCATTTTTTTGTTTGTTTAAGGGCTGACTAGTAGGATTTCCTTGTTTAACTTTATTTGCTCAAAAGCTGATATTTGTTTACTACCAAAAAGACGAGAAGTAATTGCGTTTATAGCTGCAGCATACATTGTAACATGCATTGTGCTCGCTAATGATGTCACCAAGTTAGATCTGAATTATAATTATTATTATTACTATTAAAATTATTATTATTAAGGTGCTGTGTTAAGGTCTTAAGCCTAATTGAAATTCCTCCAAGATATGTTTTTTAGAAAGCAGTTGCAGTGAAACTATATATATATTTGAAATATCTTACAGATGAGTGGAAGGTTGGATATTGGCCTCTAGCTGGTCAGTGCATTGTCATCTAGGCAATACAAATGTGACTATACAAATGTGACTATACTTACACCACGTTTATTATAATTAAGTCATGCAGCTGCCAAATTAGATACACACAGAGAATGTCTCTCTTCCCAAATGGACATGCATTGAAGCAATTGGTGGCCAATTATCTCTGTATGATCATAAAGCCAATCTTTATAACACCAACTCTCTAGGATACTACATCCCCCATGCACTGCAAATACAACAACACAAGTATTTTAAGAGTGCACGCCACCGGCATATAGAATAAACAGACTGAAATAATAATTTGCCCCAACAAACACTGTGGTTAAATTCCTTGATCAAAACTGACTAAACAAACCAAGTTCAGTTATTAACACTACAATAAATGAAAAAAAAAAACATTTAAAAGACAGCTTTGAGACCCTACTTCTGAGTGTGAGCTTTAGGGTTGGTTTGGCCTGTAATGGGATCAGATTTTTAGGGGAAACGCCGGTCGAGCACTTCTTAACCCATAAATGTCCTCGTCAGGCACAGGTGCAATCCCTTCCCTGCCCACCATCACTCTGTCACAGTATTCAGGAGTTTATTCTCTGTAATTCTCTGGGAAAACGAATGCTTTCTTGCAGACGTATTGCTTTGTTAAAGGCACTCATGGCTTCTTTGTAGGCAAACCGTTGCTCATAAAGTTGGAATATTTAGTTTTCAGACACAATCCTCTGTTTATTCCTATTTAAATGCATCAGTGATCACTTTTCACCAGGTGCAATGATTACATTATGTGTCCCAATTACCCAGGTGAAATAAATTCATGCATAACATTTGTTTGGCGCTATTAAAGACAAGACATTTGCAAATTATTCCAACTTTATGGGCAACCCTATTAGAGTGAATGCTGAGCTGATATCAACAGATTCTCTTTTTAATAAGCTGTTATTGTTCAACCATGGAGAAGGTTCTGTCAGATAGACCTTCAGTGGAGCAACAGCATTTAAAGCATATGACGAGGTGGAATTTCCAACCATGGCGTTTAAAGAGCAGTGATCGAAACCCACAAACATCAGAGAACCTTTCTCCAGTTTGACATCCAGAAATTGCTTTTAGTCTTTGTTGAGAGTAGGTCGGCATATAAGAAACACACATCGATGGGCAAAAATGGGTAACTCAGATACTGAGACATTTCTCTAGTTTAATATAGTGTCAATAATCTTCCTTTCTTACCGTGAAGCAGTGAAAAACAGATGATGAGCCCGGCTGTCTTTACTTTGGTCATCTTGTCTGTATCGGCTCAACCACCATCATCACTTGTCCTATTGATTTCAAAGTAACATTCCAACAGTTGGAAGAAATGTGTGTTTCTTGTTTCTAATTGGCTCAACTGGACTCATGGATTTCCCATCTGAATTACTTGCATGCATGTCTTGTTTGTCAAAATAACAGTGTTGACAACTGAAAGGAAAACAAACAAACAAACAGGGGAGTGGTGTTTTCTTTACATTTTCATTGTCATGTAAATTATGTTGTTTTACATTTTGAGTTGGTCTGACAAGCTAGGTCTGTTGATTTGAGCAATTTGCCAATTCTGTGCAAATATTATAGAAGCACACCTCAGGATTCAATGAGCCTGAATCATTACTCACACTTGCATCAAACGCAATAAAAAGACTCAAGAAAAGAAATGATATTACACCTGTACACTGGTGGAAACATTGTGACGGACTTCTCTCCAATGTAAAGGTGTACAGTTTTTAAACTTTTACGTGTGAAGTGTATCTCTGCTCTGCACTCATATTCACTCATTTGTCTGAAGATAATCATATATAAATATTTAAACTTTAATTATATAATATGCATATTAGATGCAAAAGAAGGACAGTAAAAGTCTTCTTGTGTCTCGCTGCATATTTCAGACGAGTAGGCTACGGTCTGAGGAAAAAAAGCACACAGAAGAACTTAAAAGTAACATGAACAATGCTGTGCCTTCCAGTTAAATGGGTTGTTGAAACATGCTAACATTAGTTGTTTAACTGATGATGCAAGAGTAAAGATATACATTATGCAGACTTCAAAGACCATAAAAATACAAGCAGCAAATTGGTTATAGAGCCTCAGTGCCCTCAAACATAATTCAGTCAGGACCACTTTGTCAAAAATAATCTTTATTTATTTGCACAAGTTTCATTTGGCGGTATGGTACTGTTCTGGGACTCCCTGCTCTTCCACGCGCTTGCGTGGAAAGCCTGAGGCAAGAAGAGCATCTTCCTGCCCTTCATGAGCCATCATGAACGGCATAAGCAGGGAGCGTAGCAGCAAAGAAAACCCCCAGACAGAGCAGAGCAACCAACAAGAACAATGGTAAGGTACATAACAGATGACGGGAGGAGCTGGGGTGGAGGTGGGTTGAAAACGCCGGCAGAGGAAGCAACGAGGGAGGTCAGGCTAGAGCAGTTTAAATAGCGCGCTCTGAATGCAATTTCCCAATAGGAAGCGAGCACGGGGAGTCAGCTGAGCAGTCAGCTGATCTCCTCGGTTTTGACAGCTATGCTGTTGCTGCTGATTTAGAGCTTGACGTCGTGGCCTGCCAGAACTAACGCTACGCTTGATACAGTTACCAAGATAATTACCAAAAAAAAATGTCACATTTTGTCACTGTCCTCCTCCTCAACCACATGCCAACTTCAGTCATCAGATCCAGGACCTTTCTCATATCCTGATGTTGTGCTTCCTGGTCTTTTTCCTCGATCAGCCGGCTTGTGACCCAGAGATTATTCTCAAAGCTCCATCTTGATGGATGGCCCAATTCCTAAAATGCATCTCAAGGAACGAAGAGGCTTGCCTGTGTAGCTTAAGCCAGGAAAGTGTTTTGGGAAACACCAAGCTTGAGAGGTAAAAACAGATTTCATAATCATCTTGGCCTAAATATACCTTTGGGCCACAAGGCCCTTGACTTAGGAATCATGAAAAAAAGAAGTAGACTTGGCATATCAACATTGTCCTGTTTATTAATAAGCTCCCGGATAGAGTGGTAACTGTTGCTTGAATTGTTAGTACACAAATGTCTGTTCCTTCACTGGCAATGCAAGAGTTATCATTTTCAATAAAAGGAATCACACAAAAGTCTGAAATGAATCGTGAGAGTGGGACATTTAATGGATGGTGTGAGGTAACATAAAATGCAACAATTCAACCAATCTTCACGTTTCGTCAATGCTTACTAATAACTAACCAATAATATGAGAGAGCATGCTAATATATTATAATTCAGAGCTCCCAAACTAGGAAAAAACAAAACCAGGACAAAATCAGGATGCGTTGTATGATTGAAACCAGATCACGATGATGGTAATGAAGCTGACTGATATGAAGAGGATGTAGAGGCCGAACAGCAGGCGGTCTATGATGAAACCCACCTGGATCCACTCTTCTGAGCTCTGACTTCCGCCCAACTTCTTCTTCACCTGAAGGCGAATGGCCTGGAGGTCCATGCCCAGGCTCCTCAGCTCCTGCAGGACCTTCACCTCATCCAATGCCCCATTCTGGTTTGAAACCTTGTTGTCCTCTGCCATAACACATGAGACTTTCATTTCTGTCATAGAGGAGATGAGGTGGAAGTTGATGGCAACTGTTGGATGAGATATTTCTGCATAATGACTGCATGAATGTTTAAAACCACATCCCAGATCTTTCTTACCTTGCATGGTTGGATCCTGAATGTCTGTGTCCTCTCTGTATTTAGGCTTTGCAGGAAGTCCTACCAGGCAGCCCAAGATGTGCAGAACAAACACTCGGCCCCAGTGAGGGACTGGGGAGTAGTGAGCGGAGCCACACAGCAGGTTTGTGATGAGGACAGTCTCGATTAGACTAGCCACCATCAGAGCCAGGCACAGACACAGGAACACATCTGGGATGATATTTAGTCCTTTTTAAAATCATTTTTACATAACTACAGTCCATCAAATCACTGACATACAGTAGTATCGCCTTTACTCATCAGGCAGCTATACACTAACCCTAGCATTCATATAGAGTTGTGTTTCTGTACTTCTGGTCAATGTAAGTCCAATATTCATTGACCCTTTAGCTCTGTTTTTTAGCTCTTTATCTGCTAAATGCTCCACTATGTCTACCAGCTAGCTGCCATGTTTTCTCTGCTGTTTGGTGCTAACCAGGTAGAGTTCATTGTTTTTTTAGGGTTTTTTTTAGAGCTTTCTCACTGAGAACTCCCTGCATGAGCATTGAGGGATGGACCAAAACAGTAATGTTGCATGCTGTAAAACGAAAACAACATTTGCAAATGTCTTGTCTATTATAGCGCTGGACAAATGTTATGCATGAATACATTTTCACCTGGGTAATTGTGACACATAATGTAATCGTGGCACCTGGTCAATTGGTGATTCCTGATGCATTTAAATAGGAATAAACAGAGGATTGTGTCTGAAAACAAAATATTCCAACTTTATGGGCAACAGTGTAAATAGAATTTACAATTCCTTTTAGGAGGATTCTCCCAATATTAATCCAAATGTAAGACTGGGAGCCAACATTGCAGTTACTCGGTGACCCTTTTATTAAATAATACATCATCTGCGAGTGGTTTTAGCCTGTATCGTCAACTGACTCATGAGAGGTATGGTGTCCCCGGTGACCGGTAGCAGGTCGTTCATGATGAGCAGGAAGACGGTGTAGCCCAGGATGAGAGTCATCTTGAAGGCGGACCGGTCCACACTCTGGGGGGGCAGCAGGAAACTGAAGAGGTCCACCATGATGAGGAAGCAGCTGGGGAGCAGCAGGTTGACCACATAGAGGAGTGGCCTGCGCCTCACTGCCACCTGTAGCAGTGTCGGCAGCAATACAGCAGCTGGTAAACCTCACACTTTAAGTTAGATTTGTACAGTACAGCTGTGAACTAATTGATGTGATTCAATTCATTCTGTACACTGGCTGAAAAGATGGCTCTAAGAAGTTATGTTTGAAATGCTTAGAAAAATATCTTTTGAGTCAAGATTTGATGAATTACAAAACACTGCAAATGCCTACATAAAACCATCACGATTAAGAACATCTAGTATGGGGAAAGTTACAAAACACATCTCCTCTCTCTCTTCTTCTTAAAACCAGGACTTTACATTTTAACACTTCATACTAACATTTGGAGTGTTAAATGCTGATCATTTTATGGATTTATAGACAGCATTATATTCATGACTGGTCATGCATCCTCAGCAGTGTACCATCGATTCACATTTTCATTGTTTTATTTAACATTAACTCTAAAATTCTTCATAAATACTCTATATCGTGAAATAACAACTTCCCAAAAGACTTCTCCATCCTGTTCATTTGTGTTTTCTCTCATCTTTCTCTTTGCATACATTTCTAAAACATTACACTACAGTTACAGTCTCCAGTATTTCCTTACGAAGAAGCGCAGCTCTTGGTATCCTGTTCCAGAAGACACTGGTAGGATGAACGTCTCCGCTGTGATTCCAACTAGTTCCCACTCACCCATAGTGGTCATCACTTCTCTAGATTTTTTTACTATATCTTCTATAGTTGATGAGCGTTCAATCGGCATAGCATCCACTGAAATGAAAATATTATGTGGTGCTTTTGTGAGATTTAATCCGTTTGAAATGACATTAATTACAAAATGTCCGTCTGCACCTTTCAATTGAAAACATAAGGATTTAGATCAGATTCTGCTTACTTAGGAGTTTGTAGGAGTTGAAGCTTAGACTGCAGTTCTGGATGTCGAATGGAAATGTGTAGGTGTCGAGCCTACAGGAGCTGATCACTTTGACAGGCTGTTTGTCAAGCATGAAGCCATCATGAGAAACATAAGTGTATGGGACAAATGGAGCTGAGTTCTTCTCCATGCTACAGGGAGAGAAGAGAAATAGAGGCCAGAAAACATGATTGGTGATATCCACTTTCTTGGGTTTTCTCAACACACAGAATTTGAAATGAAACGACTTTCTGACAGACCAGTGGAATGGTACTTACAATTCATTGATCACCACATCTGGTACCCAGAGCAGCTTCCTCGGAATTGTGATCTTTGAAGCACCACACTGTTTCGGGTCCCACCTGACAAACTCATTTCTCCATTGCTGCAACATGAATCATACAGATGTGACCACATTGTTACATTTTGAGATGTCCCTGGTGGAAGTCACTGAGATAGACAAGCAATCCTCAGTGGCAAAGCCCCGGGGATTGATGAGATCCGCCTAGAAATGCTGAAGGCTTTGGGTTTGGAGAGGCTGTCTTGGACAACACATCTATTCAACATTGCGTGGAATTCAGGGACAGTGCCTACGGAGTGGCAGACCGGGTTGGTGCTTCCCCTGTTCAAAAAGGGGGACCAGAGAGTGTGTGACAACTATAGGGGTATCACATTACTCAGCCTCCTGGGTAAAGTCTACCCCAAGGTGCTGGAAAGGAGGGTTCGGCTGATAGTCGAACCTCTGAAAATGTGTATTCCATCCTGACCATGGAACAACAGACCAGCGCTTCACTCAAATGAGGATCCTGGAGGGGGCCTGGGAATCTGCCCATCTGGTCTTCATGTGTTTTGTTGACTTGGAGAAGGCGTAATACCGGGTTGTGACTAAAAGAGCTGAGCCGGAAAGGCAAAGTTCTCCATCTACCGGTCAATCTTAATTCCTACTCTCACCTATGGTCATGAGGGATGGGTCATGACCAAAAGGTCAGTCATCCGTGAGGGACTCGGAGTAGAGCTGCTGCTACTTTGTTGAAAGGAGCCAGCTGAGGGAGGTCCAGGCATCTGGTAAGGATGCCCCCTGGGTGCTGTTCCAGTCACGACCAGCTGGGAGGAGGCCACGGGAAGGACCGAGGACTAGGTGGAGACATTATATCTCCAAACTGGCCTGGGAATGCCTAGGCATCTCCCAGTCAGAGATGGTTAATGTGGCACGGGAAAGGGAAGTCTGGGGTAAGGGAAGTACTTATCGATGTCTATTCATCGTCTACCGCGTATCGTGTATTCAGGGTTGCAGGGGGGCTGGAGCCGATCCTACCTGACAGCCTGGACAGGTCGCCAGTCCATCGAAGGACTGACATGTAGAGACAAACAACCATTCACACTCACATTCACACCTATGGGCAATTTAGAACCCAACCTGGGAATCAAATCTGGGACCCTCTCGCTGTGAGGCGACAGTGCTACCCACTACCCCACTGTGCAGCTGTACTTACTAATGTTTTCCAGATAAATGTTTTCAGAAGTTGTGCCTTTTCATCCTGAAAAAGAAGCAACATTCAGCTGTATGAATTCTTTTTTTCTTTTACAGACATTTACTTTCATGAAAAGACCATGTTGGAACTCAAAAAGATGAAATGCAGGGAAACGATCTTGTTGGATTTCAACACAGTAAAGTTGTGTGCAGAAAGAAACGGAAGGTTGTTGAATTTAGTAAAAGTTCAGGTCAGTTCAGAATCAGTTCAATTTTAAAGTTTATGTAAGTCGAGTACAATTAAAACCAATGGAAGATGGCCTACTTGTGAGGTTTTTTTTAGGTTAGTGTAGTGTCCCTTACCACCCCCAGAATGCCAATCAGGGTGAAGTCAATGCTGACGTTGGTTGGGGTTGACAAATTCATGACGGGTCGAATGGAACTCAGTTTAAAGACCGGTTGGAGAGCTGCCAGCAGGGAAGGCGGATCAGGTTGAGGGCAGTTCAACATAATAGAACTGCAAGGAGCTATGGAGGAAAAAAATAAATGTGTCATTATGATCATTAGAGTAGATTGGCAGCACCAACTAGCAACAAGTAAAGATACTTCACAATTGTATGCATTTTGAAAACAGCCATTTTAAATTATCCTTAAACAGCATGAGAGTGGCAAAATAGGTAATGATGGTGAGTCATCCTGCATTGGAAGTAAGATTTTTTTAAATTTCAGTTTTCTTTTTTTTGTCACTTTTTGTGGGTTTAAATGTTATATTGGCAATGGCCAAACCTCCCTATCTCTTTAGGATAAGATGACATAAACCTTTATTAGTCCCACGATGGAGAAACTGCAATTTCTCTCTGTCTTCCTGTTTTAGCCTTAAAGTTAAAGCTAGTAAATATATAATATATATATTTCTTCTCCATCCTGGTCAAGAGGTTGACCAGCTACCTCACGAGCAATGGGTACATTGACACCAGCTGCCAGAAGGAAAGGGGTCAGAAGCGACAAGACCATCTTTGTCACAGGCGGTGTGGAGATCCCATTGCTGGCTAGTCAACCCGTCCGTAGCCTGGGTCGATCCTACACGGCAGACCTGTCTGATAGGTAGATGGGGGAAACAGTGAGGAGGCAGCTTGCAGATGGTTTGGCCAGGATCGACAAGCTCCCTGGCAAGTATAAAGTATGGAGCTACCAGTTCATACTGTACCCAAGGATTTGTGGCCTCTGAAGATGTGCAAAGTCCCCTCCTCAATGGCAGACAAGATGGACAGGCTGGCAAACTTGTTCATCAAGAAGTGGCTGGTACTGCCACGATGCGTCTCAGACGTAGGTCTTTTCGGCAGGAACACGCTGCAACTGCTACTGCGATCCATCAGCCAGGGATGCAGACAGGAGAAGGCTCGAATGGTGCTGGAGCTGAGGGAATCTACTGACAAACTGGTGAGAACAGCTGGTCCCCAGGTAAAAACAGGGAGGAAGTGGAAAGCCCAGGAGGTGGTCGACATGGCAGTCAGCATGAAACACCACAAGGTCGTTGGAAGAGTCCAGGTAGGGCGGGCAGGACTGGGGAAGAAGCGAGACCCCCCTCTTCTGGTCAAAGGCCTCAACAGCGCAGTGAAGAGTCATGGTGGTGGCAGAAGTGCCAAGGACAGAGCAAGACCGCCTTCATGTCAAAGCGTCGCTCAGAGCCGGCAAGGAGGTTGGATGTCGTGGGAGGCGTCACAGACAGGCCCATGTCATGGTCCAATCTTCGTGACATCGGATGCATAGGAGCAGGGTGTCGGAAAGGCATCAAGGAGCTAGCAGAGAGGCAGAGAAGGGCAGCTTCTGGCTGTGGGTAAGGAGGAGGTATAGGGGGTGGGGGCCTAACACCTAGGGCATCAGCAGGGAGAGATCCCTGCCATCGCTCCGCCACCAGGAGATGTACTGGGGTTAAAGGAGCGAAATATCCATGACTCGTGGTCCCCAGTTTATGAGTTTTTGACCATTCTTCCAGAAGCGCATTTGTGAGGTCACACGCTCATGTTGGACGGGAAGGCCTGGCTGTCAGTCTCTGCTCTAATTCATCCCGAAGGTGTTCTATCGGGATGAGGTCAGGACTCTGTCAAACCCTCTCATCCATGTCTTTATGGACCTTGCTTTGTGCACTGGTGCACAGTCATGTTGGAACAGGAAGGGGCCATCCCCAAACTGTTCCCACAAAGTTGGGACCATGGAATTGTCGAACATCGCTTGGTCTGCTGAAGCATTCAGAGTTCCTTTCACTGGAAGTAAGGGGCCAAGCCCAGCTCCTGAAAAACAACCCCACACCATGATCCCCCCTCCACCAAACGTTATACCTTGCACAATGCAGTCAGACAAGTAACGTTCTCCTGGCAACCCACAAACCAAAACTCATCCATCAGATTGTCAGATGGAGAAGCGTGATTCATCACTCCAGAGAAGAATGAATGAATCATGAATGAATACTTTGTCAGTGATTGAGCTGTAGAGGATATGCAGAGCCTCCTTGGTGTTAGCCCTGGGGGGAATGTAGCCAATCTCCCGTGGCAGATAGACAGGCCTACATTTCACAGTCAAAAACTCTATGTCCGGAGAGCAGTGGCTGGAAACAGCGGTAGCATTATTACACCAGCTGTTTTTTGTGTAAATGCACACACCCCCACCCCGGGATTTTCCCATCACAACAGTGTCCCTGTTGAGCCGGAATGTTGTTAGCCCCTCTAAGCTAACAGCCGCATCAGGTATAGACCAGTTAAGCCATGTCTCTGTCAGCACAATAACGCAGCAGTCTCTCACCTCCCATTTTGTCGAGAGTCAAAGCAGCCGCAGCCGGACAGGGCACCGCCATCTTGGATTAGTAGAAGTTTACACCACTGCATCCCGACGCTTTGCATTGCATTTGCTGATGTATGGCTTGGATGCAGCTGCTCTGCCATGGAAACCCATTCCACAAAGCTCTCTACACAGTGTTCTTGAGCTAATCTGAAGAACACATGAAGTTTGGAGGTCTGTAGCAATTGACCCCAGAAAGTTAGCAACCTCTGCGCTGACCCTGCTCTGTCATTTTACGTGGCCTACCACTTCTTGGCTGAGTTGCTGTCGTTCCCAATCGCTTCCACTTTGTTATAATCCCACTGACAGTTGACTGTGGAATGTTTAGGAGCGAGGACATTTCACAACTGGACTTGCTGCACAAGTGGCATCCTATCACAGTGTCACGCTGGAATTCACTGAGCTCCTGAGAGCGACCCATTCTTTCACAAATGCTTTTAGAAACAGGCTGCATCCATAGGTGCTTGCTTTTATATGCCTGTGGCCATGGAAGTGATTGGAACGCCTGATTTCAATTATTTGGATGGGTGAGTGAATGCTTTTGGCAATATCATGTATATAATCACTGCTTTATAGGAGCTTCACTTACCATGCATGAGCACAGAGATGAAGATGAATAGAACCAACGGCTTGACTTCCATCAGGCGGCACTAAAAACATCAACATTAGGTCAAAAGCAGTTGTCAGTCTGAGTGGTGTGTTGGAAGTTAGCGCTGCCCTGTAAAATATTCTACACACATTTTAGGTGGCAACCACATAATTGAGATAAGTGGATTAAGTATCATTATTATTGTCAATGTAGGCTAAGTGCACTTTAAGTCCTAAAGAACCCCTAAGTTCTTAAGACCCTTAATGGGAAATCAATGGGTGCATTTTTTTGATTTATGTTTTATAAAGCACTGACGTGATCAGCAGAAGATGCTTTTTAGGTAAATTATTTTACCTTCTTGCTTACTTCCTAGTGGGTTCTACTTATTCAGATAGTTACATGCAGGATATCTAGGCTCAATTAAAACTAACTACATGTGTATTAATCTTCAGGATTGAAAAGTTTAGTGTAGATTTGCCTTATTGTGGGTTGATATTGGCTATTTTACAGAATATAAAATAACCTATACCTGATACATTAGACATGTATGTTGGGTTTGGCCCTTAGTCACAGAGTACTGTTGCATGAATTGTTAGTGCACAGATATCTGTTGCTTCAATGGCAATGCAAGAGTTATCATATTCAATGAAAGGAAAAAATCACACAAAACTCTGAAATTAAATGTGAGAGTGGGACATTTAATGGATGGTGTGAGGTAACATAAAATGCAACAATTCAACCAATCTTCACGTTTCGTCAATGCTTACTAATAACTAACCAAGAATATGCGAGAACATGCTAACAGATTATAATTCAGATCCCCCAAACTAGGAAAAAACAAAACCAGGACAAAATCAGGATGCGTTGTATGACTGAAACCAGATCACGATGATGGTAATAAAGCTGACTGATATGAAGAGGATGTAGAGTCCGAACAGCAGGCGGTCTATGATGAAACCCACCTGGATCCACTCTTCTGAGCTCTGACTTTCGCCCAACTTCTTCTTCACCTGAAGGCGAATGGCCTGGAGGTACATGGCCAGGCTCCTCAGCTCCTGCAGGGCCTTTACCTCATCCAGTGCCCCATTCTGGTTTGAAACCTTGTTGTCCTCTGCCATAACACATGAGACTTTCATTTCTGTCATAGAGGAGATGAGGTGGAAGTTAATGGCAACTGTGACTGTTGGATGAGATATTTCTGCATATGACTGTTATGCATGAATGTTTAAAAAAACATCCCAGATCTTTCTTACCTTGCATGGTTGGATCCTGAATGTCTGTGTCCTCTCTGTATTTAGGCTTTGCAGGAAGTCGTACCAGGCAGCCCAAGATGTGCAGAACAAACACTCGGACCCAGGGAGGGACTGGAGAGTAGTGAGCGGACCCACGCAGCAGGTTTGTGATGAGGACAGTCTCGATTAGACTAGCCACCATCAGAGCCAGGCACAGACACAGGAACACATCTGGGATGATATTTAGTCCTTTTAAAAATCATTTTTACATAGCTACAGTCCGTCAAATCACTGACATACAGTAGTATCGCTGTTGTGTTTCAGTCCTTCTGGTCAATGTAAGTCCAATATTCATTAACCCTTTAGCTCTGTTTTGTTTGTTTTTATCTCTTTATCTGCTAAATGCTCCACTATGTCTACCAGCTAGCTGCCATATTTTTCTCTGCTGTTTGGTGCTAACCAGGAAGAGTTAATTGTTTTGGGGTTTTTTTTTTTTTTTAGAGCTTTCTCACTGAGAACTCCCTGCATGAGCATTGAGAATGGACCAAAACAGTAATGTTGCAGGCTGTAAAACCAAAACAAAAAACTGAAATATGCCGTATGTGTTTATGATTATATGGTGTCACCTATGAAGTTGGAATAATTTGCAAATGTCTTGTCTATTATAACGCCAAACAAATGTTATGCATGAATACATTTTCACCTGGGTAATTTTGACACATAGGGCCCTAGTTTCGTAGACCAGGCGCAGTCAGCTTTCAGCGCACCTGCGCCGCGCCGACGGGGTGTGTCCGCCTAGACTTTGCAAGTTTCGTGCACCGCGCAGGCTCGCGCAGGCACACCTCAAAGAGGGAGGAGAAGAAGGCGTAAGTGGGAGATGAGGAGGAGACGAGGCGTAGACTGGGATTAATACAGCCGATTCAGATCTTCACCAATCAAATGAGCTCCTCTCCTCTCCTTTAATGCGTTAGGGGAGGTTCAGTGCAAGTTCCGTCACTGACAACCCGATGACAGAAGCAGCGCCGCTGCTCCCACCACTTGCATCACGCGCTGTGCGCGCGTATCATAATAATAACAATGCCAATATTATAAAAAACAGGAGAGAGAGAGGGAGATGTTTTGGTCCGAGAGGCTGAGTTTCCGTTACGCGTGCCATCCGCCTTTGATCTGACGTCAGATGTGACGGGACAATCTATATAGATATAAATTCACGTGTTGATTCAATTAGTTGCATTAAATAGTGTTTGTTGTGATTATTTATTGCATTTAAATGTGCCTGGAACTGTGGAAACCTGCCTGTGAGGTCTCGGTGACGTGTGCGCACTGCGCGCCGTCAGCCAAACTTCCACTCCGCCAGCTGTGATTCGCATTGAATGAATGGACTTTATTTACGCCTTGCGCCTTGCGCCGAAAGTAGACCAGGTTGGAGCTGGCGAGCTTTCAGCGCAGTCTAGGCGAGGCTTTTTGCCACGAAACTTCCGCTACGCCAAGCTGAATCTGTGACGCCTCCCCCTGCTGCGCCGCCACACCCATCTTGGCGCAGGCGATCCACCAAACTGCCAAACTGACGGTGCGCAAGGCTGCGCGGGTCGAAACTTGCATTGCGCCGGCTCCGCCACCCTGTGCCGCCCTGCGCCGCCCTGCGCCGCCCTGCGCCGCCCTGCGCCGCGCCACGAAACTAGGGCCCATAATGTAATCATTGCGCCAGGTCAATTGGTGATTCCTGATGCATTTAAATAGGAATAAACAGAGGATTGTGTCCGAAAACAAATTATTCCAACTTCATGGGCAACAGTGTAAATAGAATTTACAATTCCTTTTAGGAGGATTCTCCCAATATAAATCCAAATGTGAGACTGGGAGCCAACATTGCAGTTACTTGGTGACCCTTTTAATAAATAATACATCATCTGCGAGTGGCTTTTGCCTGTATCGTCAACTGACTCATGAGAGGTATGGTGTCCCCGGTGATAGGCAGCAGGTCATTCATGATGAGCAGAAAGACGGTGTAGCCCAGGATGAGAGTCATCTTGAAGGACGCCCGGTCGACATTCTTGGGGGGCAGTAGGAAGCTGAAGAGGTCCACCGTGATGAGGAAGCAGCTGGGGAGCAGCAGGTTGACCACATAGAGGAGTGGCCTGCGTCTCACTGCCACCTGTAGCAGTGTCGGCAGCAATACAGCAGCTGGTAAACCTCACACTTCACGTTAGATTTGTACAGTACAGCTGTGAACTAATTGATGATATGATTCAATTAATTCTGTACACTGGCTGAAAAGATTGCTCTATGAGGTTATGTTCTAAATGCTTCGAGATAATCAAGATTTGATTAAAGAATTACAAAACACTGCAAATGCCTACATAAAACCATCACGATTAAGAACATCTATTATGGAAAAGTTACAAAACACATCTCTCTCTCTTCTTGTTCTTAAAACCTAGACTTTACATTTTAACACTTCATACTAACATTTGGAGTGTTAAATGCTGATCATTTTATGTATTTATAGACAGCATTATATTCATGACTGGTCATGCATCCACAGCAGTGTACCATAGATTCACATTTTCATTGTTTTATTTAACATTAACACTAAAATTCATCATAAATACTCTATATCGTGAAATAACTTCCCAAAAGACTTCTCCATCCTGTTCATTTGTGTCTTCTCTCATCTTTCTCTTTGCATACATTTCTAAAACATTACAATATGGTTACAGTCTCCAGTATTTCCTTACAAAGAAGCGCAGCTCTTGGTATCCTGTTCCAGAAGAGCCTATTAGGACGAACGTCTCCGCTGTGATTCCAACTAGTTCCCACTCACCCATAGTGGTCATCACTTCTCTAGATTTATTTACTATATCCTCTATAGTTGATGAGCGTTCAATCGGCATAGCATCCACTGAAATGAAAATATTATGTAGGGCTTTTATGAGATTTAATCCATTTGAAATACATTAATTACAAAATGTCTGTCTGCACTTGACAATAGAATGATTGACAACAATGTCAATTGTCAACAATTGACAAAATAGGGATTTAGATCAGATTCTGCTTACTAGCATGTATATAGGAGTTGAAGCTTAGACTGCAGTTCTGGATGTCGAATGGAAATGTGTAGGTGTCGAGCCTACAGGAGCTGATCACTTTGACAGGCTGTTTGTCAAGCACAAAGCCATCATGAGAAACATAAGTGTATGGAACAAATGGAGCTGAGTTCTTCTCCATGCTACAGGGAGAGAAGAGACATAGAGGCCAGAAAACATGATTGGTGATATCCACTTTCTTGGGTTTTCTCAACACACAGAATTTGAAATGAAACGACTTTCTGACAAGCCAGTGGAATGGTACTTACAATTCATTGATCACCACATCTGGTACCCAGAGCAGCTTCCTCGGAATTGTGATTCTTGAAGTACCACACTGTTTCGGGTCCCACCTGACAAACTCATTTCTCCATTGCTGCAACATGAATCATACAGATGTGACCACATTGTTACATTTTGAGATGTCCCTGGTGGTAGTCACTGAGATAGACAAGCAACTCCTCAGTGGCAAAGCCCCGGGGATTGATGAGATCCGCCCAGAAATGCTGAAGGCTTTGGGTTTGGAGAGGCTGTCTTGGATAACACATCTATTCAACATTGCATGGAACTCAGGGACAGTGCCTACGGAGTGGCAGACCAGGGTGGTGCTTCCCCTGTTCAAAAAGGGGGACCAGAGAGTGTGTGACAACTCTAGGAGTATCACACCACTCAGCCTCCTGGGTAAATTCTACCCCAAGGTGCTGGAAAGGAGGGTTCGGCTGATAGTCGAACCTCTGACAATGTGTATTCCATCCTGACCATGGAACTACAGACCAGCGCTTCACTCTCATGAGGATCCTGGAGGGGGCCTGGGAATCTGCTCATCTGGTCTACATGTGTTTTGTGGACTTGGAGAAGGCGTAATACCGGGTTGTGACAAAAAGAAAGCTGAGCCGGAAAGGCAAAGCTCTCCATCTACCGGTCAATCTTAGTTCCTACTCTCACCAATGGTCATGAGGGATGGGTCATGACCAAAAGTACTAGATCGCAGGTACAAGTGGATGCAATGGGTTTCCTTAGGAGGGTGCCTGGTGTCTGCCTTAAGGCGGGTCCACACCGGACCGAAAATCGGCATCTTTGAGAGAGTCGGCGTCCGTGACATGAGTCTCCTTGGTGTGGTCGCTCGAATTGGCCCACGTCGGCGTTCATTTCAGCCGATTCAAATGTGTAATCCGCCATTCGAGTCGGCCATATTAAGTAGCCCGACTTCATTTACCGACGCGAGTCGGGCAGTCAGTGCGGTGTGGACCCGCCTTTAGAGAAAGGGTGGGAAGCTCAGTCATCCGTGAGGGACTTGGAGTAGAGCTGATGCTCCTTTGCGTCAAAGGAGCCAGCTGAGGAGGTACGGGCATCTGGTAAGGATGCCACCTGGGCGCCTCCCTAGGAAGGTGTTCCAGGCACGACCATCTGGGAGGAGGCCACGGGGAAGACTAGGTGGAGAGATTATATCTCCAAACTGGCCTGGGAACGCCTAGGCATCTCCCAGTCAGAGCTGGTTAATGTGGCACGGGAAAGGGAAGTCTGGGGGAAGGGAATTGCTTACTAATGTCCATCCATCGTCTACCGCGTATCGTGTATTCAGGGTTGCAAGGGGGCTGGAGCCGATCCTACCTGACACCCTGGACAGGTTGCCAGTCTATTGAAGGACTGACATGTAGAGACAAACGACCATTCACACCTATGGGCAATTTAGAGTCATCAATTAACCTATCCCCCTCCTGCATGTCTTTGGAATGTGGGAGGAGGCCAGAGAACCCGGAGAGAGGTTCACACGGGGGGAACATGCAAACTCCACACAGAAGCAGCCCGAACTCGCCCCGTGAATTTAATCTGGGACCCTCTCGCTGTGAGGCAACAGTGCCACCCACTACACCACTGTGCAGCTGTACTTACTAATGTTCTCCAGATAAATGTTTTCAGAAGTTGTGCCTTTTCATCCTGAAAAAGAAGCAACATTCAGCTGTATGAATTCTTTTTTTCTTTTACAGACATTTTCTTTCATGAAAAGACCATGTTGGAACTCAAAAAGACGAAATGCAGGGAAATGGTCTTGGTGGATTTAAACACAGTAAAGTTGTGTGCAGAAAGAAACGGAAGGTTGTTGAATTTAGAAAAAGTTCAGAATCAGTTATTTTAAAGTTCATGTAAGTCGAGTACAATTAAAACCAATGGAAGATGGCCTACTTGTGATGTTGTTTTAGGTTAGTGTAGTGTCCCTTACCACCCCCAAAATGCCAATCAGGGTGAAGTCAATGCTGACGTTGGTGGGGGTTGACAACTTCATGACGGGTCGAATGGAACTCAGGTTAAAGACCGGTCGGAGAGCTGCCAGCAGGGAAGGCGGGTCAGGTTGAGAGCAGTTCAACATAATAGAACTGCAAGGAGCTACGGAGGAAAAAAAGAAATGTCATTATGATCATTAGAGTAGATTGGCAGCTTCAACTAGCAACAAGTAAAGGTATCCTTAAATAGCATAAGAGTGGCAAATCAAGTAATGATGGTGAGTCATCCTGGATTGGAAGTGAGATTTTTTTTAATATTGTCAATGGCCAAACCTCCCTCTCTCCTAAGGATAAGATGAGATAAACCTTTATTAGTCCCACGATGGGGAATTTTCAACAATTTGTCATCCCGGTTTTATCCTAAAAGCTACAGATAGTAATTATAATAAAAAAAAATGCTTTTTTAAAATCATATTTTTCTGTACTGTCACTATGTCCTGATAGCAATTTGTGAGACTGATAGTCTGTTAGAAAAATATCAGGTGCCCCTGCCTCCTTTTGTTGTTTTGTGAATTCAAAACCTTTACTTCCTTTACATGTTTGGATACTGACTGACTTGAATCATAACTGTGAGATAATTAATGCTTGGAAATAACTTACAAGGAGCAGGTGATTTATATATATATATATAAATATATAATCACTGCTTCATAGGAGCTTCACTTACCATGCGTGAGCACAGAGATGAAGATGAATAGAACCCACGGCTTGACTTTCACCAGGCGGCACTAAAAACATCAACATTAGGTCAAAAGCAGTTGTTAGTCGTTAGAGTGATGTGGAAGTTAGGGCTGCCCTGTAAAGTATTCTTCACACATTTTAGGTGGTAATCATATAACACAAGATAATTGAGATTAGTGGAAATAAAAAATAGATATATATTGTTGTCAATGCAGGCTCAGTGCACTTTATTTCAAGTTTTGTTTTATAAAGCACTAAAATGTGATCAGCAGAAGATACTGTTTCTGTAAATTCATTTAACCTTCTTGCTTACTTCCTGGTTGGGTCTGGTTGTTCAGATAGTTCCATACAGGAAATCTGGGCTCATAAAAACTAACTACATGTCTTCAGGATTGAAAAACATTGGGAAAAAGTTGAATAAGTTTTGTGTAGAATTGTCTAATTATGTTATGGCAAGTGGGTAGATATAGGCTATTTTATTGGATTCAAAACATATATTGCCGAAAGCATGGAAATGTATGTTGGGTTTGGCCCTTAGTTTTTAGGAACATCTTTATGAAACAGTATTCAGTGATATTTTAGATAACAATGTGCTTCCAGCTCTGCAGCAAATAACACTAAACTTAACTCCAAAACCTTTAGAATGACAGTGAGCCAAGCCTTGTCACCCAATATCAATGCATGATCTCAATTGGAATATGACTATTATGCTTGAAGTGAACATCAATTGAAAACTGAAAGACATTTTTCAAGTAATTTTATTTTGTATACAATGGGTTCCTGCATTTTAGAATGGCACACTATAACACAAAATGCTTAGAACTACATCGAATGACTGTAGTGAACTTTGTTTAATGTTATTAACATTAACAATAATACAATACCTTTGGATTATGTATACATGTCCTGACTCCAAACACAGCAACAACATGATCATGTATGGATCAAAATTCAACAAACATTGGAGTTACTAGCTACATAAATGGAACCCATGAAACAAGACAGCAGTCATCTACTGATGGTATGCCCTCGCCCAGATGAGAATGATGGTAATAAAGCTGACTGATATGAAGAGGCTGTAGAGGCCGAACAGCAGGCGGTCTATGATGAAACCCACCTGGATCCACTCTTCTGAGCTTGTACTTCCGCCCACCTTCTTCTTCACCTGAAGGCGAATGGCCTGGAGGTCCATGCCCAGGCTCCTCAGCTCCTGCAGGGCCTTTACCTCATCCAGTGCCCCATTCTGGTTTGAAACCTTGTTGTCCTCTGCCATAACACATGAGACTTTCATTTCTGTCATAGAGGAGATGAGGTGGAAGTTGATGGCAACTGTTGGATGAGATATTTCTGCATAATGACTGCATAAATGTTTAAAACCACATCCCAGATCTTTCTTACCTTGCATGGTTGGATCCTGGATGTCTGTGTCCTCTCTGTATTTATGCTTTGCAGGAAGTCCTACCAGGCAGCCCAAGATGTGCAGAACAAACACTCGGACCCAGTGAGGGACTGGAGAGTAGTGAGCGGAGCCACACAGCAGGTTTGTGATGAGGACAGTCTCGATGAGACTAGCCACCATCAAAGCCAGGCACAGACACAGGAACACATCTGGGATAATAATTAGTCCTTTTAAAAATCATTTTTTACATAGCTACAGACCATACGTTAAATCCAGGTTGAAAACCCTGACATACAGTATTATCCCCTTAGCATTTGTATAGAGTTGTGCTTCAGCCTTCAATATTCATTGACCTTTTAGCTCTGATTTGTTTTTTTCTCCCTTTAGCTGCTAAATGCTCCACTATGTCCACAGTTGTTGCCTTTGTCTCTGCTGTTCAGTGCTAACCAACTAGAGTTCATTGTTTTGTAAGAGCTTTTTCACTGAGAACTCCCTGCGTGAGCATTGACAGTGGACCAAAACAGGAATGTGCAGGCTGTGAAACCAAAACAAATAACTGAAATATGTCAAGTGTTTAGGATTATGATTCAAATTTACAAGTCCTTTTTAAGAGGATTATCCCAATATAATTCCAAGTGTGAAACAACATTGCGGCTCCTCTGTGACCCTTTCAGTAAATAATACATCATCTGCAAGTTACTTTTGCACTGTATCGTCAACTGACTCATGAGAGGTATGGTGTCCCCGGTGACCGGTAGCAGGTCGTTCATGATGAGCAGGAAGACGGTGTAGCCCAGGATGAGAGTCATCTTGAAGGCGGACCGGTCCACACTCTGGGGGGGCAGCAGGAAACTGAAGAGGTCCACCATGATGAGGAAGCAGCTGGGGAGCAGCAGGTTGACCACATAGAGGAGTGGCCTGCGTCTCACTGCCACCTGTAGCAGTGTCGGCAGCAATACAGCAGCTGGTAAACCTCACACTTCACGTTAGATTTGTACAGTACAGCTGTGAACTAATTGATGATATGATTCAATTCATTCTGTACACTGGCTGAAAAGATGGCTCTCAGAAGTTATGTTTGAAATGCTTATTTTGACCATTTCCTACTTGTCATGTCATTTGATGAACTGAGGGACATTGTTAGAGTCATGAAGCCCTCAGGTTCTCCTAATGATGCTCTCTCCTCCCAAATAATAAAAGATGCCTTTGACACCATCGGCCCAAGTATTCAGGTCATCCTCAGCTCCTTTCTCACCACTGGTTTTGGTCCAGAATGTTTTAAGCATGCAGTTGTTCAGCTGCTGCCCAAAAATACACAATCTGTACGCAAAGTCTCCTAAAAACTACCGCCCTATCTCAAAATTACCTTTTATTTGTAGCATCCGGGAAAAGGTTGTTCTATCGCAACTATTGCCATTTTTTAAACAATGGTGAGATTTTGGAGTCCTTTCAATCAGGTTTTATATCACATCACAGCACTGAGACAGCCTTCTTGAAAGTAACTAACAACCTGCTCCTCACCCTAGACTCTGTAGAAAATGCCATTTTGATTTTATTAGACATCAGTGCTGCCTTTGACACTGTAGACCACACCACTCTTTTGTCATGGCTAGAACAGTGGGTTGGTATAAGAGTTACAGCTCTTCAATGGTTTTCCTCATATCTTTGAAATAGATCATTCACAGTGTCTTTTGGCCAGTTCTCATCATCCTCATTTTCTGTTCTGTGGGGTCCCCCAGGGGTCCATATTTGGCCCACTCCTCTTCTACCTATACATGCTCCCTCTAGGCAACATAATCAGAAAACATAATATTTCATTCCACTTCTATGCAGATGACTCAATTATACCTTCCTCTAATATCTGGGGATTTGCTCCAGACCCTCCTTGATTGCCTTGAGCAGGTAAAAGTATGGATGGGAAGTAACTTCCTTCAACTCAATATTGATAAAACGGAAGTTATTATTTTTGGCCTCTCTAAATCTAGAGCCTCACCCACGTCCAACCATGGCAATCTCACCCCATATGTCAAACCCTACCCAAGAAACTTGGGTGTCATCTTTGACAATTTTTTTGTTTTGAAGAGCAAATTGCTGCTGTAGTCAAAAGCAATTTTTTACCAGCTCAGAGTCATCGTTAAAATGATATCCTACCTATCATTTCACAATCTGGAAAAGTAATCTACGCTTTTAATACATCACGCCTGGACTACTGTAATTCACTTTATCTGTAACTCCCTTAATCACACATCTCTCGCCTCCAGCTGGTCCAGAACTCAGCAGCAGGCTGCTGACTGGTTCCAAAAAGAAGGAGTGTATTTACCCCCATCCTAGCCTCCCTCCTCTGGTTGCCCATTCAACACAGAATACATTTCAAGATTCTGCCAATGGTTTATAAAGCCCTAAATGGCCTGGCCCCATCCTTCATTGTAGAGCTCCTTCACCACAACTCAACTCCCAGGTCTCTTGCTTAGATCTTAGGCGACAGAACTTTTGCTATGGCTGTGTCAAGCCTATGGAACCAACAACCGCCTTCTATCAGAGATGCTCCTTCCATCTCCAGTTTAAAATCTAGGCTAAAAACACACTCTTCTCCCTGACTATTCCTGCCCTGTTATGAGATATATATTGTTTTATACTGTATGTTTTCATGCTTTGACCTTTTATTTAAATTGGCTACAATATGTGGATATAGGTGTATGTGTATGTTCTTTTATCTGCTTTTGCACTATGTACGGCACTTGGGTCAGTGTAAACTGTATATACTGTATATACATACATTTTACATACTTACTTACTGACTTATTGTCTTTTTGTCTTCTCTCATCTTACTATACGCGTATATTTCTAAAACATTACAATATGGTTACAGTATTTCCTTACGAAGAAGCGCAGCTCTTGGTATCCTTCGCCAGTAGAGCCTGGTAACAGGAAGGTCTCTGCTGTGATTCCAACTAGTTCCCACTCACCCATAGTGGTTATCACTTCTTTAGAATGTTTTAATATATCCTCTATAGTTGATGAGCGTTCAACCACCAGAGCATCCACTGAAATGAAAATATTATGTAGGGCTTTTGTGAGATTTAATGCATTTGATATGACATTAATGACAAAATGTCTGTCTGCACCTTTCAATCGACAAAATAAGGATTTGGATCAGATTCTGCTTACTATAGTGTTTGTAGGAGTTGAAGCTTAGACTGCAGTTCTGGATGTCGAACGGAAATGTGTAGGTGTCGAGCCTACAGGAGCTGATCACTTTGACAGGCTGTTTGTCAAGCATGAAGCCATCATGAGACACATAAGTGTATGGAACAAATGGAGCTGAGTTCTTCTCCATGCTACAGGGAGAGAAGAGACATAGAGGCCAGAAAACATGATTGGTTTTATCCACTTTCTTGGGTTTTCTCAACATACAGAATTTGAAATGAAACGACTTTCTGACAGGCCAGTGGAATGGTACTTACAATTCATTGATCACCACATCTGGTACCCAGAGCAGCTTCCTCGGAATTGTGATCTTTGAAGTACCACACTGTTTTGGGTCCCACCTGACAAACTCATTTCTCCATTGCTGCAACATGAATCAGACAGATGTGACCACATAGTTACATTTTGAGATGTCAAATGATCCCATTTTAACAGAACTGGGCAACATCAATATTATTATTATATGTTATATTTGTATAATAAATTATGCTATTGATTACGATTGTTTTGGTAGAATTTATCATGTTGCATCCAGTGTCCTGTTGCAGTTATACAAAACAACTGACTACTTGTGTTTTTCAGAGAGTGGATAGAAATGAGAAATTCATTTTAAAGGAAGTACTTACTAATGTTACCCAGATAAATGTTTTCAGGAGTTGTGCCTTTTCATCCTGAAAAAAGAAGCAACATTCAGCTGTATGAATTCCTTTTTTTCCTTTTACAGACATTTTCTTTTATGGAAAGATGTAGAAACTCAAAAAGATGAAATGGTCAGGCCCGGGTTCCTTCTGTGTGGAGTTTGCATGTTCTCCCCGTGTAAGCATGGGTTCTCTCCGGGTTCTCCGGCTTCCTCCCACAGTCCAAAGACATGCAGGATGGGGATAGGTTCATTGATGACTCTAAATTGCCCGTAGGTGTGAATGTGGGAGTGAATGGTTGTCTGTCTCTACATGTCAGCCCCCCCCCCCCCCAGGATAAGCGGTAGAAGATGGATGGATGGATGGTCTTGGTGGATTTAAACGCAGTAAAGTTGTGTGCAGAAAGAAACAGAAGGTTGTTGAACTTAGGGAAAAGTTCAGAATCAGTTATTTTAAAGTTTATATGAGTCGATTAAACTTTATATGAGTCCCTTACCACCCCCAAAATGGCAAACAGGGTGAAGTCAATGCTGACGTTGGTGGGGGTTGACAACTCCATGACGGGTCGAATGGAGCTCAGGTTAAAGACCGGTCGGAGAGCTGCCAGCAGGGAAGGCGGGTCAGGTTGAGAGCAGTTCAACATAATAGAACTGCAAGGAGCTACGGAGGAAAAAAAGAAATGTCATTATGATCATTAGAGTAGATTGGCAGCGTCAACTGGCAACAAGTAAAGGTACTTCACACTTGTATTTTGTATTACAAATTTTTTTTTTTTTTATTTGTATTGTATTACAAATAAATAAAATATCCTTAAATAGGAAAAAGCAATGATGGTGAGTCATCCTGGATTGGAAGTTTTTTTCCCCTTTGTTTGGTCCCTTTTTATGGGTGGAAATTGTATATTGTCAATGGCCAAACCTCCCTCTCTTCTTAGGATAAGATGAGATAAACCTTTATTAGTCCCATGATGGGGAATTTTACTATTTTTCAACAATTTTTCATCCTATTTTTATCCTAAAAGCTACAGATTACTAATTATAATTTAAAAAACTGCTTTTTAAAATCACATTTTTCTGTACTGTTTGAGCACCTGAATGATCCTAGGAGCTATGTTGTCCGGGGCTTAATGCCCCTGGTAGGGTCTCCCAAGGCAAACAGGTCCTAGGTGACAGGTCAGACTAAGAGCGGTTCCAAAGCCCTTAATGAAAGATACAAGATCGAGGAAGTTTACGTCGCCCGGATTGGCGTCACCGGGGCCCCACCCTGGAGCCAGGCCCGGGGTTGGGGCTCGCAGGCGAGCACCTGGTGGCCGGGTCTGTGCTCACGGGACCCGGCCGGGCGCAGCCCGAAAGAGCGACGTGGGCCCGCCCTCCTGTAGGCCCACCACCCGCAAGAGGGTTCAGAAGGGGCCGGTGCGGTGCGATTTGGGTGGCTGTCCTGGGCGGGTGCCCCAGCGACCCAATCCCCGGACGGTGACTCTAGCCATGGGGACATGGAATGTCACCTCACTGGGGGGGAAAGAGCCTGAGCTAGTGTGGGAGGTAGAGCGCTACCGGCTACAGGTAATCGGGCTCACCTCCACGCACAGTCTGGGCTCTGGAACCCAACTCCTTGAGAGAGGCTGGACTCTCTTCTACTCTGGAGTTGCCCTCGGTGAAAGGTGCCGAGCTGGTGTGGGCTTGCTTATAGCCCCCCAGCTCAGCCGCCATGTGTTGGAGTTTTCCCCGGTGAACGAGAGGGTCGTTTCCCTGCGCCTTCGGGTCGGGGATAGGTCTCTTACTGTTGTTTCGGCCTATGGGTCAAACGCAGTGCAGAGTACCCGGCCTTCTTGGAGTCCTTGGGAGGGGTATTTGAGAGTGCTCCAACCGGGGACTCCATTGTTTTACTGGGGGACTTCAATGCTCACGTGGGCAACGACAGTGTTACCTGGAGGGGCGTGATTGGGAGGAACGGCCTCCCCGATCAGAACCCGAGTGGGGTTCTGTTATTGGACTTCTGTGCTAGTCACGGTTTGTCCATAACAAACATGTTCGAGCATAAGGGTGTCCATCAGTGCACATGGCACCAGGACACCCTAGGCCGGAGGTCAATGATCGACTTTGTGGTTGTGTCATCTTATGTCTTGGACACTCGGGTGAAGAGAGGGGCTGAGCTGTCAACTGATCACCACCTGGTGGTGAGTTGGATCCGCTGGCAGGGGAGGAAGCTGGACAGACTTGGCAGACCTAAACGTGTTGTGAGGGTCTGCTGGGAACGTCTGGTGGAACCCTCTGTCAGGGAGGTCTTCAACTCCCACCTCCGGGAGAGCTCTGACCGGACATTGAGTCCGAATGGACCTTGTTCTCTGCTTCCATTGTTGACGTGGCTGTTCGAAGCTGTGGCCGTAAGGTCTCCGGTGCCTGTCGTGGTGGCAATCCCCGAACCCGGTGGTGGACACTGGAAGTAAGGGAGGCTGTCAAGCTGAAGAAGGAGTCCTACCGAACCTGGTTGGCTCGGGGGACTCCCGAGGCAGCTGACGGGTACCGGCAGGCCAAGCGGTCGCTGAAGCAAAGGTTCGGGTCTGGGAAGAGTTCGGGGAGGCCATGGAGGAGGACTATCGGTCGGCCTCGAGGAAATTCTGGCAAACCATCCTGCGCCTTAGGAAGGGGAAGCAGCCCTCCACCAACACTGTTTACGGTGGAGGTGGGGAGCTGCTGACTTCGACTGGGGATATCGTCGGGCGGTGGAAGGAATACTTCGAGGATCTCCTCAATCCCACTGACTCGGAGGTTCATCCACCCATTACCTGGGCTGAAGTCACCGAGGTAGTTAAGAAGCTCCCCGGTGGCAAGGCACCGGGGGTGGATGAGTACCTCAAGTCTCTGGATGTTGTGGGGCTGTCTTGGTTGACACGTCTCTGCAACATCGCGTGGCAGTCGGGGACAGTGCCTCTGGACTGGCAGTACGGGGGTGGTGGTCCCTCTATTCAAAAAGGGGGACCGGAGGGTGTGTTCCAACTATCGGGGGATCACACTTCTCAGCCTCCCCGGGAAAGTCTATTCCAGGTTACTGGAGAGGAGAATTCGGCCGTTAGTCGAACCTCGGATTCAGGAGGAACAATGCGGTTTTCGTCCTGGCCGTGGAACACTGGACCAGCTCTATACCCTACGCAGGGTGCTCGAGGGTTCATGGGAGTTTGCCCAACCAGTCCACATGTATTTTGTGGGTTTTGGTTTTGACTTGGAGAAGGCATTCGACCGTGTCCCTTCTGTGGGAGGTACTTCGGGAGTACGGGGTCGGGGGCCCTCTGCTAAGGGCTGTTCGGTCCCTGTATGACCGGGGCAGGAGCTTGGTTCGCATTGCCGGCAGTAAGTCAGACCTGTTCCAGGTGCATGTTGGACTCCGGCAGGGCTGCCCTTTGTCACCGGTTCTGTTCATTATTTTTATGGACAGGATTTCTAGGTGCAGCCGTGGGCCGGAGGGGATCTGGTTCGGGAGCCACTGGATTTCATCCCTGCTTTTTGCGGACGATGTAGTCTTGTTGGCTCCTTTGAGCCAGGACCTCCAGCATGTCCTGGGGCGGTTTGCAGCCGAGTGTGAAGCAGCCGGGATGAGGATTAGCACCTCCAAATCTGAGGCCATGGTTCTCGACCGGAAAACGGTGGCTTGCTCCCTCCAGGTCGGGGGGGGAGTTCCTGCCTCAAGTGGAGGAGTTTAAGTATCTTGGGGTCTTGTTCACGAGTGAGGGAAGGATGGAACGTGAGATTGACAGGCGGATCAGTGCAGCGGCTGCAGTAATGCGGTCGTTGTATCGGTCCGTCGTGGTAAAGAGAGAGCTGAGCCGAAAGGCGAAGCTCTCAATTTACCGGTCAATCTACGTTCCTACCCTCACCTATGGTCATGAACTTTGGGTCATGACCGAAAGAATAAGATCCCAGATACAAGCGGCAGAAATGAGCTTCCTCCGCAGGGTGGTGGGGCGCTCCCTTAGAGATAGGGTGAGGAGCTCCGTCACACGGGAGGAGCTCGGAGTAGAGGCGCTGCTCCTCCACATCGAGAGGAGCCAGTTGAGGTGGCTCGGGCATCTGTATCGGATGCCCCCTGGACGCCTCCCTCGGGAGGTGTTCCAGGCATGCCCCACCGGGAGGAGACCCCGAGGAAGACCCAGGACACGCTGGAGTGACTATGTCACCCGGCTGGCCTGGGAACGCCTTGGGGTCCTCCCGGAGGAGCTGGGGGAAGTGTCCGGGGAGAGGGAAGTCTGGGCGTCCCTGCTCAGGCAGCTGCCCCCGCAACCCGGTCCCGGATAAGCGGAAGAAAATGGATGGATTTTTCTGTACTGTCACTATGTCCTGATGGTAACTGTGAGACTGATAGTCTTTTAGAAAAAAATCAGGTGCCCCTGCCTCCTTTTGTTATTTTGTGAATTCAAAACCTTTACTTCCTTTACATGTTTGGATACTAACTGACTTGAATCATAACTGTGAGATAATTAATGCTTGGAAATAACTTACAAGGAGCAGGTGATTTATATATATATATAAATATATAATCACTGCTTCATAGGAGCTTCACTTACCATGCGTGAGCACAGAGATGAAGATGAATAGAACCCACGGCTTGACTTTCACCAGGCGGCACTAAAAACATCAACATTAGGTCAAAAGCAGTTGTTAGTCGTTAGAGTGATGTGGAAGTTAGGGCTGCCCTGTAAAGTATTCTTCACACATTTTAGGTGGTAATCATATAACTAGAGATAATTGAGATTAGTGGAAATAAAAAATACATATATATTGTTGTCAATGTGGGCTCAGTGCACTTTATTTCAAGTTTTGTTTTATAAAGCACTGAAATGTGATCAGCAGAAGATACTGTTTCTGTAAATTATTTTAACCTTCTTGCTTACTTCCTGGTTGGGTCTGGTTGTTCAGATAGTTACATACAGGAAATCTAGGCTCATAAAAACTAACTATATGTCTTCAGGATTGAAAAACATTGGGAAAAAGTTGAAGAAGTTTTGTGTAGAATTGTCTAATTATGTTATGGCAAGTGGGTAGATATAGGCTATTTTATAATGTATGTTGGGTTTGGCCCTTAGTTTTTATGGACATCTTTATGAAACAGTATTCAGTGATATTTTAGATAACAATGTGCTTTCAGCTCTGCAGCAAATAACACTAAACTTAACTCCAAAACCTTTAGACTGACAGTGAGCCAAGCCTTATCACCCAATATCAATGCATGATCTCAATTGGAATATGATTATTATGTTTGAAATGAATGTCAATCAAAAACTGAACATTTTTCAAGTAATTTTATTTAGTTTACAATGGTTTCCTCCATTTTAGAATGGCACAATATAACACAAAACGCTTATAACTACATCGAATGACTGTTGTGAACTTTGTTTAATGTCCGATTGTGATACCATCTGTCATTAACATTAACAATAATACAATAACTTTAGATTATGTATAAATGTCTTGACTCCAAACACAGCAACAACATGATCATGTATGGATCAAAATTCAACAAACATAGAGGTTGCTCACTACATAAATGGAGCCCATTAAACAAGACAGTAGTCGTCTACTGACTGTATGCCTTCACCCAGATAACGATGATGGCAATGAAGCTGACTGATATGAAGATGATGTAGAGGCCGAACAGCAGGCGGTCTATGATGAAACCCACCTGGATCCAGTCTTCTGAGCCCTGGCTTCCGCTCAGCTGCTGCTCCACCTGGAGACGGATGAGCTTGAGGTCCCTGCCCAGGTCCTTCAGGGCCTGAACGACCATATTCCTGACTGGTCCGCTCTCCTCTGAAAGCCCATCATCTGCATTTATGTGTGCCACCACAGCGTTGCGTTTCACGTCTAGTTTTCAAGGGGGAAAAAGTTGAAAATGATCATTACATTTGTGTTGTGTTTGTATTTTTGTACATTTGCACATTTCCTGCGTGTATTTAACCACCTGAATCTTTTGGTTGTTTAGTCTTCTGAGGCAGGCCAACGAGACGGCCCAGAATTTGCAGAACAAGCACACGGATCCAGCGAGGGACGGGAGAGAAGTCAGCTGAGCCACACAGCAGGTTGGTGATGAGGATGGTTTCCAGTAGACTGGCCACCATCAGCGCCAGGCAGAGAGAGAGGAAAACATCTGGCAGAGTGAGACAGGGGGGGGATGCTCTGTCAGAATATGTCATTAATACGTCAGAATTGTATTATTTACTGTATTTTCAACGGGTGGACAGCTGCTCAAAAAAAATAATTAAAACCCTCTCTTCTCTTCTGGAAATGCATACGTAAATTAGATGTAAATGTGAACATAGGTTGCCCACAGGATCTGTTTGAACTTGAATTTGAACATTGAATTTGAAAAAACCTGCCCGACACCTATGTGCATAAGATCTTTGGTTACATGTTTTTTTTCTGCAAAGAAAACCTGTAAACCCTTTAATAATGATGGCAAAGACAGGCGAAATGAACGAGGGATGATAGCATTTTAGCGTGGGAGCAGTTTCTTTTAATGCAGATGTTCTATATGACCTTTACTGAGTGTGAACTGACTTATGAGAGGTATGGTGTTTCCGGTGATAGGCAGCAGGTCGTTCATGATGAGCAGGAAGACGGTGTAGCCCAGGATGAGGGTCATCTTGAAGGAGGACCGATCCATACCCTGCGGAGGCAGCAGGAAGCTGAAAAGGTCCACCGTGATGAGGAAGCAGCTGGGGATCAGGAGGTTCACCACGTAGAGGGTGGCCCGGCGCTTCACTCTGATCTGCAGAGGGAAGACACGCAATGCACTGGCAGGTTCCTTTTCTTTGCACATTTGTAAACTGAGCTGACAGGCCACAGTAGGATGAAGAGTGCCTTACACTGTATTCATTCTGTCTCTCTCTATCTCACGTGGAGCCAGAGAGGAAGATGAAATTTAAAATCTTAAATTCGGCAAATGACAATGTGACTTCATATTATATATGCATTTTAGGTCCGTTCACTGCAACGGTCGACCCACATGAAATGCAAGCTCATCAACGTAATGACCGCCATTCGTTGCTACACGGTGTTCACTGGAGGTGATATCCAGCAGCTCCCACTCCCCCATGGTGGTCATCACGTTCTTGGAGTGCGCTGTGATGTCTTCTACACTCTTTGCCAGGAGCATAGTTATGTCTGTGTCTGGGGGAAGAATAGAGAAATATATCACCCTGTAAAGACAATGCCACTTTACATATGAACATTACAGAAATGTAGGAATTCATAGTTTCACTAAATTAAGGAAAGTTAATTATTTTATTAAAGTTTCAATGCTCATTAATCATCCTTACAATGATGTCACAAGCTCAGTCCATTTTTAAGAACTCTAATAGAGCAGATGTCATAGTGCATAAGTTTAAATTTGGCTCAGTTCACAACAAACAAACTTAAATACATGGTTTTCAGAGTTTTTTCCCTCTTTGGTAAGTGGATATGGTATGAGCAGAAAAATGCACTCTTGGACGTCCCAAAAGACCATTATTGCATATTTATATTTTTTATGCTTTTGTCCAGAAGGACATTTGGTGGGTGCCTTACCAAAGTGGAGGTAGGAGTTGAATGTCAGAGTGCAGTTCTGTATATCGAAGGGGAAGGTGTAGATATCGAGGTTACAGGAGCTGACGACTTTGAGTGGGTGAGAATCGTGCACCTTTCCATCGCTATACAGGTACACATACGGGACGAAGGGGGCTGTGTTTTCATCCATACTACAAGACATGATCAGAGGAGTATCATGAGTATAATCTCTGCAAAATATCAGTATTCACCTTTGATTTCAGATTTATAAAATTATAAAAAATAGACTAACAACAAGAAATTGATTCTTCCAACTGTTTAGTCCAAACCTAAAAACAGTGCGTAGTGCTACAGGAGCCTGTTTGACCTCTTAATAATGCATACAATGCTTTATAAGTAATATATACTCACAATTCATTGATAACAATATCTGGCACCCAAAACTTTTTTCTGGGAAGAGAAATCTTGTTGGTGCCACACAGAACTGGGTCCCATTGGACAAACTCGTTCATCCATGTCTAAAAGAGCAAAACTAGTGTCACAGTGCACAGAACAGGTACAGTAAAGCCTAAATAATAAACATTCACAAAAAATATTAATCCCACATCAATGCCAATCAATGAGTGCTGTACGTACATAATGTTGCCAAAGGTAAGTCATCAAGACTTGAGCCTTTTCATCCTGGAAGATAAGAAGTGTTGCTTAAGGAAAGACAGCGACAGTGGTTTAATTCAGACTACATAATGGTTATTTAATGCTCATCAATATTCAATGTATGATATTAAATTGCACATTTATAAAGCTTCTGCTTGTATAGACATTTTTAATGTTAGTGATTTCACTAACGCGCAACAGACACAAATGCAAAATAATCAATAGTACAATGCATAGCACACGGCATAATACTTTTAATCTCCTGGGCGCTGGAACATACCACTCCTAGGATCCCATACAAGGTGAAGAATGTGCTGACGTTGGTGGGGGTCGTTATGTTGTTGACGGGCCGTATGGCGCTCAGGTTAAAGATCGGAGTCAGGGCCTTCAGCAGGGCGATTTGGTTCGGCTGAGAGCAGTTCAGCTTGATAGCGCTGCACGCGGCTGATGAAAGTATAAAAAATGAAAATGCATTTAGTTTCAACTTATTTCCAATTTAATGCAGAATACAAAGGAATTCCAGTATGTCCAGTATTTGGATTACAATATTGCACATAGGCCACCATATTCATCGTATTATTGTATACTACTCAGTATTGTGAATACCAAAAAGCTTACCTGGTATAAGAATGAGAATCACAACCACAATGGGCTTGACTGAACTCTGGAATAAAACAACAATAACAATAATTACTTAAATGTAAACTAAAGCGTTAAAATGTATAATTATTTAAGAAATCCATTAAAGAGAAATTGTGTTGTAACAAATGCATCACAAATAACATTTCAAAACATACAGAATATAAACCAGCAGAAGATACTTTACCGTTGGTGTCATGTTGTCAGGAGTTGAATCTTTCTCTTTCTTTCGTTGTCAGATGAAAGCAGCTCCTTCAGAATGACGTATTTTTCAGTTGTCAGATGTCAGTTGAACAGAGTAGTTATAGTCATCAGTCAGGAGAAGGAATACCCTCCACTCACCTGGCAGACTCACTCTTGCGAGACTAAAATCAGCCTCGGTGGCCACGATATACAAAGTGATGTGGACAAACCCCCTTGCAAATGATGTGGCAAATGGAAAACTCTGCACGGCAGCTACTCTCCGTGTATGTGGTTTCATACTAGACAAGGGTATACCACAGTGTGTGACTTGCAGATGGTGAAGACTGACCACAGCGGCATCGGTGTCGCACCTGCTAGTCATACGCAAATAAACAATGTACGGCCTGTAAGAAAAGTGTCCTCTGGTGTGCCAGCCAAACTCCTTTTTTTCATTTTCTATCAACGTCTGTCAAAATGAACCAGGCATCACAACATTGCACGCGATGCTTCTGCAAACCAACCTTTCTTTTTACTATGTAAATGCTGTTCGGTCAAGTTGTCACAATGCCGTGGTCTAATGATTTAAGAGTTGACTGCAAATGTACATAAACAATCAATAATAAGCCTTGTGCATTGGAAATGTAATTTTTATGAAGGACGCTGCTGAATTTGTTGAAACTCTGAGACTAGTGCAGTGGTGTTCCTGCCAATATCATTCAGGACCATGACACACAAGGCCTCTTTACATTTACATTTCGGGCATTTAGCAGATGCTTTTATCCAAATCGACTTGCAATAAGTACATTTGTCGGAAGAAAGTATATCAGTATATCACTATCAGTACAGTAAGCATTTCACAAGAACAAGTTTCGGCTGATATACAACAGACATACGTGCTGAGATACTCAGATAACATGCAAAATACTGGTGCCAGTACATACAAACAAGCAATGAGTACTATGTTTATTCTACGTTTACGCTTCTTCTGTTAATGACGTGTGGACAACAGCTTTTCTTCATGTCTGTTGCCATTGACACTTGCCAAACAAGCTATAAGTGTGGGAAACAGGAAAGAAACCTATGCATAATATTACAATTTCTAAAATAATCACCTGCACATGTCCAAATATGTACAGAGTGCCATATTAACACATTAAATGCCACATGAATCAGACCACTTAAGGAAAATACCCACACTGCAGTACATATCACAAACACATTTAGATTATTGTTCAAATGAGCTTTATTTATCAGTCACATTTCTGATTATAAGAAGGCTTGTTTAATGTTTTGATGCAGACAAATTCATAAGAATAAATGTGAAAGTTTTCATTCATTTGATTATTATATAAATATGACTGTTATCTATTGAGCACATTCTGCCCTCGCCCAATGTCAGCTGGGATCAGCTCCAGCTGCCCCGCAAGGCAGAACAGGATAAGATTACAGATAATTGGTGGATCAACATGAGAGACGGACAAGCAATGAAACAGAATGACAGGAGGGGGAGGCTTATATATTGAATGCTTTGCTAATATGAGTTTAGTCACGAAAGCCTGGGACATGCATTATAATTCTTTTAAATTAACAAAAAAGCTGACTTTAAAACCACAATTAAATTAAATTAAATTTTATTTATAGTGTCATATCACAACAGATGTCATCTCAGGACACTTAACACAGTGAGCAGGACTAGAATAAGCTCAATTCCTTGTACAGATGCCTTGCATACAGGCCTCACAATGGGCAGGCTCATGTGGACTTTTGACATCCAGGCTTACGAAAGGCCTGTTTCCTTTCCCCAGGTCTTCATGGTAGCATTTGATTCTGATCTTCTCCACCAGATTCTCCAGGAGGATGTCGATGTTCTCCGATTCTATGCTGGGCTTCTCCATTGGAGCTGCGCTGCACATCTTGCAGTTCTGACGGAAGGGCCTCGCCTTGACGACGCCCTGCCCAGAAGTGAGCTTCATGTGGAAGACAACCATGACCCGGTTGGAAGGCCAGCTTCTTCCACACATGGAGCATTTGAACCTTGACAATGACAGAGGAGCAGAGTCAAAGAAAGTCTGAACTGGTCCGGTAAAAAAATGACACTCTTCAAGCCGATACAGATTTAACTCTAAAATAATCAAACTTTCACCAAGCTGGACTTATCATTAACTGATTAATTTCTTTAACCACAACCTGATCCATATCCTCACCACAGCTTTTTGTCAAGTACATATACTGAAAGGCAAACCTTAATAAACCAAATGCATCATCTAAACTATCATTTATATTAACCTAATGCCATACTGTATATCCAGCAACAACAGTGATAAATAGTCCAATTACCAACCTTGCAGATGTGTTCCTGATGTACTGCTCCCAGCCGAAGTCCGGGCTGTCAGGCACAATCTTTTCATCAAACTGGAGACACCAGGAGTCTCCTTGTTTAAGATTTTCAGTTTTCATCCGGAAGATGTGTGTCCACTCCGACTGTGCCATCCTGTCAGTGCAAGCGGTGCTGAGGACTGAAGAGGAAACAAAACACTGACAGCTGATTTGTACAACAGCTTACTTGAAAAATGAAAATGAAACTTAAAGTTGAATCCAGTGTTTCCTTAAGTTTCGGGTCTAGTGTTGTGCTATGAATTCAATGGAGGGAACGACATGGTTGTTTTAAATGGGGACAAATGTTAAGCATATACCAAATATTAGTAAGGATCAATACATGGTAGCCTATTCATAAACATTTAGAGAAGGGAAAGCTCATGTAATTAAACAGTAGCATATTTGTGTGTTTGGGTTTATACAGAAGGTTGTATAGTTGACTGAAACACATATATTCATCTGATTAGTGTTGATTAACTGAAATACGACTGCTGACTTTATGTGTTTTATAAACACGTCCAAGCTCTTATGGTGAAGGACTGCACGAGAAATGAAACTGAAAAATGTTCTTGTGGTATTCATGAAAACACTGCCACTTGCTGGTGATAGGCTGCCTCGTCTTCTCGGTATGTATTTACTGTATACAATATCCCATTTTATTTAATCCTTACCAGCACATGTCCAAATTATAAAAACATTTTTAAAAGTATAGTGACTTCTTTATACAAATAATAAATAAATTAATCCAATATATTTGAAAACAGAAAATACCCACACCGTTAATCTCAAAAACATTTTATTTATTTTCTGTATGCATTTATCTATTACATTTCTGTTTGTAATAAGTTGAATGGTTTAATGCTTTTGAGCAGACAGATAATTATTTGAAAGAAAACTGAGAACAAGAAGTAAGCTTATGCACTGAACAACAACAACACATTCACAGTATACCATAACATATAAGAACACAATGTAACAGAATGACAGTGACTTTTAATAAAAAGACTTATTCTTTGGACAGGCGCCTTGCATACAGGCCTCACAATGAGCAGACTCATGGGGGCGTTCGCCATCATAGCTTCTGAAACTCTTCTTCTTCTTGCCCAGATCTTCATTGTAGCATTTTATTCTGATCTTCTCCACCAGATTGTCCAGGAGGGTGCTGATGTTCCCTGATTCGATGCTGGGCTTCTCCATTGGACCTTCGCTGCACACCTTGCAGTTCTGACGGAAGGGCCTCACCTTGGCGACGCCCTGCCTGAATGCCAGGCGCATGTGGCAGACCACCCTCACGTTGTTGGAAGACCACCCTCTTCTACAATCGCTGCATCTGAACCTTTAAAAAAATGACAAGAGGCCCTTTAATTACATGACAACAAACCAAGGTGACACTGGAAACTAAAGTTCCAGCTATAGAAACATTGGAAATGGTTTTCAAATCCCAAATCGGTGACTTATGCAAAAACTAAAACAATAAGAGAGGGAGACATCTAATATATACCCCATCCTGTTTCCAGAATCTTTTTTTTTCTTTTTAACCATTTTAATGATTGCATTATTTCTTCTTTACAAATACAAGCTTGACTATAACCTACACACTGGACATGACATTAACTTACATGTATGTCCTTAAACCTAACCTGACCCTTATCTCTCCTAAAATGTATTGTGTGGACCAGTATGTTTTTTTGGTCACCAAAATGTGCGAATTTTGCTTACACAGCTTAGTGCATGTACATAGGCGAACACACTAATGCATATGAACCCAAATAAAACATGAATAAATAAACAAATCCAGTATTTAACTGCAGTTCAACACGCTCACCTTGCGCTGGTGGTCACGATTGCCTTCTTCCAGCCCGGTTTGTGGCTGTCCAGCGTGAGACTTTCATCAAAATCCAGACTCCAGGAGTCTTTAAGATCCTTTGCTTTACCCTGGAAGATGCGCGCCCACTCCAGCTGTGCCATCGTGCGTGCGTGCGTGTGCCAGTTGCGCTGATAAAGAGACGAAACAGCTGACCTGACCAACTTGTTGGAATGACTTGTTGCCACGCCGAGCTTGCGAGACTGTGATTGTATTTATAGGGTTTGAGGAAAAACGAAACTAGAGTGAGAACCTGGTTTCCTTAAGTTTCGATTCTAGCGAATGGGACGTTTGTTATGGTTCCGTTTTCCGTCTTAGATGAAAACATAATAATGTTTTCTTGTTTTTATTAAAATACATGATACATTTGCGGAGGTCATTTGACTGTCATCATAATTGACATATAGAGAAAGTAGCTCCCAAATACCTCTTTCTCGTGTGCTTTGAGTCCAGTTTGAACCTTTCTGTTTATATAATGCCTATATGGTGCAAACAGCAGGGCTCTCAAGTCTCACGCATTGAGACGCATGAATTTCAACCTGTTCACGCTCACACGCCACACCTATTTCCCACGCAGATAAATTACCAGGAAAAAAACGAATTTAACGTTCAAATAGAGCTTAATTCCATTACTGCTCTTCGTATCCACCCCTCATTATGGGTGCATAGATAATGCAGATCAATACTGAATGTAGTGCGTCACACCATGTTCAACCATTAGCAGCACAATGTTTACCCCTCTGGCTTTTTGACACAAGAACAATTGATCCGGAATTCAAAATGAGTCCTTTAATTATTCTAATAAATCTTCATATGTATTTTAAATAGAATGTTTGCATTTTGGCTCTGCATAGGATGTAGCTGCTGTTGCAGCTAAGGGAAAAACCCTTGGTATTATATAAATAGTTAAAATTGGCCCATATGAGATACCTGATCAAACACCTGAGGGTTTGATTCAGTGTAGGCCTACTGTGGAAAATAGCTTACTGTTGTTTCCCTTTCATTTTGTGTGATTTAAAACCAGCCTTCCTATCCACGACAAAGCAAGCAAAGATGGGAGAATGATGAGTATGAGGAGAATGTGCTCAAGCAATCCCTGCTGTTACCAAAGACTGATCTTTAAAGCCAGGACAAGGGGTCTTAATTTGCACCTGCAATCATACTGTAGCACTATTGTGCTGCTTTTCTCAGCTGAGTGAAGCCAAATTAGAGTATGTTGTAAATTGCCTGGCCTTGAAAGCAGAGGAGGTCAGAAATCATGATGAAGACTGCATGAATTGGCTCTGTTACATCTCTAGATACCAACCCTCCCAATTTCCATGTTGGAGTAAGGGACAGGGGTGAATTGTAAGAAATGGTGGAGGCAATAGTGTTGTTTTAGAAGAAAATGAAACCAAAGGCTGTCTTTGTCTAAAAAAAAAAAAAAAAAAAATTAAAAATGTGAACAATGACAAGATGATTAATTCCTCTGACACATTAGTGATAAACACAGAAATACATACATATTGGGATAGTAAGAGACAGATGTGATTTGTCTCAGGTAGGCTATAAGGTTTCGGCAACATCTCCATGTCTGAGAAATGAAAAACAAAAATTAAAAATTAAAACAAGTTATGAATAGAACGAAACATGACCTTTAGAGTTCTTGATCTTCTAACATCCTTAACTCAAAATCCATTAGGCTACTAGTATTTCAGCATCATAGACTTTCTGTTGGAGGATTAACCTATTTAAAAACAACAACAACAACAACAACAACAACAACAACAACAACAACAACAACAACAACAACAACAACAACAAAACAATTGAATTTAAAAAATGAGCTGCACAAGACTCTTATATGGGTAAACGTGAAAGAAATACTTAACAATTTGCTGTTTAGAGTAGGTTACGACATAACAGTACAAACCTATTTACCGTACTCTTATTTTGAAACCGGAAAGTAGAGAAATGAGTCACTATGGTAACGGCTGCAACTCTACAAAGATTAGCATGTTAGCAAGTGTCTTCTATAACTCATCTCCCTTGTTGTGGCTAGCGTTATACTATTGACATGCGATGGAGGGATCCGATACGTACCTCATACGACCTAATCATCAGTACAAGTGAGTTTGTCGGAGTCGTTAAATTGTAATTAATTACGGGTAGTTAGCTTTCAGCCAGCGAGTTCATTGCTTACGAATGCTTTTGTTAGCTACGTTATCCACTATTTAAGCGCTACTTTTCACAGTATAAAGCTCACGTTTACTAGCGTTACATTAGCAGCATTGGCTAAATGGACTGACGATAGTGAAATGACGTGAATGTTGTCACGTTTGGCGTCAATACTCTAGGTAGCTGATGGACGTTAGTCAGTTGATTTAACGTTAACTTAATCCAACCGCAAGGACGATGGGGGGATAGTGGGGACCAGCAGTAAAAATGCAACCATTTTTTAAGCATTTATTAAGAGACTGCTCCAGCTCTGTAACCTAAACTGAGAGGAATATCACTTGTGGCCACTGTGACCTGTTGCATTCAATATCCTGCCTTGTTGTTCACTGTTAACTCCCCCAGGTTCAAGCCAGCCATCGTGAAGGAGTGCATTCGTGAAATTGTTAGGGAGCGATTGTCCGGGATGCAGTACAACCCAGAGGAAGTCCAGGAGCTGTCCTGCTCACTGGCAGAATGCATTAAGGACAAAGTGAAGAGTGAGTGATGCCTTATTCCTCTCTACTTAGAAGGACAGAGCAGTCCAGAAATGTTGTAAATTGAATGTGTTGTTCAGAAACAATAAGTTAAAGTGGTCATCCAAACACCTATATGAATAAGGTGATACTCAGTTGTGTTAACTCACAGTCTGATTTAATATCTCCAATTAAATAGCAACAGAACTGCAGTGTTAGTGTGACATAATACACAGCAATCAAAATGATCCGCCAACAAAATAAAACAGAAACACAAAACTACAAGTTGTGGTTGTTACTTGAACATGTCCTTTTGGGTAAACCTTTATTAGTTTGGAAATGTCTCATTGACTGTTTTATACACGCTTACCTCCCGATTGTCAAGACAACTGACTAAAGTACTGAAACACCCCAAATTAATACTTTTCCCCCCAACAGATAAGGGGTTTGACAGATACAAGCTGGTCGTGCAAGTGGTCATTGCAGAACAACGAGGACAAGGAGTCAAGTGAGTGAATATTTAATAGTGGTAAACAAAGTTAGCAATTTGTAAAACCACTAAATTTAGATAGTCCCATCTTACGATCAACTCTTCAGTGATGGAGATACAATTGAGCCAAATTGGAGGATGTGTTTTAAAATGTATTATGCATTATGGATGCTCAAGCTGCAATATAACCCAAAAGACCAGCAATGCAATTACAGCTTTATATTAAAGAGTATCTCTAATAGTATTACTGCACTGTGTTCCCATGGTCATGAAATTCCTGGAAACATTATGAAATTAGAAAAATCCAGGTAATGTTACCCAAAATGCATTCCTTTAGTTACTTTTCAATTCAGAATCTCCCACTCTGCTGCTTGACCTCCGAAACTATCACATGATGCACATTGACGTATGCAACACATTGTCGGGAATGTCTTAAGAGTAAAGTTAGCAAGAACTGGCAGTTTGCTTATCCACAGATGCCTGGGAAGAGCATGCTTAATAATGTATGGCTTGGACGACTAATATGATACATAATTCAAGAGAGGCAGACCCTGGTCTTGCTGTATGTGGACTCTTCAAAACCTTTTGAAGGTGGTAACATGGGGAAGCGGCTTTCGGCCATGCTAAAGGGAAAAAGCTTCAAGAAAACCAAAAGGCCACTCATCAGGCTGTCAGTGTCGGCACATATTTCATGCTTGCCCGATAACTTTGCCGCTTCAATTTATATTGCCTACACTTGAAAATTAAAAATGTGTGGGAACCATTTCTATAGCAATATTTGTATTACCTTGCTGCTGCCCTGCAGTTGCATTTTGCTTGAGGTTGTAGATTATCCAGTATTTTTTTACAGCAGTAATCTTATCAACTGAGTGACACAAGAAATGTTACTTATTTTAAAGTATTACTGAGATATTTTAGGATTCCAGGAAAAATGGCCATTCAATGATTCATATGAATGTTTCCTTGCCTTTTTTGCTGCGTCCATTTTGCTTTATGGTTTCAAAGTAGCAAAAGTAGTTCAGACCTTCTCATCTGTTTCACCAGGATGTCTTCAAGGTGTTTGTGGGATGCGGACACAGACAACTATGCAGAGGATGTTTTCATAAATGTAGGTGCCTTTGCCTTCGCCTCAAATACACATCTTTTTTTAAATCAATTAAATAAGTAAAACTTTGTTTTACTCCTGGGTACAGGACAGCTTGTTCTGTGTGGTGGCAGTTTTCGGAAGCTATTACTACTGAGGACATAAGGATGGATGACAAAATTCTTTCATATGAAAAGTCCTGAGGTGCACATCCACATACGACTGCTCACCGCCGGCACAGTGCATCGTTGTTCACTTCGGGTGCTTGTCTTAGCACAGCAGCTACAGCAGAGGTCAGTATTCGTCTCTGATTGTCAACAGCAGGACATATAGGAATTTAGCAGGAAAGACTTTATGAACATATGAACCACTGTCCCCTCGAGTGCATCACCACCTGTATGATCATTCACTTAATTCTGTTCACCTTTTCACACACTGCTGCCTCCCTGTTTAGAAAAAAGAGAAATATTAAATCAACCCTGAGTTTGAGTTTGATGTCATGACTTTGTTTTTTCTCAACGTGGATGTTGATTCATCACAGAAGTGATATACAGTAGCCTGGCGTTTTTGAAGACAATACTTCTACGAAAAGAAATATTTCAATATCAGCTGTGCAATATTGAATATAATTAGAAAATGTAAAACATTGGATCTTAAGTGCAATGCATATAGTTATAGTTGCTATAATATCAATTATCACCACATTTCTTGGTTTGAGTCAAATTTGCGATGTTGGGATATATTATTCTGGTCAGCTGGCAATAATTCACATGAGATGCCACCTTAGATGATCCAGATTGGATTTTCTTTTCCATTTTCACCTCCCCATTATATTTCAGCAGTCATGGTGTGCTAGAGGATTTGTGCTGGCATGGAGATAAGGTCGGCTATCTGTCACACGTACATGGAACATATTTTTTGGATGATTTTATCCCTCAGAAATATCAAATTGTAATTTAAAGCAGTAGTTTTAGATGGTATAAGTGTTTTTAATTGGACAATTGTATTACAATAGCGTCACTTTTACACATGAATTTTTATTTTTGCTTTAAACATGTATTTATTTAAGATTTTTGATTAGGACATGTCATTTCACAAACACAGATGAGTCCTCTGTAATAATGCAAGCACAGTTTTTGCCTCTGAACTCTCTATTATATCTATTTTCCACTAACCAGACAAAAGATAATAATTTGTCTTTCATGCATTCATTATTTTTATCGATACATCAACTTTCTCACCTCGATTGAGATTTTCTTTACCTGTTTGCTTTATTAAAATCTCTTTGTCTGAATAAAAACACTGGCGAATGGAAAAACACTTATTTTATGTGGAGCAACAAGTGATGGTAGCTTCATTGAGCTGTTGTCTGATGTGTCAGTACATGCTTTGTTACACCAAATAAAATATCCTGTAGCCATTTGTCAGGACTCGGTGCTTGTTTTACATGAATACCCTCAAACCATTCCATCGGGCTCTGCTGAAAGTAGGTCTCCATTTATACAGATTCTGAATTGAGTGAAGAGGCGCTTCACATCAGCCCATCAAATTGCAGAGAGAGCGACAAAGAAGCACATTTCCAATCATTTTCAGGGACATAATAATACATCATAATATGTGCACAGCTTTTAGGTTTTAACATTTGTATGTTGCTTCAATACAAATACAGGGTATAAAGCATTTTAGCATTGGTAGTTAAAGGCTAATTTCACTTTTGCTTTGCTGGTGATGTTTAGATTTTTAGGACTTAAAGAGTTGTTTTGTGGCATTTCTGCCTCTGAATGAACCTCATTTTATTTTCAAACAACACATGACTACAGTAGTTGCAACTGTTTCCAGTTACTGTATTTGCCTAACAAAGATAATTGAGTGCAACAGGAAAACGACTCCTTTCCTGTAATTCGTTTGTGAAATTGAGATGTCTGTCTTCACTCAGGGCTTTTTTTTCAGGTATATGTTTTTGTAATCATACTCTTGGTTCTCTAAACTAGATGCTTTTCAGACTATATAAAGAGACGAATGAGACAGAAGTGTGCAGTTCAACTGTTGAGTTGAAAGCTGAGTTGAATCAATTTGTCAAATGTCAAATGATTCATACTCATTACATATACATGCCGAGGTGGATTTGTCCCCTCTATTTCCCACTGTAAAAATAATGCCATCAACATAACCATCTTGTAATACGTGGATATCCGTCTGATTTAATTTAATGTAGCGTTTGTTAATATCTTGTGTGCTTATTGAAGCTACTGCAGTTTTGACACATCTCATTTATGCTTATCATCTCTCACGAAATGAAAGAGATGAATTGATGAGATTGTTTTTTCATGAAATGAAACCGACATCAGATAAACTATTTGAGTTATTACGCTGTTTGTATGTTCCTCATGAAAAGGTTTGACCATGAGATGCCACATCTGCCTGAACAGTGATGATAGGAATCACAATGGGCATATATAATGTTTAAGTTGTTTACATCAGAATGTAGCCTCACATGAGAGCCCACCAAAGATTGTAAGAATGATAATTGTAATACATAGCTCCCAGTGATTTGTTCTATCAGCCTGGCATTTGACAGCTGTCTAACTTACTCAAAAGACAGTATTTGTCGCTCTATAATAATTACATTATACACTTTCAAAATCCCATTTTCTGTTTTTTATGTAAAGAAGTCTAGGGATTAATTGCTTTTCATGCTGAATATAAAATAACAAGCATAGCAACGAGGGAGAATAGTCATTGAATCTGTTTGTGCAGTATGTTGCACAGCTGCTCTTTAAAATTGAAGCAGTGGTTGAGATGTTGTTTTTCCAAGTGAGTGCAGATGCTGACTGCCGCTCAGAGAGCAGTGAACATGGCAAATTCTGAATACCCTCTTCTATACTCTATACCTCACCTGTCTATGGTGTTCAAGACTAGGTTTACATAGAATACTCAATTGAATTTTGTTTCATGGACTGATTTTGCAACCTCGCCCTTTCTGAATCTTTAACAAGATCTAAACTAACTCCACTTAAGACATTATAACAGAACGTAACTGATGCACCGTGGATGAACAGTTAGAGGAATTCTTCAAATCCAATTTGAAGAAAATAAACAAGACTCTGCTCGGCACATTTATCTGACTTGGATCTAGGATCTAGTTGTTGGTGATAGGCTATGCTATTTGTTATTGTCAAGAAATTCATCTAAAAGACCAAAACCAACAATGATATACTAAGGCAAGTATTTTCCATGCAAAAGCCTAATGTGGTATTCCCTATTCCTCTGTGCCATAGAGCTCCAGTTACACCTGTGGATTGTTTGACAAGTATCTTTCATTACAATGAACATGGGCTCTGTAGCCTATTACAATTGAATGCATAAATATACACTGTACCATTGTCACATTATTCTCTTGTCCCCGGCTTTAAAACCTCCCTTAAAACACAACTGGCTGGCCTTTCCCACTTAACTCCACTTTCTTTCTTTATCAAATTCACGGATATATTGTTTTTGTTTCATTTCATTTGATCTATTCTTTTTATTTTGCTTTTTAACTGTTTTAACTTTATTGGCTTGTTTTAAGTGTACGGTGTCCTTGAGTCTTTAGAAAGGCCACCATAAATAAAATGTATTATTATTATTATTTGATTCCTTCACAGCTATCTTTTCTAACTGACCCACTGAACATCACTGTGTCATCAAAGATGGTTCCTTTTATCAACATTTAAAGGCTCTTTCCTCAGGCTGTATAATACAGTAATTGTTTAAGAAATAACCTGCTAAAGTAGTTTTCACTTTTAGCGTGTTTCTAGTTTAGAGCAGGTTTTATGGCTAATTGTTTACCTGGCACGGATTCTCAGCAATATCAACAGATCACATGAAAATCCATCTTGTTAGGCTCAAAGTAATGTTTTCATGTCCATCAGTCCAGCGCACAGACTAATTGTTCCTGAGCTACTGCTAGCTTTGGGTGTTCAGAGGTTAGCATAGATGCTGCAATATCAATTATTCATGCGCGTGTTATCTGCTACTTTTAGATTTATTAAGATTAGACAGGCAGGTGTTCTTTAATTCATGAACACGAATCGTGCGGTTGGCTGCACAGTTTTCATGTTATGTTTCTTATTGATAGTTTTTACCGTAGTTGTGGCTTCTTTTCAAAAGTATAATTTAAATATGTAACTTGTTTATCTATGGCTATGTCCTTTTGCATTGCTCAGAAGATGATAATTAAACTCTTTCAATAGATTTATTTATAAATCAGCTCTAATTACTGGACTGCGTGAATTGCATGAATCGATAATAGCATAATGGCATAATTGTTCGCAGTATGGGCTCCTTTTAGGCCTCATATAACACTCTTCTTTTAAAGCAATTAAAAAGGATATTTCTGCCAGCATTTTCAGGACCGATGGGGTCTTTTTTACACAGAGAAAAAGTCACACAATCGAGATGCGTAGATGAGATAAAAATGAAGGCAAGGCCAAGTTTAAAGATGGGTGTGGTCTGAGGGTTTGAGAAATACATCCCCCCTTCCTGCTCTAGTTACATGTCTTCATCACATCTGTGTTGACTGGAAATGTTTCAGAAGGGGAACGCCTTCAAGCAGGCTGCTCTTCAGCATTATTTTGCTGAAATGTTTTTGTGCTTTACTACAAATCGACATCTCATTTATGATTAATAACGTGCTGTACAGTTTTAATCATGCCATCACATTTTGCAGTCTGGCAAATACAGGCCCCATGCCTCAAGATGTCAGAGAGAAAATAGCCATAGCTGTGAGGGAATCTTCTCTATACCTGATTCCCTCAGTAAAAGATTAATACCTGTCATCTTATGAATAGATTATTAAGTGCTGGCAAGGTCACAAATAAGACGTCATTCTGTCTCTTATGCCGAACACAAAGTTCTTCCCTTTAACCTAGACATATTACAGACGCTGTGGCAACGTCCTCCAGATAACGTTGGCTTTTTATGCCCTGCAAGGACAGTGGTCAGAAGGACAAGTTGCATACTATTTCATTGCACACACTGGAAACTACAATGGCGAAATATCCCACAGCATATCCCAATAGCAATGACAGCGTTTGTAATGGACGGTTCTGTAATATCGATAATGCTACAATGTAAGTATAAGATTCCACTTTCCTAGGAGTAATGCATTTTTAAAATTAGTTTAGACTTCACGATTCTCACAAATCATTGTTTGGTCACATGGGGTTGCCATTGGTTGCCTTTGGTTACCATGGTTTCATACTTCTAACTGGCAAGTAGGCTCTCAGGAAGTGACTTGGTAATTACAGTTCATTGTGTCTGAAAAAACCTTGAATGATAGTACATCTAGTACGTATGCATTACATACATGTCCCTTTTTTGCACCTTTTCTCTACTTTTCCACTATTATGAACACGGTGATTATGATTATGTTGTAGTTGATCATTAAGTGTTTGCATGAGGACTGTCTGAAAAGGGGGCGGTTACAGGCTAAGAGTTGAGGGAAGAGCACATTTCACCTGCAATATCAAAAGTAGGACAGAGCAAATTTTCTTTTTCGATGCATGATTCAAAGGGTTCGCTCCTGTTTTGTAATGCCTATTATTGTGGCGCCTCGGCCTCACTTTGCCTGTCACTTTCCTTAAGTGCCATCTCAGGAGAAAATTCTGTCAAGAATGACATTTTACACAAAAGACAGAGTTGGCTAAACTTGCACAATGGAGGCATTGTCCACCTCGTTCTCATTTGAGAACTTAAACAAGGTCACCAGCCGTGTTTCATCTGGCTGAGTTTAATAGTGTTCTTCTGTGCAGACATAAGACATCACCTCCGAGTTAAGATTTGGTCGGTACTCTTCCAGATGGGTCCGAGTCAAGGCTGTGTGTTTGCATTCACAATCTACTGATGGACTCTCTTGCGAGTTGTGCCTTTGCATTCGCAGGGCCTTATTTTCCAATCTTCACCTCGCCCTCAGGGGAGCGTTGGAACATGAGATGATCACTGGCTGTAATTTAGCAGATTATTCCAGTGGTATCCGAGCTTGGCAAGTGGTCCAAGGGTTTAAAGCATCTGGCCTGATTCCAGTCTTAATGGGTTTCAGTTCAACAGTTCATAGGCAATTGTCTGATATACAGTCTATTAGGCATGTTATCTAAGGCCCTATTGGAATTCAATATCTTGATAAATACTCTGATAGGATACAGAAAGGACACTTAACGCGTAACAGTTTGTTTGTTTGAATTACTTTATGTTGTTATGTGAACATGGCAATATGGTATACAGAATATCCTTACAGAATAATGCAGGTGATCTTTGACATTCATTATACAAGTGATACAAAAAATTACTCTACACAGAGTTTGGCTTACCCCTTACATCATGGACGACAACCATAGCAGCACAATAAGACATTCACTTTTGCATGATCTGATATTCATCCATAATTATAGACATACCCTTACTGGATTCACAATACACAATAAATATGTGTATATATATATATATATATATATATATATTCATCCTCTTTCTGGCTTGGACCGATTGTTGTATGTCAGTCCCTGTTGTTTTTCTCAACTTATAAATGCTAGGATTTTTGTAAACTACTGAATATTATCATAATTTCATAACACACACACACACACACTACTTACAATACTTACAAAAACACGTATTATACATTGAACCTTGGATGTTATCTATGCTGGCAACTTTAACATGACATTGACGTGTACATTCCTGCATTATTTCAGAGGGCCTGAGCCTGAAGCAAAGCCTGCCCAGGTGTGTTTGGAAAAGTGTGCGATTTGCTGAGTTAAATCTATAAAGCTTTCAAAAGTTAGCACTTACAGTACACTGCAGTCTGACGGCGTCAGCTTTTTCTGCAGTCCTTTAACTCTACGACTATTTTAGGTCAGTGAATGGACATGGTAGCTCAGAACGGAGCACTATGTCATATGACCAAAAATATGTCCCCCTTCACACACCTTTTAACACGTAAAACAGGTTTCATCTTTCAACCCCACTTCTCCATCTTCCGCCTCGACCTCAACCACAGGTGCTCCGTTGCCGAGTGGCGCATCGCTCAACGTGCTGCGGAGCGTCACCCGGGTGACGCTGAGTGAGTGCTTTCTGGGACTGATGTGATATGGCCGATGGCACATGACCTCCTTAAACATTTCTCTAAAGCGAGTGGACATGAGGTTGTACAGGATTGGATTGACTGCTGAGCTAAGGTAGAAAAACACTCCGGAGATGATGTGCACGTACTGGAAAATTTCCCGGTGGTTGTCAGTCCAGTCGTTGATGAAACTCCACATGAGGCGGTCGGTGTGAAACGGGGCCCAGCAGATCCCGAAAACCACCACTAAAACGACTGGAAAAACAACAAGAGACAATGGGAGACATGGATGAGATTCTCATAGCGGTACATTGATTGATGTTGCCAACATGCTCTCTCTGCTCTCAATCAAATCGTCTCTCGTAGCAGTGTATCTATGCTATCTGTCCTGGGTGCAAAGCCTTTGATTTTTTTTTTTATTGTAACAGTGTTCAATATTTCATTCATATTCACAAAAGGCTTCTTTGAAATTGCTGTTTCAAATCATTAGTATAGGTCCCAATACTCATCCTTAACACCCCTCCTGGTAATGGAATGAAAAACATGGAATACATTTACAGAAAATGTGCTTTGTGTTTAGAGTGAACACCACCGTCTGCAAATGTCCCTGACAAGCAAATATGAATCCCTTTCTATCTCGAGGGGAGCTAGTTTGTACAAGTTGGGGTTGATTCACAAAAAAAATATCCCTGCAACTAAAGTCATATTTGTGGTAATATTTTGAGTATTGGAAACATTTATAAAATTGCTAACAATGTAGGCATTGGTTGAAATAGCATACCCTTTTTGCGATTACAATATCACAAGGGCATGGAATGGATTAAATTTACACAAACATGTCTGCAGTAGATATCCTTTTGTCCCACATGATCCCCGCTTATATCTGTCCGGACAAACGCACCATGCATTTTGGTCGGTTTGAGAGCATGTAAGCCAAGGTCATAGCACATTATTAACATAAGGTATACTGTAGATGAATACCTTTACACAGATTATGCACCATAAAATACATTCACCTCTTCATTTGCTTCCGCCCACAAAAGCACACATCATTTAGCTTACATGACAGCCTTTTATATCTGAACATGTCTTTAGTTTCACCTTTCATGATCTCATATCATATTTATTCATGTTCATAAGCACCTTTTAAACATCAGCCAGATGTGTTGCAGGACATTGTAATGTCATATAGATTACACTATCATCAACATATCGGAACGTGTTTGCAAAGAAAATATCTACAAAATGTTCAGTTGTTTATTTGCCCAGTGATACAAATGGATGCAGCAGTTTACTTAATAATAAAGTTGCAACATAATGACATAAAACATCATCATCAAAAGCACCAACTGTTTTCCAAAACTGTCTAAAACTGTATAAACTGAAGTGAAACAGTAATCCACCAAAAGCATAATAATTAAAACGTTATCATTACAATAATGTAATTTTCATACAGGTACATACATGAAATTTGCATTCAACCATGCTAAGCATTGTTAGGAACAGAGAACTGTTGTATTGGAACGCTGTGCATCAAAACCAGATCCAAATTTGCATGTTCATTGTGAAGCCTGTTACCTCATGCGGGACCTTTTGGTTGATCAAGGTGCTAACCTTGTTTGTTCTGAAAAAAATTAGGAAACTCTGGTCAATTCTCTATCGGAGAAGAACAAGTACACGTTAGCACATTCGAGCCACTTAATTGTATCATTTGAATGCTATGGCTAACATCACATCATGTTGACAGTTATCAAGCATGGGAACGAAAAACTCTTAAACCTTAAAATTAGCTGCTTGACCGTTTGTCCAAAGGTCTGTTTTCAGATGAAAGGCACGGTCAACGCAAAACCACACAATTAAAAGTCTTGAAATGGTAAAACCAGTTTGGGAAGGTAGCTAATGTTAACATGTTTGCTAGCTGTTTGACTGCTCATCTCAATGTTGGTTTTTGACTGAAAAAGCACAATTATTGCTAAATTACATATCAAAGCTGTGAAACTCCAAAAACATTAAATATAGATCAAATTTAACTTACTGGGTTGATATGGTCACTGCGGTCCAGGCAAGGAAGGTCCAGTCGCTGAACAACTGAAGAGGTGTGGATTCCAAATTCTAGGGCGCGGTTTACAAATCTGTACGCATTGTGAATCTGAGGGTACGAATCTTTGCACACTGATTGAGAACCTGAGGGTAAGGTTTACCAATCCATAAACCTTGTTTGCACAAAGTTTATTTTCTTATTTCAGTCATGTAACCAAAGAGGAGCTCCATACTTGTTTAATACTCACACAACATCTTAGTGACCTGCCGGCGACGGGCCTTCTGCTGCTGCGTTCGGATGTTACAGAAGCTGTCCCGTCCGAAGCCTGTGTTCGCCTCTAGCGTCTGGCTTATCCTCTCCCGCTTCAGCTGCAACCCGATGAGCATGTAAAGAATGCTGATGGTGAGCATCGGCAGCATGAAAAAGAGAAAGGTGGTCACCTGGATGGTCAGGTTGTACATCCAGCGTGGCCTCACCAGCGTACAGATCGCTGAGTCAGGGATGTCCACGGTTGCGTTCCCAGAAGGGCCGGCGGATTGACTCTGAAGAACGTCGATACCATGCAGACTTGTGTTCGGCAGAGCACACAACACCGACACGCCCCACACCGTTAGGATGACCCGCTTGGCGTGGGTGCGCGTTACAACATACTTTGCGCGTAGCGGGTGCACCACGGCGATGTAGCGCTCCACGCTCAGCGCTGTTACATTGAGGATGGATGCCAAACAGACAGTCTCGAATATGAACGTTTTAAAGTAGCAGCCTCCCTTCCCAAGCAGGAAGGGGTAGTTCTGCCACAGCTCATACAGCTCTAGCGGCATGCCCAGCAGCAGCACCAGTAGGTCTGATATCGCCAGGCTGAACAGGTAGTAGTTTGTTGGCGTCCACATGACTTTGTTGCGTGCAATGACGGTGCACGTCAGCACGTTCCCCACCACACCTACCAGGAAGATGGCCAGGTAGATGAGGCAGATGGGGAGGAACACAGGTGATCGACAAGGCCCCAGATATCTCTCCAGGTACTCTTCCTCTGTCAGACATGCGTCATCCAGATCAATGGCGCTTCCGTTCATGAGAGACATCAGATTGGTGCATTTCCCCCCCGGAGGACAAAGCCGACCACCACTTTCAGCCATTAGATCAAAAGAGCAGTTGGAAGCCAACATTCTGCCGAAGCAATTAGACTCGCTTTCTAAGAAGAAAAAAAATGAAACAGTATTAGCATTTAATGCCATTTTAGAGCAAAAATTGAACACACAAGAGAATAAAGGTAAAGGTAATTATATTCAAACAAAAAAGATCTCTAAAAATCTTTGAACAGGAAAGCTTTGTCGGTTACTGCAAATGTATGTGTGGCAGCAAATAAGGAAGGAGTTAACACCAATATTCAGAACTCCTAATTACATTAGCTGTGACTGCTGTTGGTAAACAGAAGAATGATTGAATAAACCTGAATTGCCATCTGTTTCCTGCCCGAGTAGGGCAGTAGATCTCAAAAAGTTTTGCCGTGCTGCATCAGTGAATGCAAATATGGAGACTTTTCTTGGAACCAGGGCCGTACGCACCATTGAGGTCACCAAGGTCTGGACCTCAGTATTTTTTCCAAGGTGTATATAATAAATGTTAAATAATATCCTAAAAATTACTTTACTTTGGCCAAGATTACGACTTGCGCATCTGATCACTGCGTCATTGCTTGTGTGTGTGGTTGGGAAAGTGGATGATCTTGTCATTACAAACTCTTTGATTATGTCAACAACTTGAGGCAGCGCCAGGATCAGCGACAGCAACAACCAGCGTCTGAATCCATGCGAAGCGTGATACAGGTAACTAGAGAAGTTTACTAGTGGACATAGTTCAATGTCATTCATACCCAGACATCATCTGACGAATAGCTCCTGTGCGGTCGCCTTCCGTTTAACAGTGGCCATCCACCACGATGCCGGCTAGTTAGTTTCACTTTAGTGAATTAACTAGCTAGCAAGCCAGCAATGGTAGACTGATTCACTTTCAATGAAATGTTTTTCTTTCAATTCAGCTTGTGTAAAGGGTTGAAATTCATGTTAAAATGAGGGCCTGCATTTTTTTTATTTTCATTGCAAGATTATCCCTGTAACATTTACATATAAATATCAATTGACCCTGTGTTTACTTTCTTCACTGAGACAGAGAGGAAAATGAAGAGATTCCGTCAATCAAAGCTTAGCTTTGGGAAAGGAAGAGATACCGGACAAGATGAGGAGACTGAGTAATTGTATGAATATATTATTGTATAACACACATTTAGCTTATTTGTGTACTGTTTGAGACACATTTCTATAATTCAAACCCAAAATGATGCAAACTCAAACACAAAGATGAAATAAAGAAGGTGTATATCATTTTACTAAATTATTTTTTTGTACATTTTGGCAGGAGAGGCAAGAGTCACATAGAAAGGGACAGGCATTAGATAAAGAGGGTGAGAACAAAGAGTAGAGGACAGAAATGAACAGAAAGAATGTGATGTTGAAGGCAGAGAAGCAAAGGAGGCTGAGAGAATGAGCACAGGAGACACAAAGGGGAAAGAGAGAGACCAGACAAGCCGAGCACTACTGGAGGAGACGAGGCTGGAAGAGAGGTGAGAGAGCTGATGCCGTGTCAAAGAGACACATTTCTATATGAATTTGAACCAGCTAAGTTTAAAAATAAACCACTAACAGATGAAGATCAGTACGGCCTTTTCAACCTGAAACTTTACTCTTTTAGTTTTGTGTCACTGCTCAAATTAGAGCCGTTTCCAGCTGCAATATGCATCAACAAAAGCTCTTAAACCTAAACTATCTGCTTGACACAACAAACAGACGTACAGAGTTATCGACCGGCTTGTGAGCGTTGTGGGGCATTTAGTTGCTAAGACATTTTCCTCTGCAGGTGGTGGAGAGCTGAAATCAGAACGAATGCCTGACAAAACAAGAATTCAAATGAATTCTGATATTTCTCTTTGTCAATGTCTGTTTACACTGGTTTATGCTTGTTGAATGGCACCCGAGTGGCAAAAAACAATCCCTTAACACATATTTAAAACGGATCACAAATATATAGTTTTGTTTTCTATTTTTTGGATATCTCTAAAAAAAGTATGGGCTCTGTAATTTTTAGTAAACATAACTCAAACAGGAGTAAATAGCACGTTTTTAGGGCTATATCCGATCATGAATTGACAATGACAAAATATAGAATATTGCCAAATTTATCATTTCATTTATTTTAGCATTTGTTTGAAAGGTTCAATAAATAAAAATGTTTCAGTGGCAACAGGAAAGGGAAATGGCAGGGGCATGCTTTGGAGCCAGAGCACTTATAAAGACTGCAATAAAAGGTCTTATGTGATTGTCTTTATTCCATTACCTTGACCCTATTAAGCTCAGTGGGTGGAGAGTGGCAGTGGCGGGGCTCTGCTCCTTGTACGAGTCATGTAATGAATGGCACTGTTCTGAGTATATTTCCCTACTGGGAGATCCATTCTATTAACTGCGTAGCGCACACTCACAGCACTGAATCACTAGATTAAAGTGGCCCACAATGGTAGGTGTAATCGTTTTATGTACCTTGTGTCGCAACCTGCAAGACGCAAATTCTTCTTTTTCATATACATTCATGATCAGTTCATTATTTATCCAGAGCAGATGCTGCAAGTAACATGGGTACACATTTTTAAACCTGGAAGTTGTCCAGTATAAAGTCCGATCTGTTGGCAGCTGTAGCCTACTGCGATTTGCTTGAAGGGATAGTACAACATTTTGTGAAATGAGTGAGGCCTGTAACAATAAGTTAAAAAAAAAAGGACAATTAGGTATTTTTAGTTTGAGGGTTTGGGGGAATTTTATGTGCCAGACTTTTTCTTTGCAAGGAGCGGTTGCCAAGCAACCAGTAGATTTTCCAGGAAATGACCATTCCCAGCCAAGATGTTGTTCGGCACATGACATAAAACATATATTGTCAAACTGTCACATGTGCACTTTGGTCATGTGCAGAATTATAACATGCTGTTTGATGAGCTTTGATGGTGTGTGTGTGTTTTTTTGTGTTATCTTTAGATAGAACCAGGCTAGCCTTTTCTAACCTTTAGGACGCTGCTTGTGCATTTCCAGTGGCGGGGACAAGTCAACAGATTCTCATAGACAGCAGTATGTCCTTGAGATGTACTGTACCCGCTGTTCAAAGGAACACACATCAGAAAGCAGTGACTCCTACATTAAATCTTTGGAGGCTTTTGAAGTTCCAGTCGAAGGAAAATAATTTACTAATAATTATACTTCCGTGAAGGGCTTCAGGAACATAGACAAGTTGAAAGTAAAAAACATCTGTCAGGTTGATAATTCCATCATTTATGTTTTCAATAGAGTGTTGTGTTGTAAGTAATAATGTGAAAGACATTTGATTATACAAAGAACTTCTTTGGCTTCTGTCAGATTTTATCGAACCAGGCAATTGACTGAATGTACATTTTTTTTATTGGAGGTATAATGTAACGATATTTAAATTTTCTTAGCTGGAAAATGAGGACAGGAAAATGCTTCCCTGTCATTTTAATGAATGCCTGTTGATGACATCGAGGAAAACACAACGATGATTTCCTCCATACATTTACATATGTCAGGGGTCTTTTCTTTCTCCAGCATAGAGTAACTTAATTATGTATTTCATCAGGATGCATTTTTTGTTGTTTTAAACACAACCAGTGGTTGTCAGGTTGTCAGTGTGCAGTGACAGCACATCCACTGCCTCACGATGAATTACATACCATGAAGCATTACCGTGTTGCTTTGTAGTGCATCCACTGCTCTGCCATAATAGCATTCTTCTATCAATAGGTTTTTCATACAGTAACCCCAGGAGGCTACATTTAAAACATATATCTATGTTGGCGTCTCCTGCAGATTGAAAGCTCAGAAACAAGCAGCGCGTATTCCAAAGAACAACATAGCATGATTTAAAAAAATGTAATAAATATTTCAGCTCTGCAGAATATGGAATCAGAGGTGGCTCACATTTATGTATGCATGACATATCTGATCATCCTCATGAACATTCATAAACTGCATCTATAATATTCTTGTTCCGAAGTCTCAGTATCTCTAGCCTACATTTTTTTTAAAATATTGCAATATTTTCATGCAAAACATAATTTACAATTTTGTTTTTATGTCCACCAAGATATTTGATCCATCCCAATCAAATCCATTTATTAAGCAGAATGTTTGGGTACCCAGCAGCAGTGCTGCAGATGTATTTCTTTTAGTGGAAATGTGTCCCTTTGATACTGGTTCTGTCTTAACAAGTACTGCCTAGAGCAGTGTCTGCCAAACTTTCTTTCTGAGGACCCACTTTTTAAAAACGACAAACCATCGTGACCCAATTCACAATAGACTTTGTCTATTGCAAGAAGATCGAAAGTGTCTGTAAATTAATGTTCCTGACAATATTTAGTGTCATTTCCACGTAACTTTTATATTATCTTGAAGAAATGTATGTTTGATAATCACAACTTTGTTTCATGCATGCGTTATTGAAAGTATATTCACATAAATAACATCAAATTAATGTTATCATGTTTTCACCCCCCCACCCCCCTCAGATCACTTAAACAGAATATACACTGGCCTTATATATCAGGTTAAATGTTATGAGTAGGTTACAATTATCCAACAAATCCATACATTCAGGCTCCCTCGTGTGGCTCAAATGTGTACTGCAAATATACATGTTAAATAAAAGTCTGTGGAAGAAATTCCTAACCTAGTATAATGTCCTGCATGCATGCCAATCCAGTGACTAGAAACAGCTTTGGCACTTACAAAACTTAGCAGGATCAGTGAAAACAGCTTTTAGTCCAGTGCCAAATTGATGTGTCTACAGCTGCAAACCATTTCTCATAAGTTCCAAAGAAAATGCAGATCCCCTTTGCCCAGAAGGCAAGACATTATTATGTTTCTGAGGAAGTAATCCGGCAAATGATAGAATGGTTTTGTGCGTCTGGGGTGGAGGGGACGGGTCAGCAGATCGTAAGAATGCCAGAAATCCACATCAGAAGTCCAAATCATGACTTGAGAAAAATAAACAGACTAACTCAACCATCTTTTGCACTTTAGTCAATGTGGCACTGCTTCCTTTGAGAGTCAGAAATCCTTTGTGGGACTTCATTTGTTTAAGTACATGGCTGCCTGCTGCTTATTTTTACTTACTCATGTTACTACATACTCTTTAGGAATTGTGCTAAACCTGAAAAACATTTATGCATTTCTCAGATGTGGTCTCCACAGGCCATTTATTAATATTGCAGACATTTTGATCCATCACTTGATGACAGTCCATCGCTGTCTCTCTATTTTGTATGAGCATGCTGAACCTTTCATGAATTAATTTGATATGTATGCTTCTTCTTTACAATTATGACTCAAGGTATGTGCTTTTCTGGTCTGGTCATTGTAGTTGTACAGTTATTTTCTCCATTTTGGATTGCTACAAAATAAAGATCAGAGGGATTTTCCTTTTTTTTTTTTTTTTTTTTAAAAGACGCATTTCTTCTCATTGTGTGTTATGTTTAGAGGTTTTAACTAAATGGATCCCCCTCCCAATCCTGTTATGGCAGTGGCTTTAACAGTGAGACACCACTTTGGTAAATTAAATTGACAGAAAAAACCCCAAATTAAATTATAGCCTCTGTTGCAACCTAAATACATTTTATTTGTTGTTTTTGCATACAAATGAATGAATAACATCAAAAACAGAATGAACATAAATTATAATTATAATTAACATATATCAAGTTATTTATTAGCAATGCCATGTTATTATAATCAGTGTTCACATACAGGATATTGTAGCTGTTTAGTGAGCCACTACAAACTAATTTGTATTGATTTTAATTTTATTATACATGTATTATAAAATTATGATAATACAAGCATAGTGTTTTTTTAACATGCAATATCTATTATATCAACATGTGACATTGTTAAAACAACCCTTGTATTGAAATGAAGTTAAAAAAAACAAAACAGGATTCACAATAGAAAACATTGTTTGACTATATGATGACACCCACCAAGACCCTTACATGAAATTATTTTTAGAATATATTGGAAAAACATTACAATGACTTATTTCACTCATGATGAATAGCTTCCAAAGAGCATAAATCTTCTTACCTCTAATGTCCCCTTGTATTGATTCCCTGGTGTAAATGCAAATCAGTGTCTTGATGGGAGTGCGAACAATGTGCTGCTCCCTCGATGCACTCTCCTCCCGGTCTGCCGCTCTTTCCCGAAGTCTCACTGATCACTGGTCACACACATTCAGTTCAGGCGCGCACACACACACACACACACACACACACACACACTCTCTCTCTCTCACTCATTCTCCCTCACCTCCACCCTCTCTATACCACCCATTCAAACCTACATTTATAAATCTGCACCACATTGACTGCTTTAATTACTGTAATGCCATTATTATAATGATGTGAGCTGTGTGCCTTTCACACTGCGTCGGCAAACCTTCACTGCTGATGGCGAAACTCTTGCATTATTATTGAGCTTCAACTCTTACAGTCTGAACAAGTCTGCTTCTATGTTGTTGTTTTTTTTGCAGTAAATTGACCTTTCGCTAAGCCCCCCTCTCTCACTGCTACTGAGCTATAGCTACCCTGAAGCCCACACTGTCACTAACTGCATTTCCTGCATAAATCTCATCTCATTTTGGGGGAAACGAAAAAGCGATTTTTGAAGAGAAGCATACAGATGGGTCTACAATATGCGTTCAAAAGTGAAAGCAGTTTAATAATATAAATATGGAAGCTAACTGTGTGTGTATACATTTAGTATAGCTTCAGTAGCATAGAAGTGATAATACTAGATAATGATGGACTTATGTAAGCATCAGAGATTTTTATGTAGAAATGTAATGTAACCTTCCAACCTCTCCGGGTAACGAGTATCAGTATTACGTTTCATCTTAAAATGAAGGAAATGATGTCTGTGGAGCGCAGCCAGATTGTTGGACCTGTCTGATGCGAGGATATGACGGACTTAGTGAAAGGTCAATTGATAATTGGTGCTGGCTTACTTATATCCTGATTGAAAAATATAGTTGCGTTAATGTGCTGGCCACCAAATTGCCAAAAACTGCAGTTCCTCAAATGGTTAGTTCGAGGCTGTCTCCATAGGCGAGTCAATCCCCATGTTAAAAAACCCAACTTTACAGCATAAATAATCATTAACAGCCTGAAAATAAAATGGCTCTATGGCTAATTTCTCCCATCATGACAACATGGGTGGTTGATTTTAATACAACGCACCTGTTTAAAGGATATTAAGGCTTAAAGTGCGGCATAATTGAGGGTATGGCGCCCAGTGCAGGGTTGTTAACAGGCCATGAGGACTTAGCTTAATGCTTATACTTCTACTCCACTACATCTCAGAGGGAAATATTGTACTTTTTACTGTGCTACATTTATCTGACACCTTTACTTTCAGATTTCTACAACAAAATATAATCAACTAATGAATGATGATGTATTATTATTATAGCTTAAACTACTCAGCAGCATTTTAAAAATAGACCTTTACAAGCTGCAACATTAACGTCTTTATTGTTTATTTATGTTATGCATTGTTTGTGATTGTCCTTTGCCAACACATTTCAAATGTCATGCCAATAAAGCCTTGTGGGGGGAAGAGAGAGAGAGAGAGAGAGAGAGAGAGAGAGAGAGAGAGAGAGAGAGAGAGAGAGAGAGAGATAGAGATGATTGCTCATTCATTGACAACTTCTGGTATCTATATGCAGCAGATGATTAATTAATGATCTGTGCAGCCGGGGAAATAAATTGCATAGGCACAATATGTGCACACATATTATAATATGGGTTATATTCAAGCACCCCTGTTTTTGGTAGCACCCACAGGTGGGGACTATAAAGGGCTGTGCTGGGGCACCCATTTGGGTTTACTTTACATTGTGCCTCTGCCTCCTCACTTTTGGTCTTGGCCACTCACAAGGTCAGTCTTACAGAGAGGAAAAAGGTTCAAGGCTTTGCCAGTGTGAAGGATGTACTATGAATGAAGGAGGTATGGACCCAAATGCAGTTAAAAAAAGGAATGACTACAAAATCCCCGGAAACCAAAACAACAAAACACACAGTCACGACAGCCAGATTGTTTCACGTTCCGAATTTCCCCCCACAGACGATTTTCTGTTGGAGCAGCCTCATGTTCAGGGGCGCCGAAAAGGGGGGGTAAAGGAGACGGATTCTAGGGGCCCATGATTGAGGGGGGCCCAGAGAGGCCCCTAATAATGATGAAATTATAATACAGAAATAATAATCACACTAAGTTATTAACATATAATCACAAATGTTTTGTTTTCCATGTCCTGGTAACAATAACTTTATTTGTTTTGGAAACATCAACGCCTGCAGGCCCCCCCTTCCCCCCCTCTATTTACGTAAAATGGTTCAGTCCACTGGATCAGCTGCAGGTAGCGCACCGGCGGTGTCACACAGCGCCACAGATTGTATGTAAAATAGCATCAAAAAATTTCGCCTGTGTTGGGGGGCCCTGTAAAGATTCTTTTCATGGGGCCCAAAATCCCTAGCGGCGCCCCTGCTCATGTTAATACATAATCATCAGCCATTAATAGTCAGCAGGTGCAACTTGACACGTGCCCACCTCCCGTCACTTTCATTTGGCAAGAGACGCACAATGCGAATTGTAACTCATATTTGTGGTGATATGGGTCACTTGCCAGTTCCTAAAAGCCACAGGGAAATGGTTTTCAACATCGCTTTAATTCACTAAATGTGCCTGACCAATACAGGTAATTTATGTCTGGCGCATTGAACGAAATGAGCACATTAATGGGTATCCAAATAAGCCTGGTACTCTACTTTAGTTTGGTTTATTAGGATCGCTATTAGCTACAACATAGCAGCAGCTGTTCTTCCCGAGGTCCATAAAACAGACTTTCCATCGTGACAATGCAACAACTACAACTCACATCACAACATTACAGAATAATCAGGACAACACCCAAACTCACACAGAGACAACTCCTGACCATTCAATAATTACAAAATGTGAAACACTTCAGTCCCCAACTCATTGCAAACCACAGTATGGTCCATTAACATTGGCAACTGGACATTGTCATGAGTTTTTTTTTCAGGCGATCATCCAATAATGTTTCCCTTCTGTTGATATTTCCCCCTCAGTGGTAAGGTTTAGGGACATGGTTTGGTTCAGGTTAAAGTAGTGTGAAACACAGGGACTGGTAAACGGACTATGTGGTGCGCCGTCACGGTCTGCGGATAGCAGAACGCAAATACGAATGAGGAAGGAAAGGAAATTTGAAAAGCATTTGGGTTTATATGGGGGAAAAAACTTGCATCTGAAAGCCTTCTGGCAGGCAGTAACTTGCAGGCAAGAAACAAATAGTGAACAGGAAAACAGGGAACTCAAAAAGACTGATAACAGGGGATAAAGTAGAAATACACAGCACTGGGAAAACTGGGAAACACAGACTAAATACGGCAGTTATGGAATGTGAAAACGAGGGACGGGTGAAACTAATCGGACTGGGACAGACATGACACAAGAGGAGAAGACTTTTGAAAAAAACAAAACTATACAAAAACCCAAGATCATCATTTGCTGTTTTCACACTACTTCAACAATTGCACAAATAATGTCTATATCCTGATGAATATAGACAATTACCCTGTTTCAGCATGCTTTCTACTTACTTAGCAACTGTTTTTGCATTTATTATTTTACTGTTTATTTTATGAAACCTTGGTATACATAATAATTGTATTATGTACAACACCCCTTAGCTGTTGTAAAATCAGTGTAACTCAGAGATAAGTTTGGGCCAGAGGCTGTAAAATCTACTCTTAAACCGTCTCACACTAATCCAGAGAGTAGACATGGTGTTGGATTGCTGGTATATCTGCAAAGGGAAAAACTGTAGAGGTGGCAGTTCAATCATCTGTCTGATTACGTGAATGGATTTACACATGGCCCTTGACCGAAACTCAGCACAATTGATTGACAATCAAAGTGGGACAAAATGTTACAAATGGGACCATGATTGACAATTGTCAATCATGGTCCCATTTGTATCATTTTGATCACCTAAAAATATTATGTTCAGCATTTGGTTGGTTTGTGTGAGATTGAGAGATTGATGAGGGAGTAGCAGATGTGCAATTGAGCCAAGATGGTGGGGTGGAGCGGCAAGGCGGCTGGAAGCATGGGTGCTCGGTCCTGTTGTTAGGGGCAGGTGGAAACTGAGCTGCGATGTCTTCCCATTCAGATGTTAAAAGCATTGAGTGATTCATTTGAAGAGTCCCTCTGTGGCGATTGTAGCTCCCAGGAGATCACCCGGGGTACGTCAGGGTAGCTTACCAGACCTACAACTGGGGCTCTCGTCTTTAATGCCTGCTGCCAGTATGCCTCGACACACTGCCAGATGAAGAGGGGACAAGATTAGACCCACCTGGACTGGGGGAGCCGGGCTGTGAGATATTACCGTAAACCTCTGCATCTGCAGAGGAAGCCGATACGGGGACATGACGAGCATGAGCTAACTGCTGATAGCTGAAGAGAAAAAGGATGGCATACAGTGATCTACACAAACATGTGTTTGTGTAGGCACGTCCTGATTGCTTATGCAAATTGTCTGTGGGTGATTGTGTGCTCGTTATTTGAGGGGAGTATTACCCATAGTGGCATTGCTCCATTGGACTGCGTAACTGCTTGGTAGTCAGCATTTTGTGTACTGGGGAGCTTTTTGGGGTGAACCAGGGACTTTGAAACTTACTTGCCTTATTTGAGTGGAATTGTTTGAATTATTCATACCAACACCTCACTAGCAGTAAGTTTGAAGGCTTCTAGGCTGCAGAAGTCAAGGGTGATGGTATCAGGTACATTTTAAAAGTTAGATACAATTTGAAAATTCTCTGGAAGCTGTCATTTTTACCATCCAGCCCTCAGGTTTAACTCATAAGATAAAATCAATAATTCAAATCTGATCTTGTTTTTTTGGTGGGTTCAGGTTATTAAAACACCCATGTGATAAATCATTCAATTCAATCAACTCTGTTTTCAGCCTCTGAAGATACATCGTTAATATCAAAGCGTTCCATGTTACAATTTGTAAAGAATGTTTCTGTAGTTTTTTAACGACAGAGTCTGTAGGTTTTTATTTCATTTCCAATCCATACTGTTAATTAAAAAAGCCAGAAAAAATGCCTCCAGTCTCTAAATATTAAAAAAGCCAGAGGTGATCAATTCATGAGACAGCCCCTAGAGACATATATTTCAGTAATCATTGGTAAGTCATTTTATTACCTGGCATGTTTTAAAAATGAATAATTTAGCTTTCGCAGGTATCACATAGCATTTCTGTTGTTCATGAATGCTAAATCTCTGCCGAGCAGATGTTTACCCAGACCTTACAAGACTGATACATGTTAATAAGTGATCACACTGACCTTTCATTCTCTCTCTCTCTCTCTCTCTCTCTCTCTCTCTCTCTCTCTCTCATGAATATGGTTTCACAAGGCTAGGAGAAGATAAGATAAACATTTATTGCCCAAGTCCAGTGATGTATAGGTGGAAGAGACTAACCTCAAGCAAAGGCCGATACACCAGGCGCAACAATAAGGTCCTCAAGAGGCTCGCATCAACCAACACCTTGCCCTTGCAATCAGTCAATCTCCGGAAGATAATAACATTCATCCAGGAATAGAAGGACAGGAAAGGCCTGAACACCATGCCACCAAACCAGACACTGAATTGGCAGCCGAGGCAAAACCGCATGGCTTGAGCTCCACAGTATAGGAGAGTAGAAGACTTAAAGTGTTTACAAATAAATGAGGGAAAAGAGAAATAAACTTGCTTTTCCTGTAAATAGTTGATTATGTGTAGAATTATGAAACATTAGCAACTAGTTCAATGGAGTTTATGGCATGTTGATATGTGTAAAAGAGCCTGGTACGTTTTTGTGCCCTATACTTGCTTGTGTGGCCCTTTATTGTTCACTACGGATACCTGTGTACCCATTATATAAGGACTAGCTGTGTGACATGCAGTACCATGGAATTCACAACCTCACAGTTTCAATGGGCTGACTCCACGTGTTGGGCAAAAATCAAAAGCAGCTCCATTATTGGTAGACTAGCAGACATTTTTCCCGTGCCTTTCCCGTCAGCTTTGTGGGAATGTTTTGTGGCAGGTGGTGTAAGAAGACTGCCGACGCCTTTTTGACCACTGCACCTCAGTCCCCAGCTGTACAAGCACTCGGCGCCATGTGGGAACTGTGATAAGAAAATTAACATCAATGCAAGCACACACACTCCTAACCAGAGGCAAACATCTGCTCAAGATGAAAAACATCCACATGCTCAAATGACACACGTGCAAACACATAGTATTAATTGCTTAAGTGTGGATAATCCATCCAAATGTAGAACTGGTTTATTTAGCTGCTACAAAGCACAATTCCTTTTTGTTAAGTTCAATTGTTTTTTTTGTTATAAGCCTAAGGTGGCGACCCAAAAGCACAGCTAAAAGAAGGGGGAATGTTGAGAATACTGTGGCTGTGTGACTGTACTTCCTCGAAAACGGCTACTTCACACACAACACGGCTCTTTGACTCCTGGGCAACATGCCATTATGCCATAGGTGCATTAGACATCCAAGTCACGCCCTCACAATCAAAAACACTGGTTCATGGGAGGAAAAATCAATAGCAGACTTCATCACATACCCTGGGGGCCCCAACTGAAAGGCCAACTAGCTTCATTATTATGTTAAATGAACACATTTTAATTATGTTACTATTGAAACTCATTGTACAACAAAATACCTTACAAAAGGCCCGAAAGCACTTTTAAAATATGCAGCTGTGTACTACTTGAAATTTGAAGTAGAAGTACAGTAAAGCACTAATACATTCATCTGACAGAGAAATGTTACTAGTTACGTAACAGATTCAGATTTGACTCAAAAAATACCAATTCAAAAATATAATACATTATTTTTCATTAAATTGTCCAGCATCATATTAGAATTGAAGGCTCAACCTTGAACAGATGTGAATTACATCTCAGTACGTTGTGCTGATCATTTTTCTCTTTCCCTTTTGAATTGAAAAAATGAATGCTGACTTTGGTGATTTTATTAGATAATTGTTTTCATTCAGAAAAAAAAGGTTCCACCATCTCAAGCTGCATTACCGGTTAGTGAAAGGGTGAAAAGTACAGCATTGCTGTTACTGCTGTTATTAGTCACTTGCTTTGACATAACAATAGGTTGCTGCTCAGCCTCTCATCTGCTAACCGGTAGCTCCTAAACAAACACAGTCAAGTAACCAAACTAACGTAAGGGGTAACTTAACGGTAGGCTACAGCTACAGCCAGTGGCTACGGAAGCCGTTTGTGGCAGCGCATTCGTTTGAAGTCAAGATGAACACATTATTAATTATCATGACGATCTTCATAATGCTGAGATAACTAAAGAATTAATTTGTTATCTCAAGAAAACGAAATGATAAGTCATTATCACGAGATAACAGTGCATAAAAATAAAAATAAATCCATGGCTGTTCTCGACTTCCGCAAGTTTGGATGCTTATTTGGAATAAATTACTTCAGATGTGTTTTGGGATTTTATATATATATATATATATATATATATATATATATATATATATATATATATATATATATATATATATATATTTCACAATTAGTTCAGATACAAATATTGGCTGGTATAATAAATGTTAGAATTCAAATGTATTGACAAAATAATACATTTGGGGGCCACGATAATCTCACGAGATCAAGGCGGCCGCAGTTTTTAGAGCCAGGCGCCGCAGTTGCTCTCAACCGACTGCAAGACCCAGGGCATGATGGGAAACGCCTGGCTCTTGCCTCATCTAAGAGCTGATTGGCTCTTAGTTTTGACAACAAACATCACGTTTAGTAGAAAATGTGAATTTCCTGTGTGAGTCTAATATTTAACGCTAGATCGTGGGCTGTTTCATGTTGTGCAATTAAAGTTAAATCTGTTAACAAACATATCTCATATATGGTTGATAATAATAATAATAATAATAATCATAATAAAGACAATAAATAAGGGTATGTAGCCTATATAGAGATTATCAAAACGAGCAATTAGCCTATAGTGTGCTCTAAGAGGCAGAAAAAAAAAGCCAGATACACATTTAATACAGTATAACTGTCAAACCCAACATATGTGTACTATATGATACTGCTACCTCAACAGGAGATACACTACTATACCGTATAGGGTTTTATATACATATAACATATTATGGTTATACATTACTTATATTCATTGGCATTATTTTATACTTTAAAATTGTATACTTATTTGGCTCTTTCTTTCCTGACTCTTATAAAGCAACTGCAGCTGTACAATTTCCTGAGGGATTACTAAATTATTCTGATTCTGTTTTCCACAGACATTTATGAACAAATATAAATAAATGCGAATAGGGTCGCAAACTACAGATAGCCTACAGATCTCGTCCAACAGGATGTAACTTTTTCTATGACTTCCTGTCAAATCTTCGAAGGCCGATGGAAACTGTCCGACTGGAGACAAGTTTCTGGAGACGCCTCCTGCTGCTCCGCCTCCTGCTGCTCCGCCTGCTCGCTCATCTCCTTGACATGCGAGGTGCAGTTCATCCCAAACGAACCCGTTACTCTCATTCCACTGGTATCTTTACTACCCCGAGGTAGGTTAACCGACACGTTTAAGCCACTATGGCTGTTATTTAATGTAACGTTAGCTAGCATATCGTTAGCTCATGCAACGTGTTGACTGCACTGACTAAACCGAGTCAGTGCAGTCAACACGTTGACTTTATTTGAAAACACTTTGTGTGTGACGTGTGTCTACGCATTTTTGATGACGGACCTTGATGCACATACTTATTGGCCAAAGAAAACGCATAGAAAACTCTGGAAATATTTGGGTCCGCGTACGGTCTGTATATGTTGCGGCAACGCGACTTTCGCTTTAAAGTCGACATTCGCAGAACGGATAACGAGTCGTTTCCCGTTTTTCGTTTCAAAATAAAAGAACGAAATGTCAATGTCTTTATATGACTATTCAGATAGTATAACAGCCAGGAGGTCAAGTGGGATGTCTTGTGGCGCCACACAAAATTTATATCTGAATATTCAGATAAATACATTGAAATTTGTCTTCGGATCAGATCAAGTGTTTTCGCGGCATAACTCTGCACCTTCCGGGTCATTAAAAAAGACGTACGGCAAAATCTGGAATGGAAAATGGCACTTTTATTTCATCCCCGATTCCCATTCATGAACACAGAGTCGTTTTCCGTTTCTCGTTCTCCGATTTTAAAACGAATAACGGGATACGAGTCATTTTCCGTTTTTCGTTCTTTTATTTTGAAGCGAAAAACGGGAAACGACTTGTTATTCGTTTTCCGATTGTCGACTTCAAAACGAAAGTCGGATGGCCGCAACGTACACGGACCTATTTGCATGTGGAAAAAACACATTTAGTGGTTTTAATAGACTTAATGAAGTTGAACATAAATGCATTGTTGTTGCGTTGTTTAGGGTATAAATTGTTTTTAAAATAAGGGGACAAATAGCCATCACAAGTTCCCAAAACTCTAGATAACATATTTAAAGGCAAACAAATTACATCGTAAACAAGGAAAACTGCAAATCCATGTAATTGTGATTCAATAAATTACTTTCGAGGCATGGAATCCTTTATTTAATTTAATTGTTGATTTGTCAATTTGCCTTATTTACTAATCGCTTCAGAACTATTAGGAAATACACACAACAATAGCTATGAAAAGGAAAATATTCAGAAAATTACATACAGTGTGTTGTTATATAAAATAAAATACATGTGTCTAAATGTAATTCAAATTTACCGTAGGTTATAAGATGCTTTTGTTTTCTGCATGCAAAATCCCCTTTTGGTTATAGCATGTTGTGTTCATTCAGCAATAATGTCAGTGAAGCATGCCAAGCCCAACTTAAGCCCTCCTGAGGTGGCTGAGATGGTGAAGAGGCTATTCAAGCTGACGGCATCAGAAATCCGCTCTCTGCCAAGCTACGATGACCAGAACTTCTACGTGGCAGCCACCGAGGGTGGCGAGTACATCCTGAAGATAATGAACGCAGAAGACAGTAAAAACCCCTCTCTGATTGAGATGCAGACGTACGCCATGTCGGTCCTGCACCAGAATGGACTTCCTACCCAAACAGCCCGGCCCACCACTTCAGGACAGCTCATGAGTCTGGAAGAAATAGGTATGAGACCAGTCACACTGCAGGTCAGACCTGAGAAATTAGAGCAGTCTAGGATGTGTGTAAACCCTGGAGGTGTAGGAGGCATAGGATCATTTAAATTCCAGAAACTATAGACACAACTTAGCATGCACTACTGCAAGTAAATGTTATGCCATTTTTCCTGTATGACTTCTTTCCCACATTCTTCAGATGAGACCAAAAAACCCTTTGGGACTGTTTTAGGGAATGTTCTCAGGCTCAACCTTTGTTTTTACAATAAGCATGATTAACTCCACTTCACTCCAGCACACACATATGAGGATATAAGTACAATTTAGTTAGTAACTTAGTAAGTAAAATGTATTTTACATGTTTTTATATTCACAGATAAAATAAATCACAAAGTGCTTCACAATAAACAAAGTGAAAACAGTGCAAAGAATACAGCTAAAAATACAGAAATATGGCATACATGCGCAGATATACACACAAGCAATTAAAGACAGTCTACCCAAATGCCAGCTTAAATAAGTGGGTCTTCAGGTGTACTTTAAAGATGTCCACAGTATCAGCCAACCAAATAGGGATGGGTAGAGCATTCTACAGCTTGTTCCAACAGTTGTGAATGCTCTATCCCTATACCTCTATGAAATCGGAAAGATAAGCAGGGGCCTGACCATATAGTGCCCTATATCTCAGTGTGAGTGTTGTGAATTGGATCCTGTAGGAAGATATAGTACTGTAGTACGTACTTCAACAACTACCAGTGCACAAGAATAAATTCATGTATTTGTAAAAATGCTACCCATATACAGCAATGTGATGATATTCACCCATCCCTGATTCATGTTTGTACTTATTACTGTACTACCTGCAGGCATATAGGCAGTAGAAATCTATAGGATTCTCCAAGTCATACATCATCAGTATGCATGCATGAGACACTGTTTGGGTGAGAGAGAAGTGTTTGGTTATGCTGTAGGAAATACAATTTTAAATGCAAAACTCAACCAATGCAAAATATCACATTTGCAGCTTAAATCTTTTCTATTATATTAATACTCTCTAGTTATGATGAGTGTGAGCAAGGTCACAACATACAGGTCTTGCTTTACGAGGGCTACGAGCGAGGGGACTGGTTTTAACACTGCTCCTGTCTTTCCCTTTGGCAGATTGTGGCTATGGATGTCAGAAGTACATGGTGCGGCTGCTGACTTATTTGCCTGGAATCACTGTTTCCAAGGTTCCTTTAACACCACAGCTGCTGTATGAAATCGGAAAAACAGCAGCCAGAATGGACAAAGTCCTGCAAGAGGTATAGCATGTTAACATCCCTGTGAAAATGTTAGATCATTGACATTGTTTCATAAGAACTTCAAATCTGAATTGAACACATTGAATGGACTGCTGCAGAATGTGAAAGTTTCTTGTCTCGTTTCAAAACTTTTAATTTATTTTATGAGATTGTGGTTGTTTTGAATTTGAGTTCTTAAGACATGAATGGAATACCCACATTATCATTATACTGCTTCATTGTCAGCCATGATTGTATTATTTCAGAATCAGATAGCAATGTTTACTAATCATCCTTTTACCTTTGCCTTCTACTTCTTCTTCTTATTATTATTTGTATTTTTTCTCAGATGGAACACCCTCATCTCAGCGTGCTGCAGAGAGGGAAGTTCATTTGGAGTCTAACAAATATTCCACTTCTAGAAGAATACTACCATGTTTTGGATGGAGATCCTCTTGATGAGGTTGTGAAGTCGGTCATTCATCAGTACAAGACCTCCGTGGTCCCTAAACGCTCCAATTTCCGCAATTGTGAGTATCATATTTACCTTTAAACATTTGATCAGGGAGCTAATAAAGTATTTTGGTTCCCATAAATGGGATTTTGTTTATTCTTTTTCTCAGGCATTAACCATGGTGACTTCAATGACCTCAACATACTTGTACAACCTGATGAGAGAAACGGCCACAAGATTTCTGGCATCCTTGACTTCGGGGACATGAACAGTGGCTACTACATCCACGAGCTAGCCATCGTTGTCATGTACATGATGATCGAGCACCCTAAACCCGTAGAGGTGGGTGGACCTGTCATCGCCGGCTGGGAGAGTGTCATTCCCCTCAATGAGGCAGAGAAGGATTCTCTCTATGTGCTCGTGCTGTCTCGCTTCTGCCAGTCGTTGGTTTTAGCTCGTCATGCTGTGACGCTGCAACCAGAAAACACAGAGTATCTGATGATTACAGCCAGGAAGGGCGTCAAAATTCTCCATCAACTGTGGGAGCTCGGGAAGGAGCAGGTGGAGAATGTGTGGTTTCAGAGCGCTGCTCGATTCAGTGACGGAAAGTGCGAAACTTGGTAGGAAACCATTCACAAACTTCTGTGCCCATGGGGTGATTCCACTAAACCTTTTGACCAAAATAAAGCATAATTTTAAAGTTGTACTGCTTCTAGTGGCCTCTTTGGTGATAGGTAACTGCAGGCAAGCCTCTGGAACCTCATTATCCAGAGTTCCTTTGGAAACCAAACAGTGTCCCTCATCCACGGTCACTTTGTTTCTTGATGACTTGCCCTTCTTCCCTTCGATTAGCTTTTTCGTTGGATGGGAAGTTGAATGGTCTTCTTTCTCTGGCTATTGATCCTCCATTGTGAGTCAGCAGAAATGAAATGTACCTGGTACTTTAGGCTAGAGCAGTGATCCTCACTATTTTTTGAAGTAGAGCCACACTTACAAGACAAAGTCCACAGGATAGCCACCTCAACTGCAAAATACCAAAAGCCATCTCCAACTAAGCATATCTGCTTACTTATTTGTCATCCCACTTAACATACAGTATATGTAATGCATCCGGCTATTATTTAAGGCCCTATGAAATCCGTTTTCTATGTTGTTTTTTTTACAATTTTAGAGCATTTTTTCCCCTCATCAAATGGTGTCTAATCATGAGGTTGATGAATCAAAATTAGGACATTTATGGAAGAAAAATTCTACTAGTTCTTATTCGATTTGCTTATCAATCAGAGATCACATACATAAATATGTAAGTGTATGCAATAATTTATGGCGGAGTCATAATATACCACCCACTTTTCAACATCCACTCGCCGCAGTTTCACTTTCAGTTGTAAATCAGTTAATTTCTGAATGTTTCTGATGTGAGATTCTGTTTGTAGCTGCGCATCACACAGATTCTTGTGGGTCAAGTCATTCTCATGTTGACAAAACTCAGAGAAAAGTTATTTTAACTGTCTTCCACATGACTACCGATGAAGCGCTGTGTCCGTTGTTACGCCCCGGCCTAGGGGCAACCTGAGCGCAACATAAAAGGTGCTCTACTCCCTTTTTCCCCAACCCCCCAGCAATGACAAACACGTGGATGCAGTCCAACACAAATTTATTAAAATGGTAGCTTGACTTCAGGGTGAGCACGGCCAACAAAACAAACAAAACTCTTATTTTAGAAACTAGCTTGTCTACCAAAGGAAATAACGAGAAAAGAAAACACAGGCTTCTTACCTGCCTCCCTAACACAAAACAAGAGAAAAGAGGTTCCAAAAATAAAATGGCTACTCACCCCTACCTACCCGGACTGCTTTTTAAATAAGCCACTGTGGGCATCAAAACCAAAAATCACACGCACAGAAGGAAATGGCTCTAATCACAACAATATTCTCAATCACAAATAACACAGTTCCAATGACAGCACGGTCTGGCTGGGAGTCAGCGAAAGGGTAGAGAGAGAGAGAGAGAGAAGTCCTTGCTGGAGACATCCTTTTAAAGCTGGTGAATCAGCTCCTGACCAATCACCACCTGCACAGAGACACAGAGAAAAACACACACACACAACGGAGCAGCACCTCCCTCTGGCAGGGAGGGTTAACACACACACACACTCATATGTCCCATAGACATAACACCCCCCCACCTAAGATCAACATTTCTCCCCAAGAGACATGTTGAACCCTTAACACCCCACCCGAGATAATGCGTCGGCCACCAGATTATCCACCCCTTTTATGTGGTGGATCTCAATGTTGAAGTCCTGCAGGAGCAGGGACCAGCGCATAAGGTGCTGATTATGATTGTACATGCGGGACAGAAACACTAGGGGATTGTGGTCAGAGAACACATGGACCGGAACTGGACTGGAACCCACGTAAACCTCAAAGTGCTGTAGAGGGTACAACTAGGCAAGGGCTTCCTTCTCTATGGTGCTGTAGTTTATTTGATGTCTGTTTAACTTCTTTGAGAAGTAGCACACGGGATGATCAATGCCTTTGTCGTCTTCCTGCACCAGAACCGCACCTGCACCGTAAGTGCTGGCATCTGTCTCGACCTTAAAGGGACGCAAAAAATCAGGTGCTGACAGCAAGGGCGCACTGCACAGGAGAGCCTTCGCAGAATCGAAGGACTCCTGGCACACATCAGTCCACTGAAACTTTGCCACAGGGCTAACCAAACTAGTGAGGGGTGCCACTACACTTGCAAAGTTCCTACAGAACCCTCTATAATAGCCACACATCCCCAGAAACCGAAGGAGCTGCCGCCGCGTTTCTGGCACCGGAAAATCCAGGATGGCCTGGACTTTGGCCAACAGGGGGCGCACTTGACCCTGCCTCACCTGCTTACCCAAGTAAGTGACCACAGCCTTACCAAACTCACATTTAGCCAAGTTCAAGGTTAACGACGCACCTTCTAACCGTCTAAAAATGTCCTCTAGGATATCAACATGCTCAGACCAGGTGGAGGAGTAACCAACAATGTCGTCCAGATACACTTTTTACAATTTTTCACACCTGCAAGGACTGTACTCATCAGCCTTTGAAAGGTGGCTGGAGCATTTCTTAATCCGAATGGCATGACCGTGTATTGGAGGAAATGGTCACTAGTGACAAAAGCGGAGATGTCGGACGCACGTTTGGTAAGGGGCACCTGCCAATACCCCTTCAGGAGGTCCAACTTGGTGACATATTTTGCCGACCCAACCCGGTCCACACAGTCATCCATACGGGGGAGAGGAAAAGAGTTGGGTTTGGTGACGGCATTCACCTTGGTGGCGGTAATCCGTACAAAATCGAGGAGTTTTGTCTGATTTTGGGACGAGGAGAGAGGGCGAGCTCCACGGACTGGAACTATGCTCAGCCAAACCATTCTCTAGGAGATATTCAACCTCCTTGTTCATCGTGGCCCGCTTCACCGGGTTGACGCGGTATGCATGTTCAGTGTTTCCCCTAGAATTTTTTTCAGGCCCGGTGGTACCCACCGAAAAAACCCTAAACAGACGAGACGTGTGGGATGGTGTATTGGTGCAGTTGGATAAGTCAGGTGGCACAGCAAGCAGTCTGCAATTCTGCAATTATTATATTTGCATTCAACATTTTTGTTCAACCAGAGTGTATTCAAGATCACAAGGAGAGAGTGACTTATTAAGGTGCTGGTTGATGGAAATGATCAGGGTTCAGAAAAATATGGCTGGAAAATGATGAGCATCACATTAATAGCTACAGATACTGTAAAACACTACAACGACATATGAGTGCATATATTGTCTTATTTTATCAAGTAAAATATAAGTTATAGGTTTACTCAACAGCAGTTAACTCAAAGTTCCACATCTTATCAAAAACAATCCTCCCCCCCGGGGAGGGGGGGCAAACGGGCTTTGGCCGGTTGTACCCACGTCATCACGTCCTAATACTACACACACATGGCGTGATGTTGTTTTTAAGGAGCGCCGTCTCTGCTTATATTTCTCGACAACACTCGACCTGCATCAGCGCATGTGCGCACGAGCGGATCTGTGCGAGCAGACAGCGCGAGCGCAGCGGGTTTTGGACGGAGACACACAGCGGCATTTTTATTATGTAAAAATAAATAATAATGTAATGTAATAAAATAAATATTATGGACCCTATGGACCGGTTCCGCTCACACCACGAGTCTGAAGAGTGCAACAGCTTATCAAAATACAGTGTCAACGTTCCGTGTTTTCATAGAAAGCGACATCGTGGTGGTTTAACGAGGCGGAACGGTATCAGAACAACATCAAGCGCGTAAAGTACACGAAGAAAAAAGTAGCGGGAGCGCGCGGCGAGGATTGTTGCGGCCGCGCGTCTTGCGGAGCAAGTCTGCTGTGCTGCGCGGAGGCGCTCCTAATGTAAATGATTATTGATTTATGAATGAATTGATAGGTGGCTTATTTTTGGTATATTGATTTTTTTTTTGGCCTGGCGGCAGGTCTCCTTGGCCTGGCGAGCCGCCAGGCCTGTACAATGGTAGGGGAAACACTGCATGTTGCTTAATTGGTCTGCTGTCACGAACATCTATGTCATGCTGTAAAACTGTTGTTTGGGTGGGTTTATCACCAAATAGCGGCATGTGGCTACGAATGAGGCGGCAAATGTCATCTTTCGCAGGGCCAGACAAATGTGACAGATGCCCCTCCAAATTTTCCAAAATCTTGCAATTTTCTAACCGAACACACGGAACCGAACTCAGCTGCTCACGCAGCCCGTCCTCCGCCGGACTGTATGAGGGGGACACCACTGGAGCGACACATGTAACGGGGTGAACAGGTGGAATATTAGCATTCTCACGAGCAACATAGGACTTCAACATATTAATGTGGCACACACAGAATTTTTTCTTTCTATCAGGCATTTTAATAATAAAGTCTGTGTCACTCAATTTTTCCTCAATTTCATAAGGACCACAGAATTTCGCCTAGAGGGAACCAACTACGGGCAACAGGACCAGGACCCGGTCACCTGGCTGGAAGTGGCGACGGAGAGTTTTCCTGTCGTAGTGAGTTTTCATTTTGGACTGGGCATCGGAGAGGGAACTGCGGGCCAGCTCACAAGCAGCATGCAGTCTCTCCCTGAACGAACTCACGTAGTCCAAAATGTTGCGCACGGGACTGGGCTCGTCTGCAAGCCACCTCTCGTGTAGCAAACGCAGCGGGCCGCGCACAGTGTGCCCAAACACCAACTCGGCCGGACTAAAACCAAGAGACTCCTGAATGGTTTCCCGAACAGCAAACAGCAGCAGTGGCAGTCCCTCATCCCACTCCCTGTTTGACGTGACACAAAATTTGAGGAGCATGGATTTAAGCGTTTGATGCTCTTAATGAGCGCAACGGAACGGCCTCGGGAAAGCGAGTGGCAGCGCACATTATAGTGAGTACATACTGAAAACCGGATTTTGTTTTTGGCAAGGGTCCTACACAATCTATGATCACATGTTCAAACGGCTCACTGATTACTGGAATTGGATGTAGAGGTGCTGGAGGAATAACCTGGTTTGGTTTCCCTGTCATCTGGCAGACATGCCAGGATTGGCAGTATTTGGTGACGGAGGATTTTAACCCTGGCCAAAAGAAATAACGAAGGACCCGATGGTATGTCTTTTTCACCCCTAAGTGACCGGACAAATTGTGATCATGGGCCAAATTCAACACTTGTTGACGGAACTCTTTTGGCACGACTATTTGCGTAACCGCGTCACACTCCACACCATCGGACGGGGACCACTTTCTCACCAACACGCCATCCTCCAAAAGGTAAGACACAGGTCGTTTTGACTTTTCTGAATTTTGTGCAGCAGAGAGACAAGCAACCAATGTGCTATCAGCTTGCTGAGCCTTAATTAGTTCCTCTTTATTCACAGAAAAATTCAACATTTGCTCATCTAGCAGCACATCAACAGATACCGGAACAATTTTATCGTCAGAAACGGGGCTGACCGAGTTATCAGTATTCAAAAACGAGTCAGACAGATCAGTCATGTCTGCAAACTTACGTGCCTGGGCACGCGTCACGACGCACGAAGGAAATACAAGCGGCATGTCAGGCGAAGCAGGGACAGCATACACGTCAGCAGCAGGATTTTCCGTCACCTCGGGAATACTAGGGAACACCTTCTCTCCCGCCAAGTCATTCCCGAGAATGAGGTCGATCCCTGCAACTGGCAGCTGATCGCGCACACCAACCCGCAGCGGACCAGACGCTAAGGAAGAGAAGAGAGTGACATTATGTAGCGGCACACGCAGAACGCTCATTTTGAGTCCCCACACCAATAAATCAGACCCACAATACGACCTGTCAGAGAAAGGCACGACTCCTCGTCGGGCCACAGAATGCTTTGCACCGGTGTCTCTCAGTATGGTGATCGGAACCCGGTCCTCCTCGCGGCCACTCAAGGAAAAGAATCCCCGCGTTATAAATGGCTTAAAGTCATCGTCAACCTCCTCTTGTAGCTGGTCAGTCAGCTGTTCATGCTGGCTAATGAGTGTCTCTGACTGAATCGCTGCTACAGTAGAGGGAATTTTATTTTTAGCCTTTTCTTTTTGCTTTAACACTGGACAGACTGCTATGAGGTGACCCGTTTCGTGACAGTAAAAACACTGCCGGTTCTCACTGCTGGCTGAATTGTTGCGTCTCAGAAACCTGGGCGATCCACTCCTATTTTCTGCTGGAACAGGAGGGTCACATTAGAAAAAAACACACTTTTGTGAGTTAGCGCAAACTCGTCGGAAAGCACCGCAGCTTCGGCGAGAGACGCAACTTTCTGCTCATTTAAATAAGTGACCATGCGCTCTGGCAGACACTTTTTAAAATCCTCCAGCAGCACAAGCTCATGTAGCTTGGCAAAATCACTGACTTTGCTGGACTGACACCACTTATCAAATAGGACCCCTTTCTCCCGTGCAAACTCCACATAGGTCTGGTTGAAACTTTTGACACACATTCTGAATTTTTGCCTGTAGGCCTCAGGCACGAGCTCATATGCCCTCAGTACAGTCGTCTTAACAATGTCGTAGTTTAGGCTCTGGTCGATTGTAAGGCTGGCACAAACCTCCTGAGCCTTCCCCACCAATTTACATTGAAGCAACAGGGACCAAACATCCTTCGGCCAACTCAAAGCAGCTGCGATTCTCTCAAAAGCACTAAAATATGAATCCACCTCAGACTCTCTGAACGGCGGAACAAGAGCAATGTGTCTGCTCACATCAAAACCATGAGGTGAAGAGTGAGGAGTCTGCTGACCTGACTGAAACTGTGGAGTGGCACTTGGCTGGCGTTCCAGCTCCAATGCTCTCACCCTCAAGTGCATAGCCTGCACCTCCAACTCCCGATTCCTCATCTCCATCTCTTTAATGCGGAGGGTCAGACTGAGCTCCTCAGCCGACATTCCCAGCAAACTGGGAGGATCAGTGGGATTGGGCACGACGGGTGGTACTGGATCTGCGCGCACCACATCAGCATTCTCAGTTCTCTCCGAAATGGTAAGCAACCCTCTTTCACCAAGTCTAGTGACAAGAAGCTGAAGCAGGTCCTCTTTTTTGAGGTTTAACGCCATCTCTATATTAAACCTATTTGCCACCAGCATCAAATCAACTTTTCTACATTTTTGTAGCTGTTGTGATGTAGGTTTTTTAACAAATGATTCTAAATCAAACTCCATTTTAACTCAAACTGTCAACCAGGAAATGTGGACTTAATGATATCACAGCACATACGACAAACAAGCCAATTCTGTGACCAAATCAATAGGCCCCAATTAAGTTACCCGAACACCAAGCAAAACACAGACTGATGAGCCCACAATTATTAGAATTACAATAAAAAAAAAAGACGGACGAGCCCCCAATTTATGTTACGCCCCGGCCTAGGTGCTCTACTCCCTTTTTCCCCAACCCCCCAGCAATGACAAAAACACGTGGATGCAGTCCAACACAAATGTATTAAATTGGTAGCTTGACTTCAGGGTGAGCACGGCCAACAAAACAAACAAAACTCTTATTTTAGAAACTAGCTTGTCTACCAAAGGAAATAACGAGAAAAGAAAACACAGGCTTCTTACCTGCCTCCCTAACACAAAACAAGAGAAAAGAGGTTCCAAAAAAAATGGCTACTCACCCCTACCTACCCGGACTGCTTTTTAAATAAGCCACTGTGGGCATCAAAACCAAAAATCACACGCACAGAAGGAAATGGCTCTAATCACAACAATATTCTCAATCACAAATAACACAGTTCCAATGACAGCACGGTCTGGCTGGGAGTCAGCGAAAGGGTGTAGACAGAGAGAGAGAGAGAGAGAGAGAGAGAGAGAGAGAGAGAGAGAGAGAGAAGTCCTTGCTGGAGACATCCTTTTAAAGCTGGTGAATCAGGAGGGTTAACACACACACACTCATATGTCCCATAGACATAACACCGTTTATTACACACATAGGACTCTACTATTATTTTACAATTGATGGGAGCCATAAATTGAGGCTTGGCGAGCCGCAAGAGGCTTGCGAGCTGGTAGAGTAATGCTGGGCTAGAGGGAGCGTGACTCAGCAATTGGAAGTTACCAATTTCCGATTACAATGAAACACAGCATACGCTTCCGTGAGTAGCTCCACCTGGACAGACCAACTGTATGGGGTCAGTTCAGTCTGAAAAATGAATGCACAGAGAAGGATTCACAATGTATTTTGTGATTTATATATAAATAACTCTCCTCACAAATACATTTTAATACACCTCCCTCCCCCTTTCCCCCTCCCCTGGTGCAGGTTGTTGTTTGAGTTCTCATGTTGTTAAGTGTGCTCATATGTTGCATTGTCGCTGAGGTTTTTTTCCCCCGGTCCCATACTGTGCTCTCTCACAGGAACACAGTCTGAGAGCAGCCTTTTTTTTCTCCTCCCCTCTCCTCTTGTCCTCCCCCCTTTCTACCTACTTTTACTGACTGGTTATCCCGTTATGTCTATCTACTGTACTGTATGCTACTTAGCAACTATAAAGACAATTCAATAGATGAACATGTTACAGAGTACAAATTTTAGATCAGCAGTTAATAGCAGTACATTGTGTTTTATAGGTCAAACATTACTGACCATTTAAAACACATGGTCATGTTTAATAAATGCCTGAAGTAATGAGGATTTATACACTTCACTGTTCCTGAGTGTGTAAACCTATGCTCCATACTGCAGTGCCCTGAAATATGATAATAAAAAAATTACATAAATTGGCATTTACACATGCAATGTTCCACATGTTATGTAATAGATGCAAAAAAACAAACAACAGCTGACCTCGTGATGACACGAAATGACGATGATTAAGCCTCAGTTTTCTGATCACTGTATAGTTAACTATTGAGTGTCTACTCTATAGGGAGTAGCGACCTGAATGACTTGATTTCAGATATATTCATAACGTCTTTACTAATATCTTCTTCCTCAATTGCAAAATTCTGTAAACATTAGTTGCAATCAGAACCTCAATGTGTAGCCTACTGTGCAACGTAATAAATTCTACCTGCAAAAAGCAACTCACACAAAATGTGTAAATCTGAAATGATCAATGCATTTTTAACCACACACACACACACACACACACACACAAGGACATTCATTAGGTGAACTTTTTACTAACTGCTTCGTTGCGTCTCTTTATACCTGTAATGTATTGTATAACAGCAGTAGATTACTGCATGTCACGCAATTTAATGGTGTACTACAATGTTAGTCATAAATAAGTCAACTCTGTCAGTGGCTAAAAAACAAGCACTTTTAGTGGATGCCTTAAAGGCCCCCACACACCGCCCAGACGTCCAACTGCCTTATCCGACCACTCTCCACCCACTCTGTTGCCTCTCGTCTGACCCGTTCGGCAGAAAAGTTGCGTTGTACACACCGCTTCGACGTGCTTCCGACAACACAGCAGCGTGTACGTTCTGCGCTTGCGCGAGATGCAATAACCCTTCTTAACAGCGGGTGGCGCTAGTCTCGTGCCAGTACTCCAAAACAGGAAAACAGGAAATGACGGAACGGAGTGCAGATAAAAACAATGCACACACAGTCTTGGTACCATCGTCACTTCCGCCCCGCCCACACACCGCCATTGGATACTCTGATTCGCTAGCACACCGCCAATCAGAGTATCCAATGGCTCAGACGTCCAACAGCCCACCTCCTCAGACTTCGTATGCTCAGTCTGATCAGACAACGTCCACGCGGCTCCGAAAGCTTCCGACGCAACTGTACACACCAAACATATGTGTTCCCGACCTCGTCCGAGCCTCTCCAAATGCTTCAGACGTCCAACGGTTGGGCCGCTGTGTTCCTGCCTTCATAGTGTAGCTTCTTGTCTCCGCCTCCTGCTGCCTTAGGCTCTCGTCTACATTCCAGGCGAGGGGCACTTCATCTCGAGCGCTCCATCGTTCCTGGTCAGCCTGAGGTAGGTCTGACACGGGAATTTTTTTTTCAGGCACTATGGCTGTTATTTAGAACATTAGCAAGCATACCATTATCTCATGCGATGTGTGGAATGCATCTCCTAAACGGAATCCTTTTACAAAGCGTCACTTACCAAGGCATCCTTGATGTGCTTGGTTTGGAGAAAAAAAAAGAAGTTATGTCCAGACTGTCACAGTGTTTTAACCAAGCTGGTGACATTGAGCACAGAGAGTAGGAGTTAGCAAGTCACAGAGAAAGTCAAGAAAAGAAAATAGAAATGAAAATTGCCACTCATCTACAGCCATAACAAGTTATGCTGTGGCCTTGTACAAGCTCTTCACAGGGAACTTCTTCAGGGCGCCGCCCCGGGGACTGGGGGGGGGGGAGGTTACATAGAAACATGAAGAAACGTGTCGGGGAGATCCTAGACATTAACCATATAGTGCCATTGATAAATGTGTATGTATCAGGGACAAGTTTAAAAGATGTACAATTACTAGAAAGTGCTGGTGATAATTAGCAATAGCACCTTTAGCACATTTTCTTGTGTTCCTGCATTAGCATACTATCACAACATTTTTGGTTACCCAAAAATGTGGAATTAAATGTCATCACTATCATAACACTAACTATAAAATGAAAAAAAGCAATTCATTGTGATGCCTGAGGCATGCAGCTTGCTTAGTATGCATCCCGGGCTTTGCTGAACCAGAAAGGCCGGGTCGACGTGAGTGTGATGTATTGAATAAGCATGTGGCTCTGCTGAAGATCCTCATCACAACTCCTTTGACAACAGCTAAATCTGAACGGTGCGTCTCAACATTGAAAATAAAAAAGAGCTTCCTCAGGAACACAATATCAGATCGTCTTAATGCACTGGCCATGCACTCTCTGGAAAAGAAACGTGTCAGGGAGATCCAAGACTTTAACCATAGAGTCATTGAAAAATGGACAGAAGGGCAAAGTGTACCTGTGTTTAGGCGAACCCTACTGGTGAAAATAGGTAATAGCACATTTATCACATTTTCTTTTGTTCCTGTATTAATCACTCATCATTAATCACTGCATTTTTGGTTACCCAAAAAAAGTGCAATTAAAAGTAATCACTATCACACAACACTAACTATAAAATTGGGGGAAAAAAGCTATTCATTGTGATTCCTAAAGTGGCATGCAGCTTGCTGTAGTATACATTTTGGTTGTTAGATTTATGTATTTTATATTATTATAAATGTATTCTAGGTTATTAAGATGCTTTTGGTTTCTGCAAGCAAAATCCCCTTTTGGTTATAGCATGTTGTGTTCATTCAGACATAATGTCAGGGAAGCATATCACGCCCAACTTAAGCCCTCCTGAGGTGGCTGAGATGGTGAAGAGGCTATTCAAGCTGACGGCATCAGAAATCCGCTCTCTGCCAAGCTACGATGACCAGAACTTCTACGTGGCAGCCACCGAGGGTGGCGAGTACATCCTGAAGATAATGAACACAGAAAACAGTAAAAACCCCTCTCTGATTGAGGTGCAGACGTACGCCATGTCAGTCCTGCACCAGAATGGACTTCCTACCCAAACAGTCCGGCCCACCACTTCAGGACAGCTCATGAGCCTGGAAGAAATAGGTATGAGACCAGTCACACTGCAGGTCAGACCAGAGAAATTAGAGCAGTCTAGGATGTGTGTAAACCCTGGAGGTGTGGGAGGCATAGGATCAATTAAATTCCAGAAACTATAGACACAACTTAGCATGCACTACTGCAAGTAAATGTTATGCCATTTTTTCTGTATGACTTCTTTCCCATATTCTTCAGATGAGATCATAAAACCTGTTGGGACTGTTTTAGGGACTCCTTCTCAGACTCAACCTTGTTCCTTCATGTTTGGACTTATTCCTGTACTACCTGCAGGCATATGGCAGTAGAAATCTATAGGATTCTCCAAGTTATCCATCATCAGTATGCATGTTTGTGAGCATGTGCACGTGCTAGATTGTTAAATTTGGCCCTAATTTAGACACTGTTTGGGTGATAGAGAAGTTTTGAGTTATGCTGTAGGAAATCAATTTTAAATGCTCGACCAATGCAAAATATCACATTTGCAGCTTAAATCTTTTCTATTATATTAATACTCTCTAGTTATGATGAGTGTGAGCAAGGTCACAACATACAGGTCTTGCTTCACGAGGGCTAAGAGCGAGGGGACTGGTTTTAACACTGCTCCTTTCTTTCCCTTTGGCAGATTGTGGCTATGGATGTCAGAAGTACATGGTGCGGCTGCTGACTTATTTGCCTGGAATCACTGTTTCCAAGGTTCCTTTAACACCACAGCTGCTGTATGAAATTGGCAAGATAGCAGCCAGAATGGACAAAGTCCTGCAAGAGGTATATCATGTTTTTCATTGTTTCATAAGAACTTCAAATCTGAATTGAACAGATTGAACAGACTGCTGCAGAATGTGAAAGTGTGATGTTTTAAGACAAAAATGTGTTTTATGAAATTGTGGTCGTTTTGTATTTGAGTTCGTTAGACATACATTGAATAACCACATCATTATACTGCTTCATTGTCAGCCTTGATTGTATTATTTCAGAATCAGATAATCTATATATAGGGGCTGCACGGTGGTGTAGTGGGTAGCACTCTCGCCTCACAGCAAGAGGGTCCCGGGTTCTATTCCCGGGTCGGCCCGGGTTCCTTCTGTGTGAAGTTTGCATGTTCTCCCCGTGTAAGCGTGGGTTCCTCCGGGTTCTCCGGCTTCCTCCCACAGTCCAAAGACATGCAGGATGGGGATAGGTTAATTGATGACTCTAAATTGCCCATAGGTGTGAATGTGAGCGTGAATGGTTGTTTGTCTCTACATGTTGGCCGTGTGATAGACTGGCGTCCTGTCCAGGGTGTACCCTGCCTTCGCCCATTGATAGCTGGGATCGGCTCCAGCCCCCCCGTGACCCTGAATACAGGATAAGCGGTAGACAATGGATGGATGGATGGAGATAATCTATATAATGGAGGACTAGCCCTCCTCTGCTCATCAAGCATAAATCTGGACTTCTGCTTGGCTTTGCAAGGCAAAACATGTTTACTTATCATCCTTTTAACCTTGCCTTCCACTTCCTATTATCATTATTATAATTATTTGTATTTTTTCTCAGATGGAGCACCCTCATCTCAGCGTGCTGCAGAGAGAGAAATTCATATGGAGTCTGTCAAATATTCCACTTCTAGAAGAATACTACCATGTTTTGGATGGAGATCCTCTCGATGAGGTTGTGAAGTCGGTCATTCATCAGTACAAGACCTCCGTGGTCCCTAAACGCTCCAATTTCCGCAAGTGTGAGTATCATATTTACCTTTAAACATTTGATCAGGGAGCTAATAAAGTATTTTGGTTCCCATAAACAACACTTTGTTCTTTTTCTCAGGCATTAACCATGGTGACTTCAATGACCTCAACGTACTTGTACAACCTGATGAGAGAAACGGCCACGAGATTTCTGGCATCCTTGACTTCGGGGACATGAACAGTGGCTACTACATCTACGAGCTAGCCATCGTTGTCATGTACATGATGATCGAGCACCCTAAACCCATAGAGGTGGGTGGACCTGTCATCGCGGGCTGGGAGAGTGTCATTCCCCTCAATGAGGCAGAGAAGGATTCACTCTATGTGCTCGTGCTGTCTCGCTTCTGCCAGTCGTTGGTTTTAGCTCGTCACGCTGTGACGCTACATCCAGAAAACGCAGAGTATCTGATGATTACAGCCAGGAAGGGCGTCAAAATTCTCCCTCAAGTGTGGGAGCTCGGGAAGGAGCAGGTGGAGAAGGTGTGGTTTCAGAGCGCTGCTCGATTCAGTGACGGAAAGTGTGAAACATGTTAGGAAACCATTTACAAACTTCGGTGCCCATGGGGTGATTCCACTAAACCTTTTGACCTAACGGCCAAAATAAAGCATCATCGTAAGATCAGCAGTTAATAAATAGTGTTTTACAGCAAAAAGGACACATTTTAAGAATACTGCAGGTTTCTTTTTTAAGAAAAACTGCATGGAAGACAAAGTACTCATACATATAGTAATAAAGATTTTGAACTGCATAATTGTCAACAAAATAAAGAGTAAAAGGCATTCATGGGAAAGTATGTATAATGTATAATGACTTACTCATGCAGAGTAATTTCTGGCAAACATAAATTACCATTTAGAAAACATTATCATGTTTAATAAGTGCCTAAAGTCATGAGAGTTTATACACTTCAGTGTTCCTGAGTGTTGTTATGGGAATTTTGGATGTTTGTAATTTATAATCAGAATCTTTGTCAGGTCAGACGCTGATCCGCATCTCCTCTTCTCAACTGTTATCCTATGACTAACATTATTGCCTGTTTGTGCGTAGTTAGGTGATATGAGCATGAGTGCCACATGACATGAGATAATTTCATTGGACATAATGACATCTGTGTTCTGTACATCTTGTCTTTGTAAGCTAGGACATGACCCGTCTTTTGTCTACGTAATGATTCCTCCTCCTTAAAAGGGAGATTCAGGGTCGTTCTTGCTGTCTCTGTCTCTCCTTTGCACGAGAAGGCAGGCGCAAACTATTTTTGTCTGCAGATGAAAATACTTTGTTGAATAAACCTCGGAGAAAAAGCTGATCCTGGTTGTTGATCTTTATTAAGCAGATTCATTTTCTGTCTAAACCTATGCTCCAATAATAATACAAAATTAAAACTGCAAGCAGTGTCATGACGGGCCCTCGCTCATATGCGGCCGTGGAGTGCCTGCGGTCACATGGCAGTGTCCTGGACACCTTCCTGTGCTGTGGCCGCCTTCCTGTGCTGTGGCCGCCTTCCTGTGGCACAAGTTTAGACAGAAGCGATCGACATTCAAAGCCATCTATCTCCCTGACTGCTGTCTGAGGTGCATGTTAAGTGTGGAGCAGATGAGACAATAAATAAAATAATTAGCAGGTGTGGAAATGACTTCATGACTGTTGATCTGGTGTGATCCAAAGGGAAACTACATTTCAGTCACAGAGCTCACACACATGTCCATGCCTTCCTGACATCTCTCCTCCTCCCCCTAATGTGACCCCTCCTCCACCAGTAGATGGCGCTCTGACTGTGAGTAAATATTACAGTGCAGACGTGTTCAAGGTGGGACTGTCATCAAGTATGGAAACTTTGGAGCAGATCAGAGAAGAAACACAGGAGTTATAATAGTTTTGATGTTTAAATCAGTGACATTTCCTGTCACATCTTCTCCATGTCTCACTGATAGATCTTTCACTCCCCCTAGTTATTGCTGTGCTGCTGTGTGTCTCCTTCTGTGTCTGTGTCCTCTAGTGAGGAATGAGGATTGAGTGAGAAACTGGAGTTAATTACACATGTGGTTAAAATATATATATATATTTTTTGCCCACTTCATGTTGCTACCCACTACACCACCATGCAGCCCTACATTCATAACATGTCCACTAATAATATTTTTTTCCTCAATTGCAAAATTCTGTAAACATTAGGTGCAAAGAGAACCTCATTTTACCTGCAAAAAGCAACTCACTCTCTCTCTGAAGAATCTCATCATTCACTTGTTGTACATGTAAATGTAAATATCTCAATAATTAGGATCATCAAAGCATGAAAAAAATATTTATGCATAAATGTTGTAAATGTTATCTATGTAGTGCTTTCTGTCTCTCTTCCCTCCTAAATTACATTTTAAAATAACATTTGCTTAATATGGTCTCTCTGCGGGCTGCAGGGGGGTGTAGTGGGTAGCACTCTCGCCTCACAGCAAGAGGGTCCTGGGTTCGATTCCCGGGTCGGCCCAGGTTCCTTCTGTGTGGAGTTTGCATGTTCTCCCTGTGTAAGCGTGGGTTCTCTCTGGGTTCCGTAGGTTCTCTCCCTCCCACAGTCCAAAGACATGCACGATGGGGATAGGTTAATTGGTGACTCTAAATTGCCCGTAGGTGTGAATGTGAGCGTGAATGGTTGTCTGTCACGACATGTTGGCCCTGTGATAGCCTATCCTGTCCAGGGTGTACCCTGCCTTTGCCCAATGACAGCTGGGATCTGCTCCAGCCCCCCCGTAACCCTAAATACAGGATAAGCGGTAAAAAATGGATGGATGGATGGTCTCTCTGCCACTATTCAGACAAAAATCTGTGATGTGTACATTTGATATATTAGTTTACTTTTATCTCATCTCATTTTCAATTGCTTAATCCGGGGTCGGGTCTTCACTTTTATCATTAATATTTAATGTACTCACATGAGGGTCTTAGTCTTTCGCCTCCTTTGTTGATAGAAAGAGTTGCTGGTAAAACACATCAGTCAACGTCATCAGTTTTCTGCAATAAAGTCACAGATTACTTAATCTCAGAGGACATAATCTCACTAAAGAGAGTGATGTCAACCACATTACCGCCTAGAGGTGAGATTAGGCACTGTCCTAACTCTGTCAATGGCCCTGGGCCCAGCACCTTACTTGTTCCAGCAACATTATAATCACATGACGTTATATCTACTACTTCAATACAGATAGCAATGGTCTCTGTTATTGCTGAGTAACCACATTGTTTGGGGATTTTTTTGGACACTATCTAAAGCTTTCAAAAATTTGCCAATCTATAACTGTCAGTCAGTTGCAAAGGTCACAATGTGTAACAACTAAATGAGTTGGCGTGAAAACCACAAAATCCTTTAGGGCCTCCTACTTCCTACTGCAGTGCAGGTGTCTGTCAGCAGCAGAGTTGACCTGCTGTACACTGCAGTATCATAATGTGCTCACAATCACATCGGCATCTTGTTTGCTGGGTGTTGCCTTGAGAGAACAAAAGTTCCAGAATGCCCTAAAGGCAAATTATATGACGTTAACCTTCATCAGGTGACACTGGTAAAGTTTGTTTAATAAAAACAATGGTTTGAAATGATCCATTAACATTAATGCGGAGGTGGAGTCAAGTGGGTGGATGTATAGTTTGTTGATTTTTAGGTTCCCTGACACCTCCTCAAAGGAAAACAAGATGAACTAGTTTGTGTCTCTTGTGCTGAACACAAAGTTCTAACCTTTAACCTTGACGGTATTGAGATGCCTTTGCAGCATTTTCAAGATAACTTTGGCTTCATATGCACCTTCCATAAGGACACTGTTCATTTCATAACTGTGGTATTGCTCAAGCCTTGATTCTAACAATGATCATCGGCCACTTATGTGTCTGCATAAGACATCTACTGTCTCCAGAGGTCTCCTTGCTACACTATGTCTAAAGCTTTCAAAAAATTGGCCAATCTATAACTGTCAGTCATTTGCAAAGGTCACAATGTGAAACAACTAAATGAGTAGGCGTGAAAACCACAAAATCCTTTATGGCCTCCTACTTCCTACTGCAGTGCAGGTGTCTGTCAGCAGCAGATTTGACCTGCTGTACACTGCAGTATCATAATGTGCTCACAATGTGCTCACCTGGGTTGCTGGGTGATGCCTTGAGAGAATGAAAGTTGAAGAATGCCCTTAAGGCAAATTATATGATGTTAGCCTGATGTTAGGTGACACTGGTAAAGTTTATTTAATAAAAACACTGGTTTCAAATGATCCATGTAACATTAATGCAGAGGTGGAGTCGAGTGGGTTGGTATGGTTTGTTGATGATCTTAGGCTCACTGACACCTCAAAGAAAAAGATAAAGTAGTTAAAAAGCTTGCAAGAGCCACATACTCTCACCTCCGGGTTATCTGCTGAACAACAATGGGTACGTGCTCTTATTCTCTGTTTAATTATTGGAAAATAAATCCTATTTAATAGCTTAGATATAGTCTCTCAGCCGTCTAGATATTCTCAATATATACAGTCAGGTCCATATCTATTGGGACATCGACACAATGCTCTTCTTTTTGGCTCTATATACCACTGCAATGGATATGAAATGAAACAAACAACAAAAACAACCAAATTAGGTGAACAGTGTCTGAATTACAACAGTTTCTATATGTGCCCCCCACTTTTTAGGGGACCAAAACTAAGGGGACAATTGACTCAAAATCTGTTTCATGGACAGGTGTGGGCTATTCCCTCATTATGTTATCATCGAGTAAGCAGAAAGTAGGCAGCTGGCCAATTCAAAAACACTCTCCAGGTACATAAAACATACCACCTCATCATTAAAGCATGGTGGTAGTGTCATGGCGTGGGCATGTATTGCTGAAAATGGAACTGGTTCCCTTGTATTTATTGATGATGTCACTGCTGACAAAAGTGTTTCGAGCAATATTATCTGCTCATATTCAGCCAAATGCTTCAGAACTCATTGGACGGCGCTTCACAGTGCAGATGGACAATGACCCAAAGCATACTGCAAAAGCAACCAAAGAGGTTTTTTTAAGGCAAATAAGTGGAATGTTATGCAATGGTCAAGTCAATCACCTAACGGAGCCGAGAGAGGGGGGCGATATGCCGGGCAAAAAGTTGCAGATATGCTACTTTATTACGATGCTAACAAACAACCGCTAGCTAACTTCCCATGAATGTATGCATTTATTTTTCTAATTAATCCATCACAACGTGTGACAACGCCTAGTTAAGGTCCTTGGGGTGACGGCTGTTGATGCTTATTGTTGGCTCTGTCTCTTCTTCTGCGTTTTTGGTGTATTTTTGTAGAAGAAACAGCGCCACATATAGGCCTGGAATATGTACTACAGCGCGCTGAGTCGTTTTTAGTGGATTCATCTGGATGCAGATTTTCTTGAAACTACGCCAAGGCAAAACGGAGAAAAAAAGTTTGTTTTGGTACGTGTGGACAGCCTCTTGGTCTGCTTGGTAGGAAGCCAACAGCCATTGCAGTTGACCAATCAGAATGGAATCTGGACGTGTCACTTTCAGTGACACAGGCCTGCAGGCAGTTGGGGGAGGGGGAGGTGCGTGGCTGTGTTTCCACAAGCTCCAATCTGAATGTTCAGAAACAATTCAATCTGCATCCATGAATTGTTTCATAGACACAAACCCTGAGGTCCCAACACATGTAATAGTGAAGATGTTAAATTGGCTACTGCTATTACATCTCTACAGAGTTTGTGGCTTTGTTTTACTCATGTTAGTCATTCTGTAGTTAATTTAGATTGATGTTGTTTTGAAGCCAACATTAGACACTGTTTTCACAGTTATTAAACAGTGTGTTTTACAGTTGCCACCTGCTGAGAATATATTTGTCATGTGACCTCTGTTGGTTTACTGCAAAATACTTGTGAGAGGTTGTAAAGATGGGAACAAAACAACCAAGGTCACGTAGGCATAGCGTAGAAAACAACATTTTACATTCAAGGGCATTTAGCAGACACTTTTGTCCAAAGCGACTTACAATAAGATACAGGTATGAATATGTTGTGTTTGAATGTTATAAAAGTACTTAGTGACTGTGAGAAAGAGGTATTGCACCCCCAACTCACATAACTCATAACTCAAGAACAAAAATAAACAAAACACTGAAATGACGAAAGAAACAAACCATTCATAGGCAATGCAAAACTCAATTTTGTTTTCAATGGGGGAAAAACAAAACAGCCTCTCCGCAAGCTGACACATCCAACGGCGCCGACGTGGCAGGCGTTTCGACATGGACCAGTATGCGGACGGACAGGCCAATCTGGAGCCCTAGGCAAGATTTTAGGTGGCGCCCCCCTTGCATCGGCAGTGTAGTGTATATACTCACAAGAAACCGAATAGTTTTGTCTTTGACCTTTTTTTTACTTAAAGAAAGCAAATTCACAATCAGAATAGTTAACAAGATAAAAAAAATTAGGAATAAATAAATGAATACAAAAAATAAAATGAATATATGAAATACAATCATTTTTACATACATTCATAAATAGTCTTAAGTATAAGATCTAAACACAAAATAAAACGTGTCAACAAGTTGCATAAAATAAATTAAAAAAACAATATAAATAAGGCACTGCACAAAACAAGATATTAAAGGTGGGGGCAACAGGAAGACCGCTTGATGCTGCTGCATCATGGCTGGGTTGTGCTGCTGATGCTGCATCACTGGTGGGTTGTGCTGCTGAGTTGGAGGCAGCAGTGGTAGATGTGGTAGATGGCCCAGGGGTGGGATTTAGAAACTTCAACAGTGCATCTGAAGAGAGGAGTATGTGACACCATTGAGTATTACAGTCTAATAATAAAAACATATGATTCCAGGAATAAAATGAAATTATATAATATAAATGAAAAACCAAAGAGATATATGTATGATGTTAACTGATATGCAAATTAGATTAGATTCAATTTATTGTCATCATTACAGTGAAATGCTGAATAGCAGAATGCAAAGTAGCAGTAATATATATGAGAATGTTATGTTATGATTATCTTTGACCAAATCACAGCAGTGCTGATATTCAAAACAGCATTCTCTCTCATGTGATATTGCTTAATTAACATTAATGATGTGCACTTTAACAACTAGGCTTACAACTATAATATATAAAGGGGTGGAAAAGTGACTATTACCAGCAGGGCAAACGTTAGCTAACCAGAAGGCAATAAAAATGTAAACACCTGCTTAAAAGATCTAATACAAATGTCCCTGAGGAATGTAAGGTGGGAGGACTGTAATTACCTAACGTTACATTATTACTTTCCATAACAACTTAGCCCCCTCCACAATATTAACTGACGTTAAAACAGTCAACTAACGTTAGCTATTTATTGATTAGCAATTAGCGAATCATGTAACGTTATCCTAATGCTAAAAAGCCAGGTGTCTATCTGTAACAGATAAATAATTTTATGTAACGTTACCTCTGTCTTTTTCTCATTTCTCCTCCTCTTCTTTTCTTTTTTTTCTTCCCTGGGCACCCGACAGTTTCGGCCGTTTTGACATCTTGTGTTGATTTTTTGATGTGATGACGTCCAAAAAGAATCATGATAGGCTACGGGAAGGGAGGGGGCGCACCGTGCATGGGGGGGGGGGGGGGTAGTTGTAATGTTGTTACAAATATTATTTCTATTAAATAGGCTTTGCTTTGCGTTTTAATTAACGTGGGATTATTTCTTGTAGCCTACCAACTTTTTAAAAAATGTTTATACCATTTGTGGCACTGGCATGGCGCCCCCCCCGATGGACAGCGCCCTTAGCATTTGCCTATACGGCCTATGCCACGGGCCGGCCCTGCGGACGGACCAGAAGAATGCAAGTCAACTGTTGTGTTTGGTCTCCAATGTATTTTTATTCATGTAACATGTGACACATTGTATGAATGGAATCCATGACACAAAATCATTCAACATCAATTATGACTTATATCCCAAAAACGACTCACACTTCCATTGTTAATTGTGTTCTAGTAGAGACCGATTGCAATAATTAAACATATATGTGATCTTTATTGTTTGAAATTGAGATAAAGACAATATATCTTAATGGTTTATGAAGGCAAGGCAAGGCAACTTTATTTGTATAGCACATTTCATACACAAGGCAGACTCAAAGTGCTTCACATCATGACATGTCATACAACAAAGTGAAAAAGAAAAAATAGAAGAATTAAAAGAAAATAAAGGCAAAATTAAAATGCATTACAGAAAGACAAGGAGAATAAAAACATATTTGCAATAATTAAAAACAGTGCAGACATTAAAAGATTTAGCAGAAAGCTATGGTGAACATAAACGTTTTCAGTCTAGTTTTAAAAGTGGTCAGAGTTGGGGCAAGTCTTACATCTTCAGGAAGTTTATTCTAGCTATTTGTTGCATAGTGACTAAATGATGCTCTCCCGTGATTTTTGTTTATCACTAACAGATTGGTCTCAGAAGATCTTAGTGGTCTAGAAGGCTTATGTAGTGGGAGCATATCAGTGATATACTTCGGCCCTAGACCATGTAGTGATTTATATGTGAGCAGGAGGATTTTGAAATCTATCCTCTGACATACAGGGAGCCAATGTAAGGATTTAAGAATTGGTGTAATATGCTCATATTTTTTGGTCTTTGTAAGAACTCTAGCAGCAGCATTCTGAACAAGCTGTAGCTGCCTGACAGTTTTTTTTCTGAAGACCTGCAAGGAGACCATTAGAGTAGTCTCCTTTACAGTATCATGTTTATATGTATAACAAGTCTACTCTATTTCTATTCTATTTTTTACATTTTTTTATTTATATTGTAAATTTTTGCTATTGTTATTATTTATTACTATTGTGTTTCTTGTAACATACTGTCCTTTGGCTGCTGTCGCAAACAAATGTCCCCGTTGAGGGACAATAAAGGAATTCTGATTCTGATTCTGATAGTCTAGCCTACTAGTAATAAAGGCATGTTCAAGTTTTTCTAATCTTGAGCTGGTGGAGTTGAGTGATTGGTTGGTGTATGGTTTTACTGACACCTCCTCAAACATACAAAAACAAGATAAACTAGTTGCAAGAGCCAGGTACTCTCTCCTCCTCCGTGGTTATCTGCTGAACAACAATGGGTACGTGCTCATCACTCTGTTGAATGATAATAATTATGAAAATAACGCTTATTTAATAGCATTGATTTAAGACTATTTTCTTCTCATGCTACTTCCTACTAATATGCCACTGCATATCAGAGAAAGGCTTTTTTCGCATACAAACCATATGAAAGTATGCAAGTGCAGTTGAATCGATTAGTAGATTGACATTGAATTGGAAAATGATTTATCATGCAAATGCATTTCATGGTTCCAAGTAAAGATTGTCTGCTTTTACTTTATTAATGAATTCATAATCATTTCAAATTTTGGACTGTTGTGATGTGATACCACTCTGGGCTCTATTTTTGGAAGTTTTACGAACCAAACAATCTATTGACTAACAGTGTTGTGGGGTAACGCGCTAGAGTACTCTAATTACTTTTTTCGTGTAACGTGTAACGTAACGCGTTAGTTTCGTGCGTCAAGCAATCAGTAACTTCGTTATTTTTTTAAAAAAGTAATCCGTTATTTTAAGAATTTCTCCGGATACAGAAAGGAAAATCCCGACTGCAGCCTGCTTTTTGTCAGACTGTAGTTGTTAGGTCAATAGCTTCTACGAGTGGTGCTTAGCTAAAGCCTTTATGCTGTCGAGAGATTCTTACGTGCTTCGAGTTTGCACTTACATGGTTGTTGATTTGCTTGTCGTCTGTCCGGTTGGTTATGGGTGGATTGTGTGTGAGTGTGTGCATGTGTTGGCTCGCAGCTCTAACATGCACTAATTGAATTAAACTAAAAAGTACAAATAAACAAAACATACGCTATTATCACAATCTGTTGTCATATCTAAAATGTAGCGTTCTAAGTGTCACTTAGTGTTGGTATCGACATAAACGGAGAACAAAACGGAGCAGTAAAAACTGTGTGCTCTCTCAGCATTCACCTGTTGGTTTGCACACCTGCGTGTCATCAGAGACCTAATCATAAAGGCCTCCTGTCACTACCACCGGTCAACACCAGGTGGTGCCATTTCTAATGTCTTTAAATAGGTAACTAGAAACAAAATAAAGAGTGGCTCCAACAGTAGTGTTCCACCTGCGGATGTGTCAGCGGAGGCGCAGCGCTGCGATGCGTCTGTACCCTGCTGCTGACCTACGTTACCTGTGTCAGCGCTTCAATACCCCACCACCCTCCAGCGCACCCGTGGTGGAGTCTCGTTCTTACTCCCAGGAGAAATCGACTGTGGGACAGACGTTTCGTAAATCTTCTTCTGCTACGTTTTAATCACTACTTTGAAGAGTAAATGTAAGTGGACGATGTCAATTTAGGCCGGTGACACTTATAGTATAGAATAGTATTTTAGTTCGGATATGAGGCTATTTGTCATTTGCCTGTGTGCCAGTGAGCGATTTTATTCGGCCTGTTATCATATCTGTTCGACATAGATCCAGCTGTTAAAATTTCTGTTAGATCGTTGACTGGTCGTTAATTTCTCAATGGATCTGAATCTGCTACCTGTTTACCTCAGATTGTGTTTAAGTAAGCGCACTTTATGCACTTTCATAACTGCATTCAAGTTTAAAAAAATTCAGGAGTTACCTAATCTTGTTTGGTGCTCATATATAGGCTACCTGTGCTGGGTAGGTGTGAATTTTGATTACACATATGTAATCAAAAAAAAAAAAAAATGTATTAATAAAACGTTATGTGGCATATTGCTAACTGTCTTTATTGTTATCCTGCAGAGTTAATTTGGTTAGATGACTGACGTTATTCACCATTGTCACAACTTCTCGGTGCATTTAAAGGAGGCTGTGTGTGTGTCAGTTAAATTGCAGCATGTGCGAGGTGCTGCAAACGGCTTTTAACTTTTGGTAACGCATGAGTACTCTAACGCGTTACTTTTATTCACAGGTAACACTGTAACGTAACTGATTACTTTTAATTGATGGTCACGTTGTAACCTAATTAACTACTTTCCAAAGTAACTATACCCAACACTGTTGACTAATGGATAAAATAACCTGCAGATTAATCCATAATCCGTTATGAGAAGACATAAACAAACGCTCAATATTAAGCAACAAAGTACTACAAAGACATACGATGAATACATCAGGCATCAAATGTCATGATTAACAGATCATCTGTTACAGAGAGATACATCAAGTTGGTATAGGTTCTGTCTGCACTTGTTTAATCTACCACATTTCACTGAAAATTGTGTTTCTGGTTTTGGTGGGAATGATGGCAGATTCTAATTCTTCTCTAATGTGCAGAGAATGCCAAACCTGTTGATCGAAGGCCAACGCTCACCCTGCAGCAAGCCACCGAACTGACGGTGCAAATTTATGGACGGGCCATAACTGAGATCTCCATCCTGCCCAGTTGGGTCGACCAGAACTTTCTGGTGATGGACGAGGAGGGTAGCAAGTACATCCTGAAGATCATGAACTCAGAAGTGAGTAAGAACGTCACCCGCCTGGAGGTGCAGACCCAAGCCATGTGCTTTCTACACCAGCATGGAGTTCCTGCTCAGACAGCCGTGCCCACCCGGACGGGGCAGCTTATGAGTATGGAGGAAATAGGTAACAGCAACAGATGACTGCAGTCCAATTTCATAATTCCATTCAACGTGCATAACATACATTTAGGTTATCAGGTTGAAGCTGATTCACAATTTTATTGATGAGATTATAGATGGTTGTTAGAAATTAGTATTTTGAACTACGCTGAACTGAAAATGTCCCTGTTTTTCTATCGACCTTGTCTGATCAGACTGTGGGCATGGTACTAAGACCTACTGCGTGAGGCTGTTGACCTATCTCCCTGGAAAAACCATCAAACAATCTCCACTCACAACCCAAGATCTTTATCATGTCGGCAAGTTGGCTGCCACCATGGATAGGACATTGCAACAAGTAAGTTCAAAAGTCCTTAGATTTGCAATGTATGTATTGTGATCATCGTTATCGTGGGCAAAATATCATGATATTATTGTATCGTGAGTTACTCTGTGATTCCCATAACCTACTTCATATGCAGCTGTTGCAATAATGGCAGATGATTAACTGTCCTTAAGTTCATTGTTCAGAATCTGCTAAACACCCAACTATCTCCAACTAAATGATGGGAAGACAGAAGTGGTCTTTTTTGGCCCCCCAAACTCCTCCATAGGTATAATAAATCACTTAGGTCCCCTGGCGCCCAATCTTCATACCCATGCCAGAAATCTTGGGGTGATCTTCGATCAAGATTTAAAATTTGACAAACAAATAAACTGAGAAAAGAAAAGTTGTTTTTTCCAACTACGAAACATTGCAAAACTTAAATCAATTCTCTCCCTCTCTGACCTTAATACAGTTACCAACGCCTTGATTACCTCTAGGCTGGACTATTGCAACTCACTTTATTTAGGTTTTAGCCAGTCATCACTATCCCGCTTACAGTTGGTTCCGAATTCTGCTGCCAGATTGATAACAGGAACTAGGAGGCAAGAACACATAACACCCATACTAGCATCCCTTCATTGGCTCCCCATCAAGTACAGGACAGAGTTTAAAGTTCTTTTATTTGTTTTTCAAGCACTACATGGCCTGGCCCCCCAATACATTTGTGACCTTTCCAACCCAAGGATTCTTAGATCCTCGAACCAACAGCTCCTGACCGTTCCCCGGTCTAGGTTACGAGGAAAGGGCGATCGTGCCTTTGCCATTGCAGCCCCAAGACTATGGAACAGCCTACCCACTTCAATTAAGTGCTCCTCCTCTGCAGCTGCCTTTAAGGCAAATCTAAAAACCTTTTTGTTTGCCCAGGCCTTTAAATGCCCCTGATGGTCTCAAGTGTGGTCTCAATGTGTGTGTCATTTTTGTTTGTAATTTTGTGTTCACTGAATTGTACAGCACTTTGGTCAACTTTGGTTGTTTTTAAATGTGCTTTACAAATAAATTGATTTGATTTGATTTTGATTTGATTTATATTGTCAGAAGTTGATGAGGACATTTCTTTCAAACATAGTTCCGACAAGAAGCTGCTTACAACATGTCGGCCTACTCTATGTGGATGATTTGGATTAACCAGTTCATACATTTTGGAAATAGATTTTGCATACACACATCTCCAAAACTAGGTAACTAAACAAACTGGATTGGTAGCACTAGATGGACAAATAGGTAGTTTTGATATTAAGGTGAACTGTCCCTTTTAAGGTATCAAAATGTTATGTTTAAAGTACCATGCAAAAGATTTACTATTAAAAACAATTTTCTTTTTTTTCAGCTGGTTTCTCCAAACCTAGGTGTCTTAGAAGTAGACGATGATGAGCTTTGGACTTTAGCCCATGTTCCTTTCATGGAGGGCTACCTGTCAGTGATGGATGGAGATCCCCTGCTGGAAGTGATCAAAGCAGTCCTTGAACTGCATAAATCACATGTGCAGCCCAAAACATGCTCTTTCCAAAAAGGTAACAAGTTATTTTCTGTAATCCTGTGGTTTATGTTTAAACTCTTTACCCTGCTGCTTATTGTGTCATATCACCTAAAAACTGCTATATTGATGTTTTGTAGCCATACTAGCATAATGTCCATATGTACATATGCCTGCCCACCGCTTTGGTTCAACAGCTACCGGACAACTTGAAATTACATTTTGTATAGATGTACATGATCACCATTTTGATTTATTTTTCTCCTTCATCAGCACGAGTGACATTTTTGGTGATTGAGATAAATGGTTGGATTATTATGAAAAGCTAGCATGTAAGTCATTAAGCAAAAAATACTCTCCTACCAAAAACAATGTTATTTCGCTTCATATCTGGTGGATGTGCTAACAAGTTTTTTTTTTGTACATCAACCTAAAAGGTAATATATATGTGTGGTTTGTTTCCCTTGCCCAAGATGTTAATGCAGGTTTTACCAAGTTTTTCTTACCCATAGTTGATTTGTCAAAACCATATCTTTATTTTTACCATACTGTTCACACTCACACAAATTATCAGCTACATTTTGCCACATTTAGCTCTGTTTAAACATTTAAAAAAGTGGTATGAATGTTTTAAATTCACGTTTTTTTTATTTTTTTATTTCATTTAAATGTTAAATATGAATGTTAAATCTAAATACTAATAGCTGGAATTTGGCTTCCCTCCAAATAGGTGCAATTACCTCAAATAAATGTACAGTTCTTCCCTGGAGTACATTTCAATGCACAAATTTATTGTTTTTGTTTTGTCTTTCACAGGAATTATACACGGGGACATAAGTGACCAGAACATCATTGTCACACCTGTAGCCAACGGGCGTCATGAGGTGTCAGGCGTGCTGGACTTTGATCTGCTCCAGAACAGTTGCTTTGTATTTGAATTGGCAATAACAATTGCGTACATGATGCTTGCGTACCCCAGTCCTTTGGATGTAGGTGGAGCAGTGGTTGCGGGCTGGGAGAGCGTTATGGTGCTCAATGATGATGAAAGGGATTCCCTTTTTCCGCTGGTACTTGGGTGCTTGTGCCAGGCTCTGGTTTATGGCCGGTACAATGCCACAATATACCCAGAGAACAAGAAATATCTCCTGGCTGCAGCCGAAAAGGGGTCTCGGGTTCTCTCTAAACTGTGGGAGCTGGGCAAGAAAGAAGTTGAAAGGAAATGGTTCACCGATGCCAGCACAATGTCAGTCAATGAATAAAGAAAGGGTTTTTGATGGATGAGCATGAAAGAGAATAAATATTTGCGTTTACAAAGAATATCTGTGCAGCTTTTACCATCAATTCTAGAATAATCTTCTTAACTGTGTTTTGGGAAACATTCTCAGTAAGCACCCAGCAATGGGGCGCTAATGGCTCATAAGTAAATTATACACCAATGCTTTTATAAAAGAGCATGCAAAATATGATCTAGTTGCTTTACATCCTTCTGTAGACTAGCATGACACATTGTTGTTATTAGAAACCCACCAGTGGACTAGACTTAAACATTTCACAACATTTACCACTGCAGACAATGGGGGTTATTATAAGAACCTTTTATTAAGGTCCTCTTTTATATTTGCTGATTGCAGACTTAGAAACATTTTCCTGAGGCTTATCAAAAATTAGACCACGCCCAACATGGGAGGGTGTGGGTGCCGGGAGGGTGACTGGGATTTTTTCTTTTTTTCTTCTTTCTTTCTTATTTTTGTGGGGTGTTTTGCTGCTGTTTTCTATACAGACACTTGATAAAAGCTGTACTCTGTGATGTCTGCAAAAATGGAAATAAAAATATTTGGGGCAAAAAAAGAAATGAGAAAGTATTTCTTGGGACATGTTGTGTTCTTGATCTCCGCTTATAAGAGAAGGACCTCCATCAACAAAATACCTGAAATCTGATGGTTAAAATTACAAGTATTTATTATGAACTGGATGGCAAAAATAGGCTTTGGAAGTATGAATATACATGATATACAGGCCTGCAGTTCTGTTATTAGTCTTATTATAATGATGTACAAAACATTCTGGCAAAAACAAGTAAAGTACTGAGCAAGCATCCTTCTGGTGATAAGCACACACATCTCCTTATCTAGATTTTCTAGGCCTTGAGGCTGGCTGAAACCCAGAGATTAATATCTCCTCCCTTATATCACTTTGATACATGGAAATTGCAATGAGACACAATAAATAACACACTGCATAATTCTTATAAGTAGGTTCACCTAATTTTAAAACCCAGCCACAGACAGAAATCTTCCAGCCAAATGTCCTGTGTTTGATGCCTTCTACCCGCCCTGTGTGATCTTGAAGTTACAGACCTATCAGCGTTGAGATTCTCCTCCTGTCGTCACTGAATCAAAAATGGAGACTAAAAGTATTGTAATGGTTGGTAGTCTCCCAGAGCTCTACATTAAGAGCTTATTAGTACAGAGAAGGAAAAAAGCTTGCAGTGGCTTGCAAAAGTATTCATATTCCTTTATCTTTTCCAAATTTTGTCACTTTACAACTGTAAATTTATTTTTATTGGGATTTTATGTGATAGACCAACACCCCCTGTTGCGGCGCAAAATCAACCTAAACAACCTAAACAAACCAGTTTGGTTTGTTTATTCCGCAACACAGTCACACCTCCCAATGGTATGCTGACAGTCTCCTGAATAATCCACCCCTTCTTTTTAAATGGTAATGTCAAAAACAATATGGCCGTGCACCGTATCACTGCAGAGTCTGCCTTGTAGTGTTTGCACCATGGCAAGTCCCATGTCAGCAATATATTACATTCTCCTCTGCAGTGGCAGCGACTAGCCTTTAGTTATCCTAGGTCAGTGGGGCTTGGTCAAACTTGTGTTTGTGGCAGGGTGTGAACTCTAAGGGATCTACCCACTGCAGAAATCATGCCAAACAACTCAAACAGTTCATGCATCAGTTGGGATTAAAATGTGGGCTTTGGTTGTGGCTCCAATCTTCTAGAACCTCCAAAGGGTTAAATGACCTTGTTCCATAGTACCTTGGTACCAATCAGTACCAATATAATAGTACCAATCATACACTTCCTACTGTGGGTGTATGATTGGTTAATTTATAGTTTCACTGATACCTCCTGAGTGATAAACAGGAAAAACTAGTTCAAAAGCTTGCAAGCGCCACTTAGTCTAACCTGCTCCAGAGTTATCTGCTGGAAAATCAAGCCTATTCAAAGCTTAGATATACTCTCTCAACGTCTAGATAAGGTATATGTGCAGTATTTGGGGCTGGTTTCATAGACAGGGCTTCGGTTAAGCCAGGAGAATGCCTTTATGTGTACTAGTTCAACCAGATTATTTCAATCTTTCATGAATGTGGGATAAATTTGCCATAGTAGGTGAATGATTAAGGCTCCTTTAATTGAAGGATTTCTATTCACTTTAGCCCAAGGGTAGCTCTAACCAATCCTCTAACAGTGGTTTAAATTTAATCCAGAACGGACTAAATCTACAAGCCTGTGAAAGTCTGCTTCCGTCTTGTCTGTGTAACTGGCAGGTAATAGTGAAGATGTTAAATTGGCAACTGCTATTTCATCTCTAAAGAGTTTGTGGCTTTGTTTTACTCACGTTAGTCATTCTGTAGTTAATTTAAATTGACGTTGGTTTGAAGCCAACATTAGACACTGTTTTTCACAGTTATACGCCTTGAGATAATGAAAGTTTGTGGTAAAGTTTGTTTAATAAAAACACTGCTTTCAAATGATCTCTTTAACATTAATGCGGAGGTGGAGTATAGTGGGTGGATGTATGGTTTGTTGAGTTTAAGGCTCACTGGCACCTCCTCAAAGGAAAACAAGATTAACAAGTTAAAACGCTTCAAGAGCCACGTACTCTCACCTCCGTGTCATTTGCTGAACAAAAATGGGTATGTGCTCTTATTCTCTGTTGAATGATTGGTAAATAAAGCCTATTTACTCTTTCAGTCATCTAGATATTCTCAATATATATGTCCAGTATTTTGGGCTGGTTTCATAAACAGGGCTTCGATTAAGGCAGGAGAACGCATTTATGTGTAGTTAAATCAGATTATCCTTTAATTGAAGGATTTATATTCACTTTAGTCCAAGAGTAGCTTTAACCATTCCTTTTGCAGTGTTAATTTAATCCAGAATGGACTAAATCTACGACTGTTTTAAAATGAGCCTGTGAAAGTCTGCTCACATAGGCATTTTGAGCTTCTAACTAGGTGTCCGTCTTGTCTGTGTAACTGGCAGGTAATGGTGAAGATGTTAAATTGGCTACTGCTATTACATCAAATGATCTATTTAACATAAATGCGGAGGTGCAGTCGAGCGGTTGGATGTATGGTTTGTTGATTTTTAGGTTCACTGACACCTCCTCAAAGGAAAACAAGATTATAGTTCAGAAGCTTGCAAGAGCCACGTACTCTCACCTCCGCGTTATTTACTGAACACATATGGGAAGATGCTAATATTCTCTGTTGAATGATTGGTAAATAAAGCCTATTTAATAGCTTAGATATACTCTCTCAGTCATGTAGATATTCTCAATGTATATGTGCAGTATTTTGGGCTGGTTTCATAGACAGGGCTTCGATTAAGCCAGGAGAATGCCTTCATGTGTACTAGTTAAACCAGATTATTTAAATCTTTCATGAATGTGGGATGAATTTGCCATAGTAGGTGAATGATTAAGGCTCCTTTAATTGAAGGATTTATATTCACTTTAGCCCAAGAGGAGCTCTAACCATTCCTCTAGCAGTGGGTATAGTTTAATCCAGAACGGACTTAATATATGATTAATATATGTTTTAAAATGAGCCTGTGAAAGTCTGCTCAAATAGGCATTTTGTGCTTCTAACTAGGTTTCCATCTTGTCTGTGTAACTGGCAGGTAATATTGAAAGTTTGCAAGTACAGTTGAATCAATTCATTGATTGACAGAAAATGAATTGGAAAAGAATTTATCATGCAAAAGTATTTCATGGTTCCAAGTGAAGATTGTTGATCTGCTTTTACTTTTATGTTATTAATTCATTCATTCTGCTTTTAGTTTTATGTTATCAATAATTCATTTGGACTGTTGTGATGTGATGTCACTCTGGGGTGTCACTCATGGTAGTGTAATCAACCAAACAATTGATTAATGGATAAAATAACCTGCAGATTAATCCATAATGAGAAGACATAAACAAACACTAATATTGAGCAAAAAAGTACTGTAAAGACAAGATAAATCAGGCATCAAATGTCATGATTAACAGATCATCTGTTACAGAGAAATACTTAAAATTGTGTTTCTGGTTTTGGTGAGAACATTGGCAAATTCACACGTCACAGTTTAAAAAGGTTGTGCAAAATTGCGTTGTAATTTTGTCCTTATGTGCAGAGAATGCCAAACCTGTTGATCGAAGGCCAACGCTCACCCTGCAGCAAGCCACCGAACTGACGGTGCAAATTTATGGACGGGCCATAACTGAGATCTCCATCCTGCCCAGTTACGTGGACCAGAACTTTCTGGTGGTGGACGAGGAGGGTAGCAAGTACGTCCTGAAGATCATGAACTCAGAAACGAGTAAGAATGTCACCCGCCTGGAGGTGCAGACCCAAGCCATGTGCTTTCTACACCAGCATGGAATTCCCACTCAGACAGCCATGCCCACCCAGATGGGGCAGCTTATGAGTATGGAGGAAATAGGTAACAGCAAGAGATCTCTTCATCCAAAGACACCAGTCTTTGTAAACTAACGACTGAGAGTGACACATTCTATCCAAATACAATTTAAATGTCAAACAAACTGCAGACTTCATGTACATTTCACATGCGCTAACCTCCCGGCTATATCCTGAATCTATTTTATTGATATTAGAGTCGTATCTTGACTCTCAACTTATTTGAGTTGCGACCCCGGCAAAAATTTTTTTTGAAATGTTTGGTGTTCGCTGCCTTTCTCTGTGTGATTTAATCTATAGAAGTTCTCATCTCAGTGTCTGTGAAGTCTGTGATTGTATCTGATGCCGTATGTCATTTTGCTGCTTTGTTGGCTTTCTTCTAACCTGTAGTCAGTACTTTCTGGACTCAATGAGATTACCTGATTAAAACCAGTTGTAATGAAACAAACTAGGCCTTCCCAGAGTGAATGAAAAAATGAAACTCTATATCTATATACACTATATTCTAAATTTATGAATAAAAAATGACTGAAAATGCCCCTGTTTTTGTATCCAGACTGTAGGCAGGGTGCTCAGACCTACTGCGTGAGGCTGTTGACCTATCTCCCTGGAAAACGCATCGAAAAATCTCCAGTCACAACACAAGATCTTTATCATGTCGGCAAGTTGGTTGCCACCATGGGACAAGCATTACAACAAGTACAAACGTCACACTTTCTGTATTTCAGTTCATTGTTCAGGATTTATCTGCTTAAGAACCAATTTTGTTGTCAGGAGCGATGTAGAGCTTATATGGGTGTTGGCATATCAATTTGATGTCATACTGTCATATGTCACACTAATTCTAATGATTAGTGCAGCTTTAAAATATGGACAGTTACCTGCAAAACATTTTTTTTTCCAGCTGGAATGTCCAAACCTGGATGTCTTAGAAGTAGACGATGGTGAGCTTTGGACTTTATCCAATGTTCCTCTCATGGAGGGCTACCTGTCAGTGTTGGATGGAGATCCCCTGCAGGAAGTGGTCAAAGGAGTCCTTGAACTGCATAAATCACAGGTGCAGCCCAAAACCAGCTCTTTCCAAAAAGGTAATACAAATACAGTAGTCTACATTCCTTATGTTCTTTGGTTTATTATTATACAGAATGAATCCTACTGACTTTAGTGATCCCCTGACATTTATTTCTCTGAGTTCAAATGGTGTGCTATGCTAACACTGTAGCTGCTCCATCAACACTTAGGTAGCGACCTTGTTGTTTTTACGCTGAAGTTGAAATATTTCAACTTGCGGCATACCTTTTCCGTAATTCGACTCAGCATCAGCGTGTTTTTGTGTTGTCTTTCACAGGAATTATACATGGGGATACAAATGACAAGAACATCATTGTCACACCTGTAGCCAACGGGCGTCATGAGGTGTCAGGCGTGCTGGACTTTGATCTGCTCCAGAACAGTTGCTTTGTATTTGATGTGGCAATAACAATTGCGTACATGATGCTGCAGAACCCCAGTCCTTTGGATGTAGGTGGAGCAGTGTTGGCGGGCTGGGAGAGCGTTATGGTGCTCAATGATGATGAAAGGGATTCCCTTTTCCTGCTGGTGCTCTGTCGGATGTGTCAGTCTCTAGTTTATGGCCGGTACAATGCAACAAAATACCCAGAGAACAAGAAATATATCCTGACTACAAACAAAAATGGGCCTCGGATTGTCACTAAGCTGTGGGAGCTGGGCAAGAAAGAAGTCGAAATGAAATGGTTCACCGATGCCAGCACAATGTCAGTCAATGAATAAATCAAGAAAGGTTTGTCAATGGATCAGCATGGAAAAGTTTGAAACAATTATCTGAATTATATCATTTTTAGATATTTAATCAAATTCATATCACTATTAAGTTGGACTCAAATGATATTCTACACTTTCTTGATAGGCATCAAGCAGAAAATAATGGCTTTATTAATCATTAGTACATTATTTGTCAATACTTTATAGAACAACAATGAAATATTAATGCAAAATGTTATCTCTAACTGAAACATGATAATAATATTAATGACTGGAAATCATTTTTACCTTACATTTGTGGTTGGACTCAATTTACCACTTGCCTGGTTAGACACTTATGAATTTAGAGATCCTAGGTTAAAATAAATTCATGTTCCAAAATAATTGAAATTTCCTTTAATTGAGTATTATGATGAGCTAACATGTTTAACAATGTGATGCTTTGCTTTTCAATGTGTGCAACTATGAAGTGCTGTGAAAAAAAAGATGAACACTAGATGGAGGCATCGTCCCAGTTATCCCACATCCTGTTTGAACTCTTTTTGAAGGAGTCTTTCTGAGTCACATTCAGAGATCTGAATCATATTTTACACAATCAATAAACCATTGTTAATGAGACAACATCTGTGTGAGTTTTATACCAGTTCCATCACTTTTACTAAACAAGCGATGATGCAGCTCAGATAAAAATGCAAACCTGCAGATGAAATTGTCATCAATAGCAGGACTTTCACCTTCAAATCCTGCTGTCCTCCGATCCCAGAGCCTTACACACACACACACACACACACACACACACACACACACACACACACACACACACACACACACACACACACCTCATCTACCTTTCTACATTTCAACCTCCCACCTCAAAGTCACCATCTGCCCTCTGCCCCGGCTGCAGCTAGCGGTATGTTTCTCCAGTCATGCAGAAGGTCACAGTGTGCATCTGCGAATGTCTGCCTGTGTTCACGTTTGTTCTCCGTCTGTTTCACTGCAGTTCACCAGCAGTTATGCAGACCCAGCCCTAAGAGGCATGTATCCCAACCTTTGCACTGTTTTCTTTATTAACCCAAAGCATTCGAGCCTCTCTGTCTTTCTTTCTTTTTTTCTTTTTTCTTTTTGTCTTTGTGATACTTTAAAATCTGTGTTCCGCAAATGATAGCTGAAATAGAAACACTCAACGGCATTAGCTTGCCATTCATCCTCTTGCTACTTTAAAACAGAGCACTCCAGTGCATTTTTTTGTTTTAAGAAAGTATAGAAATGCAATTCATAATGCAAAGACCACTAATATGTAGGCTTTTAAAGAAAGAAATCACTTTAAAAAAAGCCCATTGTTGGACCTCCTGAATGATTATTGTTTTTACAAACGATATCTATTAATGATAGAATGTGAGTGTGAATGGTTGTCTGCTTCTACATGTCGGCCCTGTGATAGACTGGCGTCCTGTCCAGGTACCCCGCCTTCGCCCAATGTCAGCTGGGATCGGCTCCAGCCCCTCCTCGACCCTGAATACAGGATAAGTGGTAGACGATGGATGGATGGATCTATTAATGTTCTTACGCCGCTTTTCAAACAAACATCACTTGCAACTAATGATGTGCGAACATCAGCAGCAGCAGTCAAGCAAGTCCGGTAAATGTGCAGTGTGACTGAGGAGATGTACAAATCACGAAATCCATGTCTGAGAGACAATCTCTGCAGATTTGAATGTCCTAAAATATCTTGCGTTGCATGGAGCGCTACCAGTTAAAAATAGCAATGAATTATTCTTCCTACAGCCATTTATTCTAGCATTCGCTAAATTGCATATTTGATAAGAAATGAACAATTTCACCAGTCATTTTCATAATCCTAAGGCAGCTATTCTCGACATTGCATGTACACACAGTACCGACACAATTTCCACTGGTCGCTATCCGTTCTCACAGACAACAACTGTTAGTCTCCATCTACAGATGCATCAAACTCTTGGCCGTCGTTCCAGGCCTTCACCGCTGCCAAGCCGACCTGTTAGGGCTAACTCACTTCATGGATCCCTGACAGACTCTCGTGTAATGCCTGTTAGCTAAATGCCCAGACAATCTATAGTAGCCAAGATGTCAGGGTTTGATACAGAGCTAATGGCTCTCTTTCTCTGTTAACAAAGATGTTTCTTGTCAGTCATGTTAATTGGCAGCTTGGCAAGAAGGAACAGGTATTACACAAAGAATGTCTGTCCGCTAAATTATGTAGCATTCTGTGCAACCAACATGCATTGAATAAATTTGCTTACTAAGATGCCATTATCACTAACAAGCAAGACTACTTTGCCAATGCATTCACCTGCAAATAGTGACAACAGACGCATAATAATAACGGCATCCAGCCACTCAAATCGTGCAGAAACAAGGGAGGCTCCTCACAATATGGAGTAAAGCTGAGAAGTAGACGCAGGCCTTAATGAGTAAGCTGTTGTGGAAGCTCAGTGGTTTCCCCACTGTCTTATCAGTTTGTTTCAGAGTTGCCGGTATTGACGCTGGCCTCAGTTCTATCACAAACTGTTCCACATCAGACCTACAGAACTATGGAGCAAAAAAGAAAGCCATTAGCATTAATTCTTTGAAACTTCCCGCGCATTAGCACTTCACGGACGTCCCTGCATTCGCTGCAACATGCGTCATGGCAGCCTATCTGCACGAAACAGGTGGGGAGCACAGTGGCCTCTCAGAGCTCCAACATTAGGGAGGCGCTGTGAGCGGGGTGGCCAATCCATTAGACAGACTGGATTTACTGAGATGACTGAGTCACAGGGCGGCTGGGGAGGCAGAGTAGGATGTTTGTGTGTGTGTGTGTGTGTGTGGAGGTGTCTAATTCCACTGAGAAACTGAATACCTGAATTATCAAAACAAGGATAGTTGCAGTACATGGTGGACACCTAAGATATGACCAACTTTCTGGGAGAACTGGATATTTTTTTTAAGTCAATCAAAAATAAATGTGCACAATAATGTGTCATCAACCACCCAGTCAAATTTGAATTCATAAAATAATTCTGCAATATATAAAATTGTGTTTCAAAACTCATAAAAAAATGAGCTGTATTCTCTGCTCTGATATGCCAGGGACGTGTCTGCTGAAGGCCGCGACCAATCGTGGGTGAGGGTTATTAACACATGTACAGTATATTGGACATATCGGCTATCTCACTGCTGAGCACAACAGAATGTTGACATTCATGCTCTACGGGCAAAGAATGCACACCAGAGACTTCCGCCGAGGCTAACGTCTGATTTAGCCCTGTGCTAACATGAATGGAGATGAAATAATCCAATCATGTGGCGTTCTATATGTTATTGGACCAAATGGATTAAATTGTGACAGTGAAATTAGTCGCTTAGAACGATATTACTGCCCAAAACATCCTTAACATGAAAATAATGAAAGTTTAATGGTCAAACTCCACAATTGAGTACTATATACTTCACAGTGGTTTCACATGTTTTCGGTAATCATTCTCCAACTTGTATTATGTGTTTTAGGTCTGTGTCTCAGAATTCAAATGACTTTCTGTAAAGAATATTTGATGTCAGTAGACCACAGGATGAAGTTTCCTCACATTGCAACAAGGCAGGCAGGCCATTCCGTTAGCTGTTAGCCAAAAACACCACAATATGTGGTGGTGGTGGGGGGGCGATGTCATCACTAGTGTTAAGAGTTAAGAGTAGCGACTGAGGCGGTCAATGGCGTGTGTTTGGAGAAAGTCTGAGTCACCAAGAGGGGTCCTTAAACACAACTGACCACTGACCATGTTTTGCAGTTTGCTGCAGCAGAATGTAAGATTAGTTGTCGACGGACCCAATGTTGCAAAACAGATTGAAATATAAAAACCTCTTCAGCATCGGCTCAAATATTGGAGTAAACATTATTCATCCATCTAGCAACAAGAAAGCAAACAATACAACACGCTTACTTTCCAATTTTGTGTTCTTTATTAAGCAATTCACATTCTCGACTTGATGGTGTTGTTTTCCCCAGCCGGCCCCGAAGCAAATGTAAAGCTGAATTCATAATACACAAAGTCTCGCACTTAAATATAGTTTCAAACACCCCCGCATGCCCCACAGCCACATAGTGGACACACAACTCTCCAGTCAACCCGTCAACTCCATATGTCATGAAAAGTTTCACTCTCGCTGCGATGAGAGATGATTTGCTGAACATTTCGTTCTCCAAACATGTTACAGTAATGCAAAGATTGACCAAGATCTGATAACAGAGGAAGTTTGGTGCTTTCTGCTTCTTTGGGAGTTTTTTCTTGGGAGAAACCAACAGATTCTCTCTACATATGATCATTAGATGACATATACATGGAAGGCAATGTCGAGTTTTCAGATGTTACCCATTGAGACGTGTGTCCGATGTATGTCTGGACCTCTAAAATAATTCAGGGTTTTTTGGGATTATGGATTATGATACACACTGCCTTCGTTTTTAACTAGGTTACCAACGTACCTGCAGTAGCACTCTTTAGCACTGTCTAGCATAGCCCATAGCATACTGTTCTGCTGAGCATCTCATACCAGCTACAAAAGGTGGTTATTTATGTTCATTGTAGAATCTTTGTCAGAAGATGGTTCTTTAATAATGTACGACAAGTTGTTTGCTGTAATATTAAAGACTGATTATTTATTATTATAGGGAAAATGTTGAATTATTGATTTGTACTCTATCATTGTCAAACAACCTATGCAGACTTTTTGAGGCAACTACATTGCGTTTTCAAACGAGGCTCAGCGCCAAGATGTAATCTAATACTTTCACTGTTGATGGACAGACGACTGTCCACATCCTGCTCCTCATTAACTGTTTTCCCCCGCCTGTTATTCGGTCAGCGTTGAGTGGTATTAAGGGCAGAGTGTAAGCGAACTATATGCTGAAGACAATACACCCTGTACAGTAAGAGGCTGCCTACATTCCCCTCCGAGCACTACTAATTTATCTCTCTGTCTGACGCTGACATTATGCAAAGCACAACTCAAGTTGACATGTTCAACTCGGAGTGCCACGGGCGGTGACCCAAAACCAGACGTGTGCAAAATGCGTAGAAGTCGTGAGATTGGAAGAGACACACATCTGAGGGCAAAAGCAGGGCAGGAGGGAGAGGGGGAAGAAGGATGTGCCATCCCCGTGCTCTTCAGAATTTCAGGTCATTAACCAGCTCGTCTCTGGCGGTTTTAGCCAGTCGGCGTGGGAGGAGAGAGAGAGAGAGAGAGGCCTCTTCAGCTCGCTACATTTACGCTTGTATCCTGCAAGGATGCGTTTGCAGAGTTATGCTGCAGGTCACGGGAAGTTGATTTAAATGTTGATGTTTTTTTAAATATATATAAATGTAGAGAAAATTAGCAGAAGTAGTTTTTATGCAAATCACTATTGACTCACTATTGAATCCCTGTATCAAGCTGACATTCAGTAAAGGCGTTTACATGGTTAGCGATCCGACTCTGACCCTTGTGGATATGTATGTAGCTTATATAAGTCATGAAGTACTTTTTAAACTAGTCGGCGAAACATTCTATAACAAATAATAAGTATTTTGGAGGCTAATCGTTGGTTTTCAAGATTCAAGAGTTTTATTGCCACACAGTAGAAACATAGTTCACCCTGAGCAATGCAATTCTTATTTTGCAGTTTCCCTTCACACAGTGACCTCAAATACAAATATGATAGAAAAGAATACAAATATATACTAAAAGCTAAAGGTATAAACGCATAAAAATATGCACAACAGAACAACATGTATTTACTGTGCGTAAAAAGAGCAAATATGAAGGTATGGATGTAGTGCAAATGAACATAGTTTATATAAAACAAAAGTAATTGAGTAGCTTTCAAATGTGTTTGAGTAAAAAGTGTATATTCCCTCTGGAATGTGGAATAAAAGTGTAAAGTGTAATTAAATTTAATTACTAGAACATTGTACTTGAGTGAATGACCTTTACTCTCAGCAGTGCTTCCCCCTGTATCCCATGTTTACATGGGTTGTGAGGTACTTCCACTAGCCTACAGGCTAACAATACAGTAAATGTAATGAGGAAATTGAGGGACTTTGTTGGTGTTTGTTGCTCTGATTCATTTGTGAATTAACCCCAAGCTCTGTCATGTTGCCGCTGTGTTATAACAGCTGTTTCTGTCAACTTGTGTTTATCCTCCATCTCAAACCATTCCGCTCTGATTCAAGACATTGTGTCGCATCTGAAAATGAGGCCATGCCCTCAATTGTACTCTGAGAATTGAATTAGCGTTAAATAATAAAAAAAATCCGGTTTACCTGGTAATGAGGTACGCCCAGAGTACGCAGAATCAAAAACACCCCACGGTAACCAAATTAAATAATCACCTGGAAAAACAAATTTCAAAAGAATCTAGCTTAATCCATTTACTTTAACTGAAACGTACTTAAAATCATCATATACAAGTATACACAAACACATTTAACCCACCCTGAGGGCCCGTCCTGCACAAACTTGGCAGATTAATCCACCAGCCTACTCTACCCACTGAGCTACAGCTGCCCCGTATCATTTAATACAATTTAACTTGTTTAAGCCGTTGACATGACGATTAAGCATCACCTTGCCGAGGTTATAACTGCATCATTAGAGTGAATGTAAACACACTCTGACTGTAACATGAGGTGTGGGCACAGTCAATGGAGCAGATTGAACAAGTCAAGCACAGTTCATCACATTCAACACAGTGTGTGTGTGAAGATGGCTCGCTGTCAGTGTAGGTGGGTGAGCATGCACAGTATGATGGAGTGAGTGTGTGTGTGTGTGTGTGTGTGTGTGTGTGTGTGTGTGACTACTGGGTGTACAGTTAGATATACAAACAGACTGTCATTCTGGACGGCAGCCCGAGAGCTTCACTGGGAGATTTGCTACAGAGGAGCTGAAATTAAGAATCATTATGTGAAAATAGAAGGGTTAACAACTCTAATCCAAAAGTTATGGGGGAGAAAAAAAACAAAACAAAAAAAAACCAGCGTCTTCTCCTTTTTTTAAATCCCATAGCTGAAAGTGTGTTTATCTCTCTCCGTTTTGACGAATGACGCGCATTAAAAGAAAAGTCGAGGAAGTAAGAGAAAAGCTGAGGGGGAGGATAGGAGCTATTTTACTGAAACAATGAAGTAATGTGAAATTGTGCAGGATGGCAGCAGTAGTCAATCCAACAGAGAGCCTTTTTCCAGCGCTGTACAATATTTTGTCTCTGTCGCAGGCCCTTTGTCTTCAGATAAAATGGGCTTTTAATACAACATGTAATTTCCAGTAATTCTGCTAAATCTCCTCACTCTTTGAGTGGGAAAATTGAGGTGACTCTAGGTTGATTTGTGTTTCCCAGCTGTAGGCGAGCTTGAAGAAATAGAATTGAGCTGCTTTTCAGTTTTGCTGCTGTTGTTGTTTTTAGCGCTTTTTATTTAATTTTTTTTATTAATTTGGGGGATCTGATGAATTTCCATGAGGACAGCTTCTTTTGATAAGTCTTGATGTGATTCTGTGATGTTTGGTCATTTGTATATATGTATGTGTGCATGTTTTTAAAGAGAGATAGTCAGACAGTGAATGACACTGGAGACAGAGATGGAAAGAATCCATCACTAGTGGGGGGGAATGAGCAAGAGATGAGGAGAAAAAGAAGTTTGTGAGAGGGAGATGTGAACATTCAAACTGCGAATCACTTGGATGGAGTGAGGAGGTCTTCGTGACCCCTGGTGACTCTTCACAGCCATCTTCATAGTGCAAAATCCCTCTGAGGTCCATCGTTGGCCTCCATCACTTTTCTGTTCGGCCAACATTACAAAAAACACTGCATACCCACGAGGCTCTCCTGCAAACTGTGGCCCAGATAAGTCAGCCTTGGCTCCATAGCACCCTCTGAACTACACATGGTGTTCAATCATAGCAATAGATTTATTATTGTTGAGTTTGTCTCTCACAATAAGTGAAAACACATGGAATCAGATCGCTGATGTCAAGAGTTCTACGAGAACTAGTTCTCCAATCTTGAAAAAAGCCCTGTTTCTATTAGTTTTAGTAGTTGTTATTGCAGGATCTCTAGTTATTTGATATTGCAGCAGTTGTTGTTGCCCGTCCATCCCTTAATAAAATTACTCCTGCGATTGACTGCTAGACCAGCATTACAATGACAGACATATTATGATTGCATAAAAAATATGGTTTTTTTCTATTTAATTCCACTGTTGTCATGGCAACGTGTATTGTTTTGTCACATGATGTGCCTTTGTCAAAAAGACCAGAGACATTCCCCTGTATAAAACTGTCAGGCTGGGGGATCGGGGGTTTGGTTGGTGGGGCAGGGACCATCCACGCTGTTAAAAATATACTAAAATCAGACAATACTTGATCATTTTTAAAGTTACTTTATTTGTTCTGCTTAATGTATGACATACTTTACAGTGTTTTATATACAGTATCACATACCATGATATGTCATCTTTATGAGATACTCCATTGATATAAATATATTTTTTAATTTATTACATACTTTACAGGCCCTGTGATAGACTGGCGTCCTGTCCAGGGTGTACCCTGCCTTCGCCCAATGACAGCTGGGATCGGCTCCAGCACCCCCGTGACCCTGAATACAGGATAAGCGGTAGGAAATGGATGGATGGATGGATGGACATACTTTACATTTTTATGGCATACTTAACTGTATTTTTCTAAAGACATACAATAATATACCATTATGGCATACGGTGTCATATGTACATCATATTTCATTGTTTGAGATGTTGTTTTAAGACATAATATGAGTCCAGGGGATCCAGGAAAAGGGGGAGAAGTTACAGGGTCCAGGGAGTGGTTCAATGGCTGGTGTTGAGCTAATCATGACTGTAGTAAACAGAAGTAAGAGGGGCAACTTGACAAAAGGACACACAAAACAAGGTTGGAACTATTTCTTTTTATGACATATTTGACTGTGTCTGTTGTTGATGACACTTTTAAGGCATATACTGTACTTTGACTTTGTGTGACTTTGTTTAAGACAAATACTAAATCGTTATTTTTCATGGCATCCTATGCCATTTTTTATTCCATACTTTAACATTTTCATGGTATAGTATGTACAAGGACATTTTTTTCACGGCAAAGTTTTAGGTTGTCATGGTTAGGGCAATTTTGTCATAGTTGCAATAATAAACTTAAAATGTAACCTCGACTGTTGGTAGGAAACAAGGAATACATACTGTATATTCCCTGGTAGGAAACAGGAAATGAACAGCATTCTCCCATGTTGAAAGTTCAATGTTTAGCCTGCATTGGCCAAATGTGGGCGAGGGAAAGTGAGAGTCGGGAGGGTTTATTTAATGGAAGCAGTGGTGCCACTTCAGACAAGGTCAAATAAATCAGTCCACATAATGTATGACTATTTTTGTACCTCAGCTTGTTTGCATCCATCTACTTCTACATTGTCAATTAGCACCGAGAACATCAGTGAAGTCGAGCCACAGCTGCCTAACGCATTGCTGGGACTCCAGAGGTTTTAACTCGTGTTTAACTTGTCTCATTTCTCTTCATCGTGCTCCTGCTGGATAGGAAATGTGATAGTGTAAGTCTGTATAGCTTTAGTAAAACTTAATTTTCCCACAAGGATATGAAAAAACAGAAGAACTATCACTGAATCAGTGGGGTGACAATATTTTATACCACTCAGTTGACACCCTTGATAAAAACACAATAGGATATCGCCTTGGAATACTTTCAGCAAAATTCTCATCGTTTAACTAAAGAAACTAGCTTGCCTCCAGCAAAGTTTGCAGCGTACATGAGGAACATGAACTTTAAATGTGTGATAATGTGAGACTACCACATTAGGAATTATTCACTTTCAGATCAGTTCAACTTCCAGTTGACTTTTACTTTTCAAACACGGAGTGTTCCTTCTCCACACACAAATAACTCAGGCGCCTTTGACTACGACCAGTTTATTTTAAAGGTCTTATGTTCAAGTTCACAGTCGGGAAGACGCACCGAAGAAGCCATTGGATGAGTAATAGGATGGCGTGGTGGCTCTTTTTGGAAACAAAGCTGGTGCCATTAACAATAAACTCCGGTAGCGGTCGCATGATATTTAACCAAACCACAGGCAAAAACCTCCCACAGCTTTAAACATTAAAGCACCATATTGGCTCGATCCCGTTTTCTCTAAAAATGGATAAAGCGATACGAGTAACCGCCCATTTGTTGGACTATTTCTGACGTTTGTTGGTGTTCCATGCAATGTCCTTTTTTATTGTACATAAACTGTTTTTTTGGCACTTTATGAGACAAACATTAGCTCGCTGACTGCATTGTCCCCCGCCTCCGTTCCCTCACCCAGCCAATCTAAGCAAGTAGCTCAGGAGTGCCCACGAAGATGACTTCAGAAGGGAAATTTCCGTTGGTAAGCCGCACAGCTTTTTGAAAGCTCGGAGACTTCATTTAACTTCTTAGCGACGGGGGTCACTGTCCTCGTCATGTGGCGGCGAGGGGCCAATCACACTGTTATTACTCTGTTGACAGCAATGTGTTTGCTGTTCAGAGAGCAACTGCGGGGCAATCTCCTTGAGTGCTCTTCTCCCCACATCTTTTAGATAAGCAAGTACAACACAATTGCTGTTTTTCTTGAAGTTACGTAAGAGCTGGACAGATTTAGTGCCTGTTGCACGTATTATCAACTATTACTAGTACAAGTATTTGCTTTACTGTCTGTATATGTAACCTAATGTCTCTCTTTATAAATGATAATACTTTTTACAATCTGCGGGACTAAAAGCTATCCGTCTCACACCAGCGAATGCTTATTTATCTGCGATTTGCTTATGATTCATTAATGGTAATACTGTATCCGTCTTCTTTGGCAGCTCAACATTTCGGTTCAAAAGGTCCCACTGAGCCAACACCCGCAGGAAAAAAGAAACCTCTGAGTAACAAGAGAAAGGACTTTATTTGGCTTATAAAATGTCTTGGGGACACGGGTGATGAAACCATTAAACGGTTACGGCCGACGTAAACCCGCTGACACTGATGGTATCGGAGATAAGTGGGGAGGGGAACACACCAGGGACGGACCACACGAAGCTCCACCCACCCCCTGAAAGGCCCGCTGGTCCCCCCTGACGTCCCCAAATCAGGGGAAATCGAGTCCCTGAAATTCCACTCTGGCCCTCCATCTATAGCTCCCCTCCCTTCTCGCTCTCCACGGCCTCTTTTCCCTCAGTCAATCAGGACGGGGTCCAAGTCTCCCCACAATGCCCGCCACCAGCACCGCTCACTGTTCCGAGCTACCATTTCCAAACCCATTCTCCCGCTGACTAATTAGTGTTATGGTTAGTTAGCATTTTTGGCAGGCCGGGGGGTTCCCTGTGACATTATGTCTAAAGCACTTGTCAAAACAGCGGTCGGGAGCCATGCTGGCCTACTGACTGGGGGAGGCTGAGGTGGGGATGGCGGGAGGTGGAGGTGGAAGGCGACGGAGGGAGCCAGTGAAATTGCGGGTGGGCGAGAGAAGGGGAGAGAGAGTCTGGCGTCTCAAGCAAGGCCCTGACAGCTCCGGTCTCCAGGCTCTCTGCCCACAAACAGCACCGGGAATCAGGAAGACAGGCAGCATTAGTCGAGCTTGGCTGAAGCTAACTGCAGTATGCAAACATGTGCTTGCTGCCCAGAAGAAATCCTCTCCCTTCCCTATGAATCAGGTTATAGATGCTCATGTATTGCAGAGCACAAGCTCGGACTGCTGCTGTCATCTGACCATAATCTCTCAGGCTGAAAGAAGCAAAACAACGGAGGAATGTAACCTTTATTCTTCTGTTACTCAATCAGCCTCCCTGCCAATTCTACAGTTTTTCACTACTATTCTTTCTGATCCTTCTTAAGGCAACTTCTGTTCACAAGTTTTCCCTTCCACTCTTCTCATATTTCCTGCCTCTATATCAGATTAGACCTTGCACTGTATAAATTATAATAAAACTGATGAAAAGCAACTGATGCACTATGATAATGATGCATCGTTAATCAGCTTCTGAATACATTTCCATTGCCACTGAGTGTTTCTTTGAACAATTTTATGGTAATTACTAAATAATTGTGTGATTTGTTCGAAGTAACAAGATAATAATCGCGCACCTCTATACAAAAGCAGCAGAGGAGCAAAGAGTGCAGCAGCAAAGAAGTTTTCATGTGTTTCCAAAACATGATCTCAAATGAGACCATCCATTTTTTTGAATTGATCATACTGAAAAAATAAGACCTGCTACTAGTGAATCAATATGTTTCAATAGTCTTCAAGCTGCCCCCGGTGATCCAAAATCCCAGAAAATGCACACAAAAAAATATGAACTGGTAGCAAAAAGAACTGCATAAACCAATAAAAATCTCAACAGGCAAGACATAGATGTTTGATTATCTGAAAGCCAGAGGAAACCAAACAACATCCACTTATAAAAAAGCCATTTCCAATTCCCATCATTATGTTATGTTGATGCTTTCAAATGTTAAATTACACAAATATTTTTGGAACTGTACACTTTTTTTTTTATGAGCCAGTAAGCAACGCGTAAAGCTGCCATGTTAAGTGTTTCAGAAGGTCACATGATTGAAGCTACAAACAACCATCACTGTGTGGGTGATTTTTAAATTCCATACCATGATGTCATCGTAGCCACAATCCTCTGGTAGCGATCAACTGCCAAATATGCAAGGCCTTAACACACAGGCCCCGCCCCACCCCTCCATCCTGCTCCCCGTTCTCCTGAGTCTGGTATTTATTTGAAAAGTACAGTCTACTCTCATTGATTTACGGCTTTTAAACAGGAGGGTTTATGGTATTCCTGCCAGTTAAAGGGCTCCCATGGTTGCAGTCTTTTTTGGCTGGAATCTAACTTTTAAGACTATTACTCATCATCTTTCGACACAGGACAATGCAATCACAAGTTCACTTTCTCAGACCAACTTAAAGTACCTGTACACCCCAGAATATAGATATAGATACACAGATATATATTTTTCATTTCCCATCCAGCACAGGATGCAGACTTAAGTAAAAAGTTCTGTTTCCTTTGAAATCCCTTCAGAAGCCTTCTTTCTTTCCCCTGGATATGATGCTGATATTGAGCTTGAGGTTTTCTTCAAGTGGAGCGGAGTTACAGAAGGAGTCCGGCTGCATATCAGCACAGTTTGATTTCACACCGCATGCTGTTTTACTAAACACGCCTACTGGGCAGAACACAGGAGCCGAATAAATACATTCTCATTCAGACTCACTTGCCTGTCCATACACTCTATACATCCACTACTTCGTTCCAACTTTTTAGAGCCGACTGTAACAGCAGAATCCATCTGTAGTGAGAAGCCTGTTAGAGAGCTCCGCAGGGCAGAAGGGCCTCATCAATAATGTAGCAGAGAGGGGCCAACGGCTGGGTAAGGAGGCGAGGAGCATCTGCCCCCCGGGGGGGTTTGGAGATTCGGTCAGGCCCTGCGGGCAGAATGATAGGCTGGTGCCCTCAGGGCGGCCGGGTGCCGACACCAGCATCATCTGCAGAAGATTGGATGAACCAGACTCGGTGTGTGTATGTGTTTCTTGATGTGTTTGTTTTGTGTGTGTGTGTGTGTGTGTGTGTGTGTTGGGTGCTAAAAGAACTGCGTGCTATCAGTATCCATTAGCGCCTCTGATTATTATTGCTGCGGTTTAATGCTAAGCGGCAGGCTGAGATGTAGATAAATAAACATAAAGGCAAACTCACTGATCGCCGCAGATGCATATATACATACACGCTAATGAGTGAAGCTTTCTTGGCCACTCGCCAGGCTCATATTTTCTTCTCAGCACCATTGCGGCGATTTCAACCGCAATGTCACTGCACAGTGTCACACGTAAACCGAGACCCTTCAGGAAATTCGTCATAAATCATAACAGCTCTTTTTTGATTTTTTTTTTTCAAAGCTTATTCCTTTTGATAAAACAGACCCTGGATATTGTAGAACTGCTTCCACCATCGCGACGCGAACCCCAATTTGGTCGACCGTGCCAAACACACTCAAAGTGGCCATAAATCACACAAAAATAGGAGTTTTTGACTCACTAACAAGACAGCACCACAAACAGAAACACGATCTTCCCCTCGACGTTTTCCAAAAAGGAAAGCCCCAATTCCTCCAATACCAGAGCTACGGCGGGTTATCTTACTGAGGTTCCCTGCTCCGTGTGATTGCTGCTCGCTGTAATTACGTCCAACACTAACCAGGATCAGGCGGTCCACGGGATGGTAGCGCGACACCGTTGTGGTTTGGAACAGTACTCCTTCCTGAGGAGCCTTGCCCGGGGAAGTAACCCCACCACAAGTCTTTCCTCTCCCCACTTTCATATATCCCCTAAATTACAGGAAGACTCCTGTGAGTGTGAGGGCATGTTGGGTTTGAGCGCCAGACATTCGCAGTTCAATCTCCGTCGCTGACACCGCCGTCGGAGTGAGGCATGGTGGGATTTGATTTAAACCTTCAGGTGGTTACAGTGCAGTGGCTGTGGAACACATTATCGCCGGGGTGATCCTTGCTTCGGCTCGGCTCCCCATCCTCGTCCCCCCCCCCCACTTCTCCCACCAGACGGGATGACATTTATAGGGTCCCGTGCAGCGGTCTGTGACCGTGAAAACCACCGTTGCTCTTGAACGCACAGCCGACCCCTTCCTGCTTCCACAGCACGTCAGTCAGATGGTGGAGAATGTGGGCATGGAAAGTCCACAGGCAACGCAGGATGGTTGACTGACTTGTGTGCTCGGTCTGCTCTAACTCACAATATGACACCGAGTTGATTTTACACCAGTAATCTACTGGAACACGTATGCAAATTCTGTTGTTTTCTTCTACAATCCCCAGTTTATTCCTATTTAAATGCAACTTTTGACCAGGTGCAATGATTACATTATGTGTCCCAATTACACAGGTGAAAATGTATTAATGCATAACATTTGTTCGATGCTATACAAGACAAGACATTTACAAATGATTCCAAGTTCATAGGCAACCCTGTATATGTAGACTGAGTCCCTTTACAAATCAGATTTATTTACGTTATGAAGATCCCATCAAAATGTGATCTAATAGGTTTGAATCTAAAAAAAAGAATGAAAAACTGCTGAATGACATCATTCTACACAAATAAAGTCCAAACACTGTCGTGGTTGTGAAAGCAATCCCTTAAAAAACAAGGTATAGGCAAAAAATAATCCCCATCATCCCTTATGACCCAGTAAGTGGGTGGAGGTGTCCCTGCCCCCTGCCTCTATGTTCTCTTTTTTTCCTCTTATTTCGCTGTTTGGAACTCTTCTGGGCATCAGCGAAGAGCGTTTGGACCCCATGTGGGGGCGTAACCCCCCCAGCTAATAAGCAAGGAGTGCAGCACGCTCTCATTCCCAGGTCAAAGCCAGTCACTTTGTCCCGCCCCCCTCGGCGAACAGACCTCACACAGAGAACATCATTCAGAATCCGACACTTTCCTGCAGGTTTTTTTTGTGCAGGTGTGGATTTGTGCTTCAGAACATAACTGCCGTGAAACTATGAGAAAAATAACCTTTTATTCTTTTGATTTAAGGCTTTGTTCTCTCTAACGCCGGCCCACTCTTCATTCACTCTCCCCGTCTCTTTCTAACAATGTGAATCCATATTATACCTTTTAAAACGAACAAAAACAAGACTTCCATCCTAGACAGAGGCTTCACTGCCTGCTTACCTGCTCCATGACTTTGTTGATATAAATTGGCGCCGACCTTCACGTCATGACTTTCGGATAATGTTTTTTGACTTTATTATTGTGAAATGTGTTGAGCCGCATGGAAATGAATTTGTTCAAGTAAAAAGGAGCTTTTATGACTCCGTGAGAAGGCTGTTGCTTTTCGGGGGGAAAAAACATTGACTTCAAAGAGCATAAGTAATAGAGAGCCAGCAACCGGAGCTTGTAATATTTCCTATTTGCTTGTAAAAACGGGGCAGATAACAAGTTGATATGGAATCAAAAACGAGTTGCTGTTACTTGTAAGTGGTTGGGAAAAAAATGAGGAAATGTCGGGGGGGAAATGAGGGGTTGTGGAATGTCTGGCACTGTATGTAACTGGTTGGTTAGCTGGTTGGCTGTCCCTATAAATGTGGCTTTTCATGGATATTTATACATACAAGTCTTAAAACGACGCCCAGGAAACCGCCGTCGCTAACCTCGCCATCTCCGCCGTGACGCCCCCCCCCGAGCCGACGCATGGTTGCACGGCAGACAAAACACACGCCTAAATAAGTCTTCCACCTTTTGAATTTCCATTACGACACCTTACGTATGCATAAACACACACATAAACACACACCGTGAGCCGCTCTCCTCACTCAACCCCTCCGCGCTGAACACGCAGCACTGATAAACCCCCAAAGTGCTCCCTTTATCGTTTGCAGATATTTATTCTACGCTGTTTATAGTGCCGTGTGTCAAAATCGTCAGGGAAAATGTGCTCCAACATGTTGACTCAAGAGAACACTTACACGGGCCGCTCTCTCTCCCTTCTCCCTTCTTTGTCTCCCCGCTCTCCCTTCCTAACCAGAACCACATTGACCCTGCCTTTGAACGCACCGGCAGCACATCGACGTGTAAAAAGGGAACCGAGTTGGTGTGCAGGCGGAGCTTGGGCCAGAGCCAGACTTATAACTGTACCATATTAACAGGTCAAAGAGAAGCCATGTTTTTACATGTTGTGGGCTGAAGTCAAATAAACTAATGGTTCGCCATGAGCTTCGCCGAGGTTGCTCTGAATGATTACCTTGTCAAAATGACTCGGGGAGCGTATTCATCCTACCCGGAAAAAAGGTCTGCGTTGAGGTTTGCACCCTCGTTCTCAGCATGTTGTAAGTTAACTGCAATTACCTGAATGTTTCTGGTTAATTTGATAGACCGTGAATGTTTCCAATGCAAATATGTGCATTTCCCACAGCTACCATGCACCAGCACGGGAGAGCGCTTGAAAGAGGATAGTGCGACGGGAACAGCTTAAAGCGGTAATAAGTAAGATTTATACAGCCCCCATAGAACCAAATGACCATAATATATCTGTGGGAGTTTCATAGGGGTTGTTGATCAGTTCCACTGATTCAACCATTAACTCACTTGAGACTTTGTAGCTATCAAAGCTTACTTTGAGGAAGAAAATGTATATTACATTGAGTTATATTAAGTACGTACAACAGATGTCTATAAGCTCAAGAATCCAGCCACTTTTATTTTATGTTATAAATCTATATACTGAATTACAAAAAAATAAAAAAATAGTTGTTGCTCACATGTTAACATATCAATTTCCTTCTTCCTAGATTCATTTTGCAAAGTTCATTTCCAGCCAATACTGCCCCCCACGACACAAGCAGAAAGACGACATACTTTGTTGGCTACATACATGTTTTTAGTAAATTATTTTTAAGATGTGGAGAATGATTCCCCTGGTAATTAAGGTCAGGTCAGGATTGCTGATAAGAGCTCAGCCTACCTGTTTGAGCCGCCTTTTACTGCCATTCATGTTGAAACGGTGTGTAAAAACACTCAACGAGACCATTAAGTCGCTGAGTTTACGTAATTCTACCTTGTGAAAATCACTGCGTTGTTTATTTGATCTAAAATGACTTCATTACTCTAATAAAAGCCATTCAAATGTGGGCACTGATTTCAAATCCTCTCTGCGTCCGGAGCTAGAAGCAGGTTCTGGGTACACTTGTTATTACTGTCCGGCTGCTTCCGTTTAAGTGGCCCGGGTGGAGCTAGCCGGTAATGTCAAGTTCAAGTCTGATTCTGCACAAGAAACACATGCTTCCTTGGCTGCATCCCATCGGCCAAAAGTTATCTGACTGGCACAGATTGTACTTTCTAACCAGCAAGCGGTGAGATAAACAACGCTTGTATGAGATACGGCTCAACGCTGGTTTTATGATGACTTCAATGTAGAGGAGAAGATACTGGTCAGAGAACGACTTCCCAACATGTCCCAGTTTGAATATGAGGAAGAGTCAAAGTGCTTTACATCAAACATTGAAAGCATTGGATAAAAAACAAGCCAATAAAATAAAATACTAATTTTAAAAACAAGAATAACAAGGAATAGAAATTACAGTGTAGTATAAGAAGTTCATACATTGTATTGTTTACTGAAAGGCAGCGGCAAACAGAAAGTCATCAGTCTTGATCACAAGGTAGAGGTTTCTGTAAGCTAGCTGGCCGATGCTATTGAAGGACAATGACATTTCGTAACACTGGTCTGATCCTTGAAAGACAGGAATGTTCAACTAAAAAGACAGACTTGTGATCTGACAGTACAGTCCTTGAGTAGATTATTTAAATACAATTACAGTAAGTAGATTTGTTTCACTCTTATCTTTTCCCCAATTCCAATTTTCCCCATTGAAGGCGTCCCGGGGACAAGCTCAATGACATCCTTCATAGCTGGATTGGCGACTCAGACCCTTGGCATATTTTTGTGCGAAGGTCAGTCGCCGTGAACATTAGATGTTCCCTTTGGGATTTTGATTTGATTGTGTAGTCTATTACGGCGCCGTTTCCTTCCTCGTAGAGGTCAGAAGTTGACAGCCAACATGCAGTGGGTACGTAATGGTTTATACCAGTATGATTCACTGGTTTCTGTGTGGATAATCTGTGACTGGTACAGGGAGCCGTTAGCTACCGGCAAGTCCACTTGTGTACGTTGACAGTGCATTGGCAATCTGCACACACACACACACGCACACCATTTTATTTTGTAATCCCTTCTCCACTGTTTGTATTCATTTTGTCAAGAAACAAGACAATTTTGAATGGAAAGTGAGCTTTCGCTTGGATGAAGGTAATGGAAATCATTCAGGGACAAAATTATTCAATATTTATGTGTGTGTGTGCATCTACTCTTCTACATGTATTGCTATGCATGGGTCACATTGAGAAACATGTAGAGTTTACATGCATGTGCGTGATCCCCTCTGTTTACAGGCTCGAAGCGAGAACAGTGTCCCCGGCGCGGCCGCCATTACTCATGGCGTTAGAACGCCTCAATAGGAAACCGAGTGAGGTTTGCCTCGGCGGAGACTCGCGCGCACAGACAATAGCGCATTGATGCTAGCGCCGTGTCACTCCTACCTTCTCACTCCCTCTGCGCCTTTAGGTGCTGACAGACTGATAGGCAGCTATTGTTCCAGTCTGAATTGGAGGAAGGCAAGCTGTGGCCTCTACCCTGCTCTCCTGCTTCCCTCTTTTTACTCCGACGCCTGCTTCTCTTGCACTCCCTCTCTTAACTCTTAATACCTTGTTTGTTTTCTTCTCCCTCTGTATGATTTTCATATTTTCATTCCGCAGATCTCCCCCCTTTTCGCTTGCCCACTCATCTCCTGCCTGTTTCCCCTTTGTGCTCGTCTCACTTCCTCCCTCTCATCTATCTCCCCCCCCCCACCCTGGATCTTCCCCGCTGTGCATCTGTCATTTCCACTCTCCCTCCCTTTTTATCTCCCGACTATACGTATCCGTCTATCCCTGCCTGGAGTGCCACAAGGAACTTGGCAGGTCACATTCTTTGCTCCAACCATCTGTTGGCTTGATCTCCAATTTCACTTTATCGACGTTGTCATCTCTTTTACTACATTGTTTCCCCTCTCTCTCTCTCTCTCTCTCTCTCTCTCTCTCTCTCTGTCTCTGGCGCTCGCTCAGTCCGTCTGTGTCATCGCCTTCATTTGTCCACGAATCCGTCCGCTCTCATAACCTTCTCCACCCAAAGCACCCGGGGGACGAATCTGGGGGTGAATTCGTGGTGAAAAGCACGCTCGAAGTTCAAGGCAACGTTGGCTCGGCGGCAGCAATTTAAATCAAGGCAATTATCTTCTGAGATTTTTCCTCAGTGGTGTCATGCTCTGATAACAGCTACAGCAGTTTACGATAACTGGGGTCAAAATTCCAGTGTTGTAACGACACCAGATATCTTGTGTTGTAAAAAGTGTCCTGTTAATGCAAGCAGCAAAACAAGTAGTATTTTAAGGATCAATGTTTTGTGATGTTTTATTTTCATTTTTCGGGCACTGTGCATATTTGTATTATTGCTTTAAACTAACCCCAGGAGGAGCTTCAAATAAGACTGGCGACAGGAAGCCCAGGATTTTCTGAAGCTGACAAAGTATGCCCACTAGCACCTGGAGCTTGCAGCGGTTGCCTGGCAACCTCAGGGTGATGACATGACTCCAAGTCACTGTGCCCCGGCCAAGAAATTGTCCCGCACACGACTCCCCTATGACTTGTTTTTGCCCCCCCCTTTTTTTCTGTCCAGTCCTTTGTCAGATAAGCTCACCGGCTGCTGGCTGTAGCTTCAAATTGACCATAAAAACCTTTTCTACTGCTTCTCCTCTATAAACTAACTTAACAGAGATTAGATTAGTTAATTATCATTATCATTTTAAATAGAGTGCGTAAAAGGTTTCACTGCCATTTCCAGTCGATACAAGCTAAACCTTGAGTTTGGAATTGTTTTCCATCATGGGGTTCGACTTATTGTGCAAAATGATCTAATGAAAGTAATTAGATCTTTTTTTTATTATTATTATGCGCCATCCAGTTAAAGGCCACTGTAAGCTGTGCCAGTTACATTTCAGTGTTACTGCTCTTTCTTGCCATATACATTATTTCATACAATTTAAAATGCAGTACAGATTTATTTAAGTATGTAATGGAGGCTCCGTGGAGAACACCTCGCCCTTCCATCTCACATTCATGTTGCATTCTGGCATCAGTCCACTGAGTGGCAGTGTCACGTCACGGCTATCGTCCAGGCGGGAATAAAACGGCCACACAGATGCACTCAAACACACCTCGGCACGCAGCTTCTGACAAACCAGTTTGAAAGATATATGGGCAGAGTGTGGGACACACACACACACACACGTACTAAAAGCAGTCACACACACACACACACGGTAACAGAACAATCTCTTCTGTCTCTCACAGCACCGAGTGACACTTTACAATAACACTCTGGACTGAGGGGAGAGAGGAAGTTGACTTAACGAAGTGTCTGGGAATGAAAAAGGTGGCTTGTCTCACTTGCTCACAAAAAAAAGGTCAAAGTGGAGCAGCCCGAACAGGTCAGTCTCTGAACCCACGTGTCACACGTCCACTCTCTTACCGCTGGATGTCACGTGTTCATACAGATAGTGACAATTCAAAACAAAAGAGACACATACTGTACTAAGCTTATAAATCCCCCAAGCACATTCCAATGTATTTTATCCCTTTTGCTTCATCATTGCATGATTGTAGCTTTCAATTCAATTCAATTGTATTTATAGTGTCATATCACCACAGAAGTTATCTAAGGACACTTAACACATTGAGCAGGACTTGAATACGCTCATGATTTTCAGCGTTAATACATTTTCAAAGTCCCAACACCACCCAGGAGCAAGAGTTACAGCGCGAGTGGCGAGCAAAAACTGCCTCAATAGGCTTTTAGGCAGAAATCTTGTGCAGCCCAGGCTCTTGGGTTCCATCTGCATTTGGTGTTGGTAGTTTGTAGTAACCTCACCTAGCCTGACTTTCAGTGTACTGTGCTTAAGCATGAGCCCACCTTCACATATACCGACGGTCCTCACATCAAAAGCTACGCCATCGATTAATTTCCACGCGGTGGAAAACAGCGTCTCATTCTGGATAAACTATGGCAGCCGTGTGGTTTCAGAAAGTGTTTTTAAAAGGCAAGTGCTTGGAACACAAGAATGCCCACTCTCACTTTGCTCCGATTCCATTCAGCACGCACTCATCTTACACATCTGAGTTCACTCGGCTCTCATCGATGAAGAATGGAGGAGTAAGCCTGTTCCTGGCGCAAACCGAACGCGCCACACACGGTGTGCATTCAGAGCAGACAGAATCCTGTTAACTCCTTAAAGGTTCCGATCCGTAAATACGGCGGCGCTGGTGTTGAAAACATCGCTACACGACTACTGGCTGTGTTTACCGAGTGATTTATGCATTGAGGATGTTGCTTTCAGTGAAAGTTATGTTATTGTCTAAGCTTTTTTTGGGTACGAGGACTCACGGGGGGGTTCGCAACATGAAATCTAGCATGTGTTGAAAGTCAGAACAAGGCCTGCACAGTGTAGCTGTAAAGCCGACCGTGTAAGACACCAACAAACCTGCCGTTTTGTGTTGATGCTCATGGACGGATGACATTTTGCTGCCATAAACCTCTAAATTAGCAGCTGGAAGTACTTCACCGTAGCATCACATTGTCTGCTGTGGTCACACGTTCACTGGAAACCAAAAACACTCCAAACAACAACCAACCAACCAAGAAGTGCCTGGTTTACCTATCCGTGCTTCACGATGACTTTTTATTAGATTCTCAAGCTGAATTTTCCCTTCCAGCCCCTCTCTTTTTTTTAATACATTCAGAATTGCCTCATCCCCTAGCGAAGGAAATGTCAATACCATCTTTAAGTACAAGACGCCGCACTATAATAGACACACTCTGCCTCCTAAGGATTCCAATCGATAGTGGGAAAAGAACTTAAATCAACAAATCAAGACGGTTTGAATCCCAGGAATAATTGGTTTCAGAGAAGAAAACAAAAGGTAGCAAATGTGGGGACGGTGTATGGTGGGAGAGTTTTTGGGCTTGTTTGTGTTGTCAGCAGCCTTTTTTAGTGTGTGTGTGTCTGTGAGTGTGTGTGTGTGTGTCTGGAGATGGCGCTGCTAGAGCTTCCAGATGTGGAGTGGGCAACCTGCCTGTTGAGACCCAAACACAAGAAGGAGATTAATCAAAACCAGGGGGAAATCTCTGCAGCGAGACCAAGGAGGGAGGATGTGTGTCTCCTTGTGTGTGTTTATTTGTGGGAGGAAGAGCACTTTTTTTTTTTTTTTAAAACATGTGTTTTTGTGCGTGTGCACGACTACCACATTCCTGTATAAAGGGAGAGCTTCTTGTCTTCGCCAAGTCTGTTGATTTGTTGTCCACTGCCTAGAAAAAGGAATTCAACCCTCAGCTTTATTGATGGTGCCCTTTGGGAAGAGTCTAATACCAGCATCATTATGGGAAACATGCAGTCATCCTGGCGTGCGCTCAGTATTTACAATATGACCAAACCAAAGAGTATGATATTTTTTCCCTTAAATTTCAATCTGATTATGAATCCGCACATGTGTATATACAGTAATCACTCGGTCAAAACACATTTACCGCATCCCTAATGATGGCTTTCAGATCCGACGTCTTTGCTGACGGAACTTCATGTGCCTGTGTCAGAAGCAATCAGAATGGGTTTGCAGCCTTTTTCGTGGAAGACTTACAGACTTTGCCATAATCTCGAGGGCTTGGTGCAATTTAAAACTCATGCTATTGCCCTCCACTATCAGTCGAGGGCTTCGGTAGGTTAATGGCATTTCACTTACTTTCTCTTAATGCATTTTCAGTCTTTGATTCACGCCCCAGTGCACACTTTTTCTTTTTTTTTTGCAACACTTCTGTACTATCTGACGGGACATCACGTCCTGGCGTTTATCAATTAATTGCACACTGCTCCAGGGTGCCATTGTGAGCCATTTAGATTTTTCCTCCCCCACCCCTTCTTTAGTAAATGAGTGATGCATGTCTTCTCCGAGGTTCCCTAGATAGAGGAGTGTAATTACTCACAGGCAAAGCCTCGGCCAGATCTTTGGGTCCCCCTGGTAACCTGCTGCGACATCGGTGGCCATACAGCGACAACCGGCACTTCAACGACATTCATCACTGTCCTATTTCACTGTTTTTGGGGGGTATTGTGTAGTAGGTAGGTCTACTGAATACAGAGACCATAAAAAACACTCCATCAGGAGTCTGTGATAACATATTCATGAAATAAGCATAGACTATGAGATTGCATTGTAGGTTTTTTGTGTGTGAAGATATGATATAATGCATACGTTTGTGCATGTTGTAGACAAATTAGATACAAAGTGTTGAGATGCATATTCTGCCTTTGGAAGGAGCCGGACTAGTTGTTTTCCCCTGCTGCCGGTCTTTATGCTAAGCTACAGTCCTCCTGGCTCGAGCTCCATATTTACACTTCCCTCTGTCAAACTATTCCTTTAGTTTAAAGGGACATTTTACACAAACGTCATATTAGCTGGAAAACAACAAGAGCCACATTAAACCTATACACTTGCAGATCCTGTACCAGACACATACTGTAACAGTCACATTTGTATCCCACGTCTCTGCGGACACCAGATCTATCTTTGTCTTATATGAAACAGACTTTCATACACTAACACTGCTGCCGCTAATCGAGTCTGACAAATACTAAAGGTCCTCAGTGTATACTACATATGATTTGGTATTGCCGGCTGCCCGTCCGGTTCGTTTTCACCGCTCGGTAGACGTGCCTCGTCTGCAGCTTGCGAACAATGAAGACGGTGGAAAGATCTCTCTGCTATTTGACTGTGACACCTCCTCTCTTAAATTGCCCTCTTTGGGAAGTGGGCCCATTAAAAACCGAGGAAAGAGATGCTTAAAATGGTCTCCGCTCTGTAAGGTAACCTATTTAACCCAAAGCATTTCCACTTGACTGTACTTACCTGTGGAGTTCAGAACAGATACGCAATTATTTGAAGCAAGTCTGCTATCTGCATCGACTCCTTATACTTTTGACCAGTAAGGTGTATTTTTTTTTCTCCTAATGGGCCGCTAATCTCTAGTGCAACATCGGTCCTTCAAGGTGGACAAAGCACAAATCCGCCTCTATATTTAAAACAACTCTGCCAGTCTGGATTTAATAAATAACAAGAGCAATGTTAAGTTATTGTTTTACATCTAGCGGGCACAGCATAAATGAGTTACAGTGAAGGATGATGATTCCTCAGTGCCATTTTATTATACGTGCAAGCGCCTGTTCTCTCACAGAGCTAATATTGCTCCAGATAATATCCAATGCCCTAAAGCATCCCCCGCTTTATCGTCTATTTTACTCTTAATGGGACCATGATTTACTAAATGAACATCACGCTGTATTGAAGAAGACTCGAAACTAGCGAATGAGCTCATAAAGTCATATTTACAATGTTTACTGAGGTAATAAATCAAGTGAGAATTACGGCCGTTTTCTCATATACAGACATACACACATGCGTCACTTTTCAGATGTGGGTGTTGCTGCCTGAGTACAACAGAGGGAATCATTACAGTGACTTTTTGCATACAATGGCTCACTGTCCTGGAGAGGGATCTCTTTTATTAGCAGGTCCTCTCAAAGTTCATTAATGTGGGCACTGTAAGGACCCTGTGTGCAAGCAGAATATCTCAAATAAAGTGAGAATTATAGTTGAATTGCTGAGTTATCGTCATTGGTTTTAGAACCTGGCGAACAGGAGTCTGCCACAACGACCCGGGTTCGGATCAGATTGCTACATGTTGTCTTCTCCCTCTACCCCGTTCCTGTCTAACTCTGACTGTATAATAAAGGCAAAACAACACTAATCCACTTCAAAATGTCAACAGGATTTTAAATCTCCGGGGAAAAATATTCAAACGTGACCCGGATTGGAGTTGAATATACATACGACCCTAAAACTTGATTCAGCATCAGAAAACTGTACGCTTCTATTCTCCTCCATGTAGTCCCTTCATTGTGGAAAAAACATACATAATAGAACCTTCACTTTTTGCTCACATTTTAAGAGTATGCTGATATTGAAGCACCCTGGGAACCACTGCTTGCCCGTGTACTGATATCCATACCCAGGGTTGCTCCACCTCCGCTCGGTTCTTGCACTCGCTTTGGAAAGGTGAAAGTATGTTGAGGAAGTGAAGCTGAAGAGGAACATGTTTTGAGGAAGATGAGCAGATCTCTGTTGGCCTGTGTGTGGATGAGGCCTGCAGCTGTGTTTGTGCACGTTTTTTTTTTTACTGTAGTGTAAATACGTCGGTGTTGAAAGTTAAATGACGCACACGTGGATGCACACATGTCGATGCACAGCTGATAACTATTACACTCCTTAGCCGAAATTAATTGCAATTGCACAGCGGCAATACATGTTTGTAGCACATTTGCTCTGGTGGAAAGCCTACCAACTCTGTTTTTGTTCTAAATGCTTGAATATGCCCCGCTTCGCTCTCCGCTATCCCGCATGATGCAATGTTTCCATTCGACTGTAGAAAGCACAAGATTATTGTAATTACATGGATGCGCTCTCCCACCCAAATTAGGAGCATTACATTCGTGACCCCGAAAATGAGGGAGCAACTATCTCTTAGCAACCCATACCGGCAATAAAAACCTCTAGTCAAAGGGGCTCATACATCAGTCGGGAATGTGCTTTTACTTTAATCTGCTTGCGCAATTTGCATTTCGATAGGCTGTCGGAAAATAGGTGGAGGCGCCAGGCAGATGGTTCAAGTTGATTATTCTGTTCATATAGATAGAAGTCTGAAAAAGTTAATCCTGAAATATATTGCCGGTGCCAAAGCTTGTCTGCTTGTGGCATTACTGCAAAGGCAGAGAAGAAGCCATGCATTGCACGTGTAATCACAGTGTTGATTGCAGAATATATTAGCCAAAAAACATTTATCAAGTGGTGTTATACAAAAGAGCACATGTTTTAAGTACCATACATTCCTGTAACAAAGCTAATTCAAATTTCAGAAAATGTCTAAATGTCCTGACATCCAGTGATTTATCCTTTGAGTGCATCATGTAAATGTCCCAATTCACCCTCACCTCCCAGCCGGCCAACAGCCGTGGGGATTAGCCCTTTACCCCCGCATGCTAACATTTTGTTGGGCTCCAAAAATCCGGGGCCATGGGGTTCAAACAGGCCCCAGACCCAAAGGTAAGCTCCCTGAAGGAAACTTGGGACTCATTGGCTCTGCATTTCCTCAGCTTCCTTGACGGTGTCGGACCCCGTCATGAGCATGTCACATCCATGAAGGAGCCTCAGAGGCGAGCAGAAGCAGGAGCGTGGCATCGAGGCACTGGGCGGCCCCCGGTCCCCTGGGCGCAAAAGACGGAGGGGTCGGAGGTGGGGGAGTCTGGGAAACTCCCGTTTTGTTTGTGTTTACATGTTTACGGCGCCGCATGAGAAGAGCACGGATGTCGTCTGCCATGTAAACATTCACATTTAAGCCATTAAGCCCGCTGCATAATAATCCACAGTGACTTACGCCCTTGGCGCCTCGCTCAAGGTTACTGGAATGAGATGTGTGGATGTGTGACGACCACATTAACTGCAGGGATGCGGTCCATGCAGGAATGTGTGCAGTGGAAAGAACAGTGTTGTATGTATTGTTAGAGCAGTGGCACGTTATTTTCTAACTCGGAGCGTGGATTTGTTTTTCGGATTTTGGGATTCTCATGAGCTAACTTTTACCCAACCCTCTTCAAACGTCATGAGGAGGTTAAAAGGGGTCATTTCATTAGGAAGATTAAAAAAAATAATGCGGGTTCACCGACAGAGTATTCTTATTTTGCTGTGTTGTTTGTGCTCCGCCGGCTTAGCCAATCGCCACTGGCCTGTGTTGGCCTCATTTGCTCTTTGCCTCTCCCTCTGGTGTTTGTCCTCCTTCCTTCCTGACCACCTATTAACAAACAGTGAGATAATGTAACTCAATACAAGGTGCACTAATAAAAGGGCTTCAATCCAGCACTCGTGCTCACGCTGATTAATGGGTGAAGCCGATTTTTATCTACTTTATTAACTTCTCTCACTCCTTGACTCTTTTTGCTCCCCTCTTCATCTTCCTCGCTTACCTCACTAATGAAGACGTGCCTCCAATCTTTTATTTTCAACCCCCCGTCTTTTCACCTCTCTCCAAATAGCTCCCCCGATGACGAGTGTGTCTCTTGAATAAAACCCCCGATCTCCAAGATGCTCATTTTGCCTCACAGTCCCAGTGTTGGCTTCAGATTTCCTGGCATTCAGACTTTATAGATTAAGATACTTACAAATAATTGTCAGATTTATTGTAAGCTCCGAGATGAAAACACATCTTTTTTTTCATGCTAGCCTAATAGAGTGTCAGTCAGAAAGGCGAGGCACCGTGAAAGTGTTAGTGAAGTTTTGTCAAATTTAGTGTCAAATCTTGAATCCTATATATTCTGTCAAAGCTTGCAGAAACAAAATATGCACGGCTGCACATTGTAATGTACATACAATGGAATAACTGCAAGATTAAGTGGTCCTTATGAAGTTATTGATTAATGCTAATTTTATATATATAATATAGTTCACGCCCACTCATCTGAATAGGAGTGAGTTAACTGCCCTGATTGGCCCATCCAGGCTCCCCTATCATCATCACCGCATGAAGCGGCAGGTGTGTGTTGCACTTTAAGGGTTACTGGAGTGGGAAAGGCTTTTGTTTGGATTAGTGATACGACTTTGATTCCCCCTCTCAGGCCCGTAGATGTCAATAACGGTGATCTAAATTACATTTCACAGACCTCGCTGTTGATTCCGTGGGACATGTCATGATGGTCTAAATCCCATCCATCTGGTACCACGAGACTGTTGAAATAAATGTTGACAGTTATTTGCAAATAAAGTATTTGATCCGGCTCCACATGCTGGTGTGTGGTGTCACTCTCACTACCTCCGGACACATGCTCTCTCTCTCTCTCTCTCTCTCTCACTCTCTCTCTCTCTGTGTGAGTCTCTCTGTCTCCCCAGTCCTGTGTCTTGGGTTTCAGGGTAACTGGAGCCGTGTTAGTGTGTGGCGTTCCTCAATCCCCCAGAGGACCTCGGCTCCATGTTATGGTTTCCATCAGTCTTGTGCAGGGCTGGTGTGTGTGTGTGTGCGTGTAGGTGTGTGTGTGTCCTATTCAAGTTCATACTGGCTAAGGGCTGCCCTTTATTTCTTTACAAAGACAATTAAGTTGTTTTACTGTAAAACTCTGAGACCGAGGATGTGCTCGTCAAATTGCTGCAAGTCAATGGCCTGATTCAAACGTGGCTACGATTTAAATGCAAAATATATCAATATATGACCTTAGTCGTGTGTTATTCTCCTGCATTTATTCCTGACATTTAACATCCCTCGATTAAATTCCCTTTCAGACTTTTTTTTATATAGATATGAAGTGATAACGTCCTTGAATTTTTTTTTTTTTTAATGAAAGTGTGTGTGTGAAGCGCGCCATACAGCCTGCCGCCTTATATTTCATACAGCCCGATGGCACGTCGTAAAAAGTAAAGTCGCTCACCACCGATCCCAACCTCTGACCATCGGTGTCATACAGTGGATGTTGGAGCTTTTAAGTCAACACCAATAAAGCCTGAGTAGGTGACGAAACAACAAACAAAACTGCTCTTTGGCCCGTGCTTTCAATGGGGGAAAGGTGTGGCGGGCCTCACACATGGCAAAATGACTACTTCTCTCTCTTTGTTTATCGAGGAGTTTTAAAAGAGCAGAGGGACCAGAGAGTTTCAGTTTCACTCTCCACTCAACTCTCTATTTCCTTCCACTGTATGAAGATAGCAAACGGTCCATTTTTCATCTCTATTTCTGTTTTTTAAGCACTATCCCTCCATTTGTTTCTTTTCCTTGATGAGGCAATCTGTGGCGTTCTACTCCAGTCGGTCAAGTTGCCTCTCCAAACATCTGCCACTCAAATTGACGAACCAACTACCTTGAACCAGCATTCAGCCCGAGGCTACGGGTAACAAACATATCCAAAGCTAACGCAGGCACTGAAGCAGCAGACAGTAAATGCAGAAAATCTGAAATAAAATGACAATTATCTCCAGGTTTTTTTCAGCTTCGCTGTGCTTTTTGTTCTGTTGTTGTTGCATTGACATCCCAGAAGGAAATAAAATCACAACTCAGATGATCACTGACTGATGGTTGATGCTCCAGAGCCTCTCAAACAGACTCAATTAAGAATGTAGACAAGGTCACAGATAGGAATGAGTCTAGAATACGCTGTTAATGGAAATCATGAGCTTACAGACCTGCAAGTCACACATTCTATTGAAACATTGTGGTTGTGACTGAAGAGTGGATACAATCCTTTGAAGGTGGTTCATGTAATTTATAGCAATGCAACAAGAATTTTCTTCACTTCACCTAAATTTGGTCTTTAAATGTTAAAAAAGCAAATGGTAAAAATCAAGTAATAATATAAAGCCAACAGTATGAAACTTACTGCTACTACTGTTTTCCATGCTTCCCAATGATTGGCTCATTCACAACAGGTGCCTTGAAACATCCAATCACATTCATGCAGGTGTACAGTGCAGATATAATGACATTGACATTTGCAGTACTTGCAATCCAGCCAGCTCCCTGAATGTTTTGGCTCGTAGGCTACAGGTGTGTTTGGCGATGCTAACCAGCTAGCTGCATGCTAGCTGCTTTGCCGTTATCTGCGTCTTGGTTGAGAGTTGCTGATGTGCCGTTGCTGTTTCAGATTCAATTCGTGATGAGCATGAACCAGCGGCATTAATGGCGCCGCATGCTTACGTGATGATGCCGATGATGAAGCCGTTGTGGGCTGCTGGGTTACCATGCGTATTCTCTGCATATTAACATGCAATGTATGTGGGTGCTCATGCACGCTATCTAGCTGATCATTAGGGAATACTTGACTCAAACTTGATTTATAGTTGTTCATGTAACCCACATGGTTACTAAACCCATTTTTGTAGTTTAGATGTAGTACCCCCGTTTCCCCAATTGGTGGCGCAGCACCCCTGCGAGTAATCGCCGACGCATTGAACGTGCCCCCGAACGTGACCTGTGCATGATCACAATGTGCACCGTCCGCCATCTTAGATCAAGCTGAGACACCGAGCAGAGCGGTCGCACATGAACCGAGCTGAAGAAACGGGGTATGTAAAGTGAACAAAACCACGCTAAAACATCAGTAACTCTCGAGCAAAACCTTCATAAGTCTTCTGTTTATCAGGCAGAGTCGTTACGAGCGTGTGTGAAGGAGCGGGAGGCTGAGTTTACCGTGTTAAGTGTCCCTGAGAACTCCGGTAAGAAAATGCTAAGTTGCTGAGCAAGCCTCAGGCTAGTTGTTGCTATTAGCATGATAAGATAAAGTTCCTGTGACTGAAATATGTTCATAAAAACCAGTCGGAGTCCATGCTAAGTTCATGCTATGTTTCGTTAATGTTTTAAACCTACTCTGGTACCTGCTGTATCATTGTGTATATTGAAAACGAGCTGTAAAAAGATCGCTAACAACCTAGCGCGAAGCTAATGCTAGTCGCCGCTATGCTAATTCTGGGTGTTACCTGCTAAAGGTGATATGAATGCTAATTGTGAAGCTATCTAAGCTAATGTGTGCTAGCTGGTTAAGCTAATGAGCCTTTACTGTGACTTGAGATGAGAAATGGAGACAGCTATGGTACAGAAATGTGGTTAAATGATACCGGGTCATGCTAATTATTTTTCCGGTCATTGAGATGAGTGTATTCGGTGTTTTTGCACTAGTGATGGTTTAATATGTATTCTGTTAAAAATAATTTATCCTGTTTAGAGTTTATACTGTAACTTTATGGTTAAAAACAGATAAAAAGCTATGGTTAAAAGATAAATATTGTGTTAAAAATGTAAATTCTGATTTATTGAGCTGTTTATAAATATAAATAGAGCTTTATTGAAATAAATAAGGTGATTTATGTTGAATTATAAGTTCATGGTAAATAATAGTCATGGTAAAAGTACTTATACTGTACTGTAAAAAATATGCAGTCTCATTTAAAGCATTTAAATGCAGAGTATCCTTTATTTGGGTATTTATGTGAAAGAATTAGAGTGAAAAGTGAAAGTAGAAAGATGTCAATTGAATAGAAAGTAATGATTATTTGTTCTACACTCTCTGTGTAGACTGGTTTTATTGTTCGACGGATTAAGACTTCGGATCCAGAATTCCGAGCCAAGGGTTCGGTGGCGAGCCAATCCAGCGAGAGAAAGATTCAGACGGAGCGGGTCCCAGCCTGGCCAGCTGTGAACCCAATCCGAGGAGCCCGACATCGATTCACTTCACACAGATAAGAACCCATACACAAATCTACCCGGGTAGTAATTGAACATTGGACTGAACATTACACAGAACATAAACGCAATTGAACCCGGAACTCTGACCTTCGAAAAAGAGAAGGATGGACAATTTTCTTTGAACTTTTTTTATTTTTTATTTTGACAAATTAAAGAGCTCTATTTTTCTGTATTTTATTTTATTTTTTTATTTTCATTCATTGCAATTCAATAATTGTGACAATAAATTGTTCACTATTACCAGCTCTTACGAACCTAGAGAATGTAGTGTTATTATTGTTATTAGCCAGAAAGACTACAGGCGCTACATAAAACTTGGCGAGCCAGCCAGGAGCTGGTGATTGAACAGTTGATATTTTCTTTTGCTTTCATTGAAAAAAAAAGTGAACTCTAAAAAAAAAAAAAATAAGAAATTGTGTTGATGTGACATTATGGATGTTATCAAGGCTGAAAACGTTAAAGTGCCAAACTCAGTCTTAGTTGGCGGTCTAACTGGCGAAGTGATAGACAACGAGGTCATTGATTACCTAGGGAAGTGCGGTCCTATTGAAAGGATAATCAAAACGAGCAGTTCAGAAGCTATCGTAGAGTTCAAGTCAGGTGAACCCATTCACTTTCTGCAGAGCAGCTTGCCCTGCAAGAGACCCACAAGTAACCCAAGCGTCGTTAACAGCATTCAGTCTCTCTCTGACTTATATGCAGCTGCCAGAAGTTCAACCCTGACACACACTTATTTAGCTGAACTGAAAGACGTTGCTAAGCTAAGTGGTGCTGACTTTGAGAAAGTTTTGCTTGATGAGTTGACCAGAATCCGTGGGTCTACGAAGCCCCAGACAGCTGAACCAGGTACGTCTGAAACCGATCACGAATCTCCGTTGACCAGTGACTCGACCTCAACACAGCTAGTGACAAACCCGACCCAAACTCCTGTTAAAAGGGTTACTGACGAAACTCACTCACATGAACATGACTCTTTTTCACCCCTTGTAGGTGCAGAGGCTTTCCCCTCACCTAAGAAACCAGGGTTGTACTTACCCTCTGAACATCTCACCACCTCTGACGTCCAAAAGGTAGTGGTAGAACATGTCATTAGGAGTGGTGATGTGGCTTCCCAATACCATGGTCACACCAGGCTAAGGTCCTTTTCTGGGAAAACTCCCTGTCCCAGCTTAGAGTCTGACTATGATGCATGGCGCAGTACTGTTGACTTCTTTCTTGCTGATCCTTCCATGTCTGACAAACTCACTGTCAGGAGAATAGTAGAAAGCCTTCTTCCACCCGCAGCCAATGTCGTTCAACATCTTGGACCGAACTCCAGTCCCAACGACTATCTCAGTCTTCTTGATTCGGCATACGGCATCGTGGATGATGGAGACGAGCTTTTTGCTAAATTTCTGAACACAAATCAGAACTCAGGTGAGAAACCTTCCAGCTACCTGCAGCGACTGCAGGCAGCTTTGAATAAAGTGGTTAAGCGAGGTGGCATTGTCACTGCTGACTCAGAGCGCCAGCTCCTTAAGCAATTTTGCAGGGGTTGTTGGAACAACAGTCTCATCACAAGTTTACAGTTGGAGCAGAGGAAGCCCAACCCCCCCTCATTCTCCGAGTTGCTCCTTCTTTTACGCACAGATGAAGACCGCCAAGCTGCAAAGTCAAACAGAATGAAACAGCACTTAGGGTTTTCTAAAGCCAAAGTCCAGTCGAACCCTCTTTCTGTCAACGACTGTACCCTTGATGGTTCTGACATGGCAGCTGCAGCATCTGTGACTTCTTCTCTTGAGACCAGTAAACTCGAACAGCAAATTGCTAAACTACAAGCACAGGTAGCTTCACTCAAAACATCTTTGAGCAGCAACTCAGCTCAGTCTTTTCCTAAGTCAAACAAGAAAACAAAACCAAAGACCCCAACTGAACCAAAACCCTCACTTCCAAGTGAATGTACTCCTGAAAAAAGACCCAGACCAGGCTACTGCTTCAAGTGCGGGCAGGACGGCCATATCGCGCCCTCTTGCAGCAACGAGTCTGACCCTGAACTAGTTGAACTAAAACGAAAAGAGTTCAGGCGGAAACAACAAGCATGGGAACAGCAAAACAAACATAATTTAAACTAACCTCAGTTCCTGTTGAGGGACTCACAGGAACTGAAACTAAGCATGCATGTCCCAAAACTGATTCATCCAATCAAGCATTTGTTCACTCTCAAAACCTGGAACATCACATCAAGCTTCCAAGAGGACTTGTAGGGAACAAGTGTACTGCTAACATCAAAGTGGCAGGAGTGGAGTGTAGTTGTCTTCTTGACACTGGTTCTCAGGTAACCACGGTGTCCACTTCTTTCTACAACAGCCATCTGACAGAACATCCCATTCAACCACTCAATGGTCTTGATGTTGAAGGTGCCAGTGGTGCCATAGTTCCTTACTTGGGTTATATCCCTCTTGTCCTGAAGTTTCCAAAGGACTTTGTCGAATCTGAACCTGAAGTCGCTACTTTGGCATTGGTCGTTCCAGATATACGCACCAACTGCGAGCTTCCTGTACTAATAGGTACAAACGCTCTCGATGTCATGTATGACGAGCATTGTCATGAAAAAACTCCAAATGACCTCTCACCTGTTTATGGCTTTCGACAAATCCTTCACACCCTGAAGCTCAGGAAAGAGGTAAGTTCCACTGGGAAAATCGGCCTGATGACCCTGAAAGGCAGAGAACAGAGAGTGATACCTGCACAAGGGAGAATGCTTCTCGAGGGATTTGCTAAGGTAAACACTTCAGATGAATGTGTCATCATTGAACAGCCTAGCATGTCCACATTACCTGGTGGTATCTTTGTGGAGTGTTGTCTTGTGAGCATGCCCAAGGAACATCCTTTCAAGTTACCTGTATGGGTAAGAAACGAGAGTGAACATGACGTAACACTTCCTAGTAGTTGTGTTATAGCTGAACTTCATGCTCCTGCATCAGTTCATGACAACTTGCCTGCTTCTCATGAGGACACCAACACTGTCCGGTGTTGTTCAGTTTCTCCTCAGTCAGCGTCTGAATCCACTGAGTCAGGTCTTGTCTTTGACTTCAATGAATCCCCCCCCCTTTCAGAAGAGTGGAAGGAGAGGATAACGCAAAGCTTGAGCACTTATGCTGATGTTTTCGCTCAGCATGATCTAGATTTCGGACACACATCCAAGGTCGAACATCACATTCACTTAAGAGACGAAACACCTTTCAAACAGAAGTCTAGACCAATCCACCCTAACGATTATGAAGCTGTAAGGAAACATCTACAAACGCTTCTGGCGGCAGGAGTGATTCGCGAATCAGAATCGCCCTACTCTTCGCCAATCGTTGTGGTTCGGAAAAAAAACGGCGATGTCCGGCTTTGCATCGACTATCGAAAGTTAAACTCTTTGACCATCCGAGATGCTTATGCACTTCCACATCTTGAAGAGTCTTTCTCAGCGCTTGCCGGTTCCAAATGGTTCTCGGTAATGGACTTGAAATCTGGGTATTACCAGATAGCAATGAAAGAATGTGACAAACCTAAAACTGCTTTTGTGTGCCCCCTGGGTTTTTACGAGTTTAATCGTATGCCCCAGGGCATCACTAATGCTCCCAGCACCTTTCAGCGCTTAATGGAGCGTTGCATGGGTAGCCTTAACCTGAAAGAAGTGCTGGTTTTCTTGGATGATGTCATTGTGTTTTCAGACACCAAAGAGGAACATGAAAGACGGCTTTTACATGTTCTCCAGCAATTGCGGGAATATGGCTTGAAGTTGTCGCCGTCGAAGTGTCGTTTCTTCCAGAGCTCTGTGCGCTACTTGGGGCACATTGTCTCGAACAAGGGTGTTGAGACCGACCCTGAGAAGGTGAGTGCCCTTCGCACATGGCCACAGCCAAACACACTTACCGAGCTCAAGTCATTTCTTGGTTTTGCGGGATATTACCGCCGGTTTGTCAAGGACTACTCCCGGATAGTAAAACCCTTGAACGACCTTACTGGTGGTTACCCACCATGCAGGAAGGGTAAAAGGGCAACCCCTTCCTCCGCTGGGTACTTGAGCGTCAAAGAGCCCTTCGCCGACCGCTGGACGCCAGTTCGTCAAGAAGCTTTTCAAACCATCATAGAAAAGCTTACTTCTGCACCAGTCCTCGGATTTGCAAATCCAAAACTTCCTTATTTCCTTCACACCGACGCGAGTACCTCTGGGCTTGGTGCCGCTCTTTACCAAGAGCAAGATGGTGAACTACGCGTGATCGCTTACGCTAGTAGAGGGCTCTCTTCCAGCGAGAAACGCTACCCAGCTCACAAATTAGAGTTCTTGGCTTTAAAGTGGTCTGTGGTAGAAAAATTTCACGACTATCTTTATGGAAATGTGTTCACGGTTGTAACAGACAACAACCCGTTGACATATATCTTGAAGTCTGCCAAGCTTGACGCCGCTAGCTATCGTTGGCTGGCCGCTCTTTCCACTTTTGACTTTCACATCAAGTATAGAGCTGGCAAGAGCAACCAAGATGCAGACGGTCTTTCCAGAGGTCCTCATGACGATCTGCCAGATGATGACGTGTCCCTGGAGGAAAGAGAACGAATCAGACAGTTCTCTTCGCATCACCTTTCTTCTTCTCCCGAACATCTTGACTTACCGCCTGACACAGTTACCGCCTTGTGCAGCCGTCATCTTGTTGAGGCTGATGGTAACTTACCTTCTGTCGCCCTTGTGGAGTCATTGGCTTTGCATGCTGATGCAGTGCCAGATGCGTACGGAGAGGTTGAAGCATTAGGGTGTTCCATCATACCTACATTTAGCGAAGCAGATCTCCAACATCACCAGAGGTCCGATCCAGTCCTTGGGAAGATCATCGACATGCTGGAATCTGGAAATGGGACAAATCCCAAATCCATTCCTGATTCATTGGAACTTAAGCTAATGCTTAAAGAGTGGAAGCGGTTTGAGTTCAAGAGTAACCTCCTTTATCGAGTCCGACAATCAGATGGTGACATCACTTACCAGTTTGTGGTTCCTATGTCTCTTCGGTTCCCCATTCTTTCTTGGCTCCACGAAGATATGGGACATCTTGGCTTTGACAGAACTCTTGACCTCATTCGTTCGAGGTTCTATTGGCCAAAGATGGCTAAGGACGTAGAGAACAAAATCAAATCTTGTGGACGTTGTGTAAGGAGGAAAACACCACCTGAGAAATCCGCACCTCTTGTAAACATTCAAACAACGCGTCCCATGGAACTAGTCTGCATAGACTATTTGTCCTTGGAACCCGACAGCAAAAACACCAAAGACATCTTAGTTATAACTGATCACTTCACGAAATACGCTGTTGCGCTTCCAACGAAGGATCAGAAAGCAACAACCGTGGCTAAGAGTCTTTGGGAGCAGTTTCTGATACATTACGGGTTTCCAGAGCGAATCTTAAGTGACCAGGGCAGAGACTTTGAGTCACAGCTGATCCACGAACTCTGTGCTCTCGCGGGTATCAAGAAAGTACGCACCAGTCCGTACCATCCCCGCGCAAATCCAGTTGAAAGGTTCAACAGAACTCTCTTGAGTATGTTGGGAACGCTGAGAGAAAAAGAGAAGAATCACTGGCGTGATTACGTGAAACCGTTGACTCATGCGTACAACTGTACGAAAAACGATGTGACGGGTTTTAGCCCGTATGAGTTGATGTTTGGGCGCCGGCCCAGGTTACCGGTAGACATTGCATTTGGTTTACCTGTCCAGAGGGGAGCTCCCAAAAGTCATTCTCAATACGTGAAGAATCTGAAAGCGCATCTTGAAGAAAGCTACCAGATTGTTGTCAAAAATTCTGCAAAGGTCGCAGAAAGGAACAAAAAAAGGTTTGACAGGGTAGTAAGGGAATCAACACTCCAGGAAGGTGATCATGTGCTTGTACGGAACCTGCGGTTAAGGAACAAACACAAACTTGCAGATAAGTGGGAGTCAACTGTGTACAAAGTCTTGCACAGAAAGGGAGACTTACCAGTTTATACAGTGCAGCCCACTGATGAAGACGGTCCCAAGCGAACGCTGCATCGGGATCACTTGCTTCCTTGTAGTAATCTGGTAGACGACGAGGAGCCTGAGCAGGTCGCTCCAAAGGTACGCCGTCCCAGAACGAGGAGCCAACAGTCTCAGTTTCACTCCCAAGAGAATCATTCAGAGTCTGAAGATGATTCATGCGATTGTCCAGTTTCTTTGTCTGTCATTCCTGAGAAAAGGTTCATTCAGGTCCTTGAGCTTCCTACGGGGCAGAATCCCCCTGTGAATCCAGCTCCAGAGGCTGATTGTTCGTCAGCTCATTCCACACATTCCGAACCTCCAGATGTACTTGCTGCCAGCAACTTACCTTTCTCACCTGCAGAGACAGGTGGAGTACTTCCCAACTTGGCTTTGGTGGAACCAGAGGTTGCGGTTGAGCAAGCCATTGAACCAGACCTGAACAGAGAAAGCATAGCCATGAGCGAAAGTCAATCAAAACCAACCGGAGATGTAGTTGACACACATGTAGTCGACAGAGATGTAGCTGACACAGATGTTGTTGAGACAAACATTGTTGCCCAAGACCAGAATGACAAAGATCGACAACAGACCAACACAGATATCACTAATCAAGACAAAAACGAGAAAAATGGACAGTTGACTGACATAGACACTGACGACCCAGACTTGACCACACGGAGGTCTGAAAGGTTCAGACGACCCCCCAAACGCTTTCATTATGATGAGCTAGGGAAACCTTTAATCTCCTTTGCCAAAAGTATCTTGGAGAGTTTCAACAGAGCCCTTGATACTATAGGAGATGATAGTTACCATGCAGTCCAGGGAACTGAGCATGAAGGGACTCATACAGATTCAAGAGGGGAGGGTGTAACCCACATGGTTACTAAACCCATTTTTGTAGTTTAGATGTAGTACCCCCGTTTCCCCAATTGGTGGCGCAGCACCCCTGCGAGTAATCGCCGACGCATTGAACGTGCCCCCGAACGTGACCTGTGCATGATCACAGTGTGCACCGTCCGCCATCTTAGATCAAGCTGAGACACCGAGCAGAGCGGTCGCACATGAACCGAGCTGAAGAAACGGGGTATGTAAAGTGAACAAAACCACGCTAAAACATCAGTAACTCTCGAGCAAAACCTTCATAAGTCTTCTGTTTATCAGGCAGAGTCGTTACGAGCGTGTGTGAAGGAGCGGGAGGCTGAGTTTACCGTGTTAAGTGTCCCTGAGAACTCCGGTAAGAAAATGCTAAGTTGCTGAGCAAGCCTCAGGCTAGTTGTTGCTATTAGCATGATAAGATAAAGTTCCTGTGACTGAAATATGTTCATAAAAACCAGTCGGAGTCCATGCTAAGTTCATGCTATGTTTCGTTAATGTTTTAAACCTACTCTGGTACCTGCTGTATCATTGTGTATATTGAAAACGAGCTGTAAAAAGATCGCTAACAACCTAGCGCGAAGCTAATGCTAGTCGCCGCTATGCTAATTCTGGGTGTTACCTGCTAAAGGTGATATGAATGCTAATTGTGAAGCTATCTAAGCTAATGTGTGCTAGCTGGTTAAGCTAATGAGCCTTTACTGTGACTTGAGATGAGAAATGGAGACAGCTATGGTACAGAAATGTGGTTAAATGATACCGGGTCATGCTAATTATTTTTCCGGTCATTGAGATGAGTGTATTCGGTGTTTTTGCACTAGTGATGGTTTAATATGTATTCTGTTAAAAAGAATTTATCCTGTTTAGAGTTTATACTGTAACTTTATGGTTAAAAACAGATAAAAAGCTATGGTTAAAAGATAAATATTGTGTTAAAAATGTAAATTCTGATTTATTGAGCTGTTTATAAATATAAATAGAGCTTTATTGAAATAAATAAGGTGATTTATGTTGAATTATAAGTTCATGGTAAATAATAGTCATGGTAAAAGTACTTATACTGTACTGTAAAAAATATGCAGTCTCATTTAAAGCATTTAAATGCAGAGTATCCTTTATTTGGGTATTTATGTGAAAGAATTAGAGTGAAAAGTGAAAGTAGAAAGATGTCAATTGAATAGAAAGTAATGATTATTTGTTCTACACTCTCTGTGTAGACTGGTTTTATTGTTCGACGGATTAAGACTTCGGATCCAGAATTCCGAGCCAAGGGTTCGGTGGCGAGCCAATCCAGCGAGAGAAAGATTCAGACGGAGCGGGTCCCAGCCTGGCCAGCTGTGAACCCAATCCGAGGAGCCCGACATCGATTCACTTCACACAGATAAGAACCCATACACAAATCTACCCGGGTAGTAATTGAACATTGGACTGAACATTACACAGAACATAAACGCAATTGAACCCGGAACTCTGACCTTCGAAAAAGAGAAGGATGGACAATTTTCTTTGAACTTTTTTTATTTTTTATTTTGACAAATTAAAGAGCTCTATTTTTCTGTATTTTATTTTATTTTTTTATTTTCATTCATTGCAATTCAATAATTGTGACAATAAATTGTTCACTATTACCAGCTCTTACGAACCTAGAGAATGTAGTGTTATTATTGTTATTAGCCAGAAAGACTACAGGCGCTACATTCATATCTTAATGGAATCAACTGTACATCTGAACTCACGCTTATTGCTAGTTTGGTTAGCTTTACGAGAGCAGAGGAAGTCGGATACTGTTGCACATGTTCACCCGAGGACAGCCAGGATGTTGTCTGAGCTTCATCTCTGATGAGAGGGGCTTTGCTTGCATTCAAAGGGGATTGCAACATGTCCATTGCAAAGATTCGGGATGGCAGATCACAGTGGCTCTGTTGTGTTCGGGGTTTGAATGCTAATACTCATTAAGCAGGGGGCAATCATTTTGTTTTGGGGGGGGATTAGCTCTCTCAGCCAAACTTCTTGACGTGTCTCTGAGTGTAATGAAGCATAGCATCGGTTCAGGCAGAGCTTGTGTTCGCCGAGTGGGCGTGTGCTACATGCTTCGTGATGATCATTTATGGCTATGTAACGTCAAATCATAATCACACAGTGTAGACGTTACAACCTGACAATTATCAGTTACTCTGCTGACTATGCTCATGCTAAAACCACCACCCTTCCTTTAATTTATATTTTATACTGTTGCTTTCATTCATATTTCATGTTTATGTGAATTGCTTATTGAGGGGATTTGTAGTTTTTTGAAAGCAGCAGAGCCTTTCAGGCCAAAGCAAACTGTATAAGCTACAAATGGTCAGTTCCTTGATGTGTCACTGACCGAACCATAGTCTTAAAACGTTTGCCTCCTTCAGCAATTATCATTCTTGTTATCATTATCACATTTGAGATGATCCTAGTAATGGGTTTCTGTTATTACTCGACACTTGTAGCACATAAAAACATCTTAAATCCCCTGGTGACCTCAGTGTCACATGACCCGCGTGACATGTGTAAGACTGCAGCCGTCTCGGCCCTGACAGCCAGCGGTGTGGCCGGCTTTGTTGTGGTCATCGTTGACAAATCAAAGTTCTCCGTTAAGTCTGCGGTTTGCAAGGTCGCGGTCTTGATTGAGGTCTTTCTCTCATAGGATTAAGAGAGCAGAACAACCTCCTTCTTTTTCAAAAAACGGATGGCGTGCTAATCTGAGAGCTCCCTCTGTGATCTTGTGACCACAGCTTTGGGGTCGAGGTAGCGGGCCGCTGGATCGCTCCTGGAAAAAATAAGTCTAACTCCTCCATCCCTCGTGCAAACAAATCTCTCCTTAAAATCAACAGCATAACGCAACATTTTCAACATGTTCATGTTGCGATACAATGATAAGTGAATATAAAACACAACTTTGAATCAGAGTATTGACTTTAAGTTGTATATCTTTCTGTGAGGACGTTGCCAAAACATTATAGTGCTGACAAATCATAAAAAAACATGACATTCCAAAAATCTGTTCTTTATTTCATCAGGACTCTCTGAATATGCCTGATGGTAAGTATTGTAGAGCTGATCTTGATTTTCCCCTGTAACGATTTACATAATCACGCCATACTTAACCTAGTTACTACTTGCAGTTTTAACCATAGATGACTCACCCTCCACCCTTCTCAATTGCAAACTGAGCTTCCAATATGATAGACTAGAAAACAGATTGTCTCCTATGTTGAAATGCCATTAAAGGTCATATTTAGCAGCATATTAGCTTCGCTCAATAACTCATTTTAGATATTAGACATTTTAACTTGTGAAAGTAGGAAAAAAGGCAACTGAAACCAATGACGAAAAGGCTTCTTTTTGAGCATTCGTATTTCCTCATGTTCCCCTAATTTGAGACGACTACTTTCCCTGCACTGTGGTTCTTGTCAAGTAGGCCTGCGGCGGGTGCAGACAGACGTGTGCTACCTCCGTAACACATGGTGTTGCCAGCCGCTTCCTTTCCCCCTGCCAGCATGGCACTTCCCTGGGAAGGGTGTGACACCCTGGAGGCTCACTTCCCCTGTTCCCCTAGGATCCTAACCCTGAAAATACCCCCAACTAAATCAGGAGGAGTCACCATTAGTAGCGACTCCACCTACGAACATGCATGACCGGGCAAAAGGTAAAGGAAACTGAACCAGTGTTCAACCTGTAAGCCACCTGTGCGCCTCTCAGTGATGGCTCCGCTCCATCTGGGCCTGCCAGTGAACAAGCTGGAAACCAGGGCATACGTCTACTGTAAGTGGAGGGCAGCCATTATGGATGAAAAAAATATTTGGTTGTGAGGAAAGGCGGGATGAACATTCACACTCATTTAGCTTTAAAGGTAATGGTGCTCTTTCTCCCACTTGCAGATGAACAGGTGTGGGCTGGGAGCCTGAATATACACCGTGTCAGCAGAGGTCTGAGTAGATGCATCATCCATTGTCGTAGTGCCATAATTTATGAGTGACAGCAGGGATGTGATAAGAGATGTGGCAGAGTAAATCGGATTCCCAAAGGTCACCGGCAAGGTCCGGGGGAGGGGTTCATTATAGCAGATTTTATCGATGTCCTTCAATCATGTGTGTGTGTGTGTGTGGCGGGGCAGGGACGGTCAACCACACAGGAATAAAGAGGAGGAAATACCACTGTATGTGGACAGTGAACTGTTTGAACTGCTTGTGTTTATGGCAACTGTTGTGATGTTTCCTTGGTCGCGTGTTCGGCCGTAGGTGTGTTCGTCTGCTTCCCGGGCAGACAGCCACAACCGCGCGGTTAACAACATGTGCCGGCTGCACATTTCCGTGCACACGTGCGTGCTTGCATGTCCGTGCCTGTGTTTCCCCCCCGCCGAGATGGAAAGAGGAACGGATTTGGACCACTGGCGGAGGGCAAGCTAATTCCTCCTCCCTCTCCTGGCCTTGATTCCCTTAGCTCACAAGTGTGACTGCAATTTGCGCGCTGTCTTCATGTTCAAATTTACGACCTCTCCTGGCTTTGCTGAACAAAAGAGGGGATTGAAGGCAGGAGGATCCATTGGGCCCCGTCAAGCCCAGTTCCTCCGAGCGCCACTTAATTGATGCCAGATCTTTCTCAGGGGCCAATCCTTAAAATGCACCGCCAGGAGGAGGAGGAGGAGGTGGATCGCTGCGGAGTCACATACTTCATACGTTCATGATGCGGAATTAAGCGTTGGCATGAAAATCCCGGAGCCCCCCATCCTCTCCGCTAAGCATTGAAGCTACAGTCTGGGGCCTGCTGCACGGAGACAATCATGCCGGTAATGCATGTGTGCATTTATGGGTGTGTGTGAGTCAGAGCGAGGGTTTTCTCACAAGTGTCAGTGCCTCACTGTGGCGTGAGTAAGTAGGGTGTTGACCCCATCTATCCCTGGAGAGCATATGGATGCAATCACACAGAGTAGGAGAGAGGGAAAGAGAAAAAATTATAAGAGGAGGAAAGGCGTAGAAGGCAAGAGGGAGGGGGAAACGAACAGACCGAGAGAGAGAGAGAGAGAGAGTGAGAGAATAAGGGAAGAACGATAAATTGGCATCTGGCCGGGGTATTTGGAAGACAGAAAATCTCCCTAATTCCGTGTTCTTCCTTCCCTTTATGAATTTGCCAGTGGAGGGTTTTGGTTAAGTCAAGCCGGTGGTTTCCTCACCCGCTCTTGTTAAGAAGGCGAGGGATGATTGCGGTCACTTTGATTCCACTTTTTTTTTTGGACATCGCCAGTAGCTGCTTAGCACAAAAATAGCACAATCGTATCCTTGTTTTGAATTATAGGAAACAATAACTCAGTAGTGTGTGTGTGTGTGTGTGTGTGTCATGTGTTGTATGTTTAAGAGGAGGAATGAGAGAAGCATGTTCGCCTGTACAGTCGGAGTGCGATGAAAATGCTTGCCCCCAAATGATCCAACCATAGTTACACTCCCTCTTTTTAATGCATGAATTCATGGCAGCCATCGTTACCGATTGGGACTCTTCCTGGCGTGTTGTCACACACACGGCGGCCCGCATCCCCTCCGCCGTGGTTCTTTTCATTCCGTCTGATAAACATCTCGGCGCTCTCGGAGTCCATTACTTGTAATGTGCTTCTCCCCCGCGGTGTGTGGACACTGGCAATTCTCATTGAAGTTACCTCCTCGCGCTTGTTTTCCAGCTGCAGGCGTCGCAGTTTACCAGAGAGAGAGAAGTTGTTAAACTGACTGGCTAAGTAACCATCAGAGATACCTTAATTAGTCCATCAGTGTAAACACACTTTTAAGCCAGTTATGCTTTAAGATATTTTTTTTTGTGGTACATTATCCGATACCTCCCTCACCCATAAAAACACAGCAAATGATGGCGTTTGAATAAAATTTTGCTGCAGTGTTTGGATTTTATGATTATCAATCAGCAGTGTATGCTAATTTCTCAGGAAACACAAGCTCTAATTATGTCCTGCCACACTCAATGAAACTCTTTTCTTTTAACCCACGTTTCAAGCGTCTATCTGAGCTGGCGCAGCCGAAACGATAAAGCGCAGTCGTTTTTTTTTTTAAATCGGTACAGGCCTCTTAAAAAAGTGACTCGTATTTGGGCTATTTGCATGTCAGTCTGAGGAGAAAAATCAATGATGCTAATTAGTGTTCCAAAAGCAGACTTTGCTGTGCGCTGATTACTCTGAACTAAGTGCCAGGGGATTAGGGTGGACTTGCCTCACAGACTCAGGAGGCAGAGGAGCTATTAATTAGAGAGCTGTTGCACGTGTGTGTGTGTGTGTGTGTGTCTGGAAGTGCGTGGGCCTGTGAGAATGTACCATTACATTTTTTGCTTCAGCTTTTCTTTGTTTCTCAGCACCGTGCAGAGATCTTCCCTCGCGCATCTACTCCCGTATGTTGATGCATTGCAAACATTTACCTGCCGGGAACAGCAGGGTCAAGCAGGGGGGCTCTCCGAAACTACTGCTCGGGAGGAGAGGTGTGTTTACATATGTGATTATCGCTTTGACCCCTCACCCTGCGCGGGGCCATTTGTAATACAAAAAAAAAAAAAAAGGAGGCACCCTGCAGATTTCGTGGCGCTTCATAACGCACCTCTCACCGGGTAAAGGAGGTTGGCTCCCGACTCCTCAAAGCATCTCGCCACTTCCAAGGTCACATGTTTCCCATTGAGAACAGTTTACTTCCATTGGAGACATATTTCCGTAAGCCTTTGATTCGAACCAGAGACAAAGGAGGGTCTCTGTCTTTCTCACTCATATGTTCCCTTTTTCCGAAAAACCTCCATCCTGAAATGATCTGCACCGGCAGGAATTCCTGCACTTTTTTTCCTCCACCATTCGGGTACCTCCATAGATTTTCAAAAAAAAAAAGGTATATTGAAGGTTATTTTACACTTCATTGTGACTAATGGACCCCGAAAGCTTGACATGTGGGATGGCGCGGGACTGGGAATGAGAGGAGGCATGTTCGCTTTACAGAGCGGGGTTGGGTTTACATATTTATTCTCACCGGCTAAAAAAAAAAAAAATGGCCCCACGTTTAAACAGGGCTTGGATTTCACAGGCTGCTGCACCCGGCCATCTGTCCGTCCATTTGAGTTAGACAAGCCCTAATCATCTCAAAGTTTGACAAATTTGATAACGTCTTTTTCCGTGCTCGGGACGTGTTGTGATAGGCCTCGCACTTCAAATGTATCCCTTTCCTTCTCGGCCGGTCCGTTTGTTTTGTTCTCCATTGTCGTGCTCACCCGCACACAATGAGCTGCGGTGCACTCGTTCACCTAAATGAGCACAGCACAAAAGCCAAAACCAACATTTGAACATATTTTAAATGATGATGTCCGAAGTATTTTCTTGAAAACAAACATTTTTTTCGTGGCTCTTGATTAAACTTCTTGTTAAATGGGACATGCAGCTGAAGCTTTAATTCTTGCATTTCTTTCCCCCTCGTTAACCTATTCAATCAATAGCTATAGTGTTTGGAAAAGTCCAAGTGCCTTGGAGCCACTTCCTCTCACTCTGAGGAGAATATTGTCCGTAGAATGATTTATTTGTGTACAAATACCTCTCCCTGTTTCTTATTGTTCCTGCTTATTCTTCATGCATTTAAACCCCCCCCCCCCCCCCCCCCACGCATTTGGCTTCCTTGGAAAATATATTTTTAGTATGTCAATAGTTATTCAAATCGCACAGTGCTTGGAAAAATATTCCAAGTCGGGTGTAAAATGAAGATGAAATCGAGTTCGTGAAATGTATGAGCTTGCAGAATGCAAATGAGTCAGTTGATAGAATGAAAAAGCCTTTGTTCCCTCCCCAGTTTGGATGGATTGTGCAGAGGACTGAATGGTAAACAGATTGTCTGTGGCAACAAATTATGATTTTATCTGTACACCTAAAACATGTTCTCTTAGAAAGGCCCGAGTATGCGCTCCATTTTAAAGGCATTGCATATATATTTTTTTAATAATTTTAAATCCCTTCCAGCAAAAGAAACAAAATATATGATGAGTCACACATACTTCTCTAGAAGTCAGTGGCAGCAGCAGCAGCAGCCTCAAAACAGGATGAAGTTGCCACTGTAGTGCATCCCCACGGTGGAGTTACTTTGAGTTACAGTGCATGAACGTCTCTCTGGCTGTGAATATGTGGTCTTGGGATTTTCTTAAGAAGTCCGAGATGCTTTTTGATGTCTTGGTGCAGCTGTACCTCGTGGTGAGGTAGCGAGGCTGCAGAGAATCAGCTCACTGTGAGGGAACATATCGGTGTCACACAAAGGTAGGAGGTGAAGGGAAAAACATAGAAGTTTGATTTTTTTTTTCTTTCATCGAAGACGCTGGATTAAAAATGAATATAAAGTGGTGTAATCTCCGAGACTGGAATTGTATCTCACTACCAGTGAATAATTCTATAGTGATCTGGTTGTTATATAAAAGCTTTTTTAAAGTCCGAAAATTTGTTTTCTGCAAAGCTAGGCTTAAAAAGGGGATTTTAATTAAATGCTTAACTTTTTACCCAGAAAATATATTCAATGTAGAATTACTACTAAGCTGAACTTTCTCCGTTTAAGATACATTCACATGGACTGATCTTCTGGATGGACTTCAGGAGCGTTTTCTATTCTTCCGATCAGTAAAAGGGAATTAGATAGCAATTTCGTGGGAGGTTTGGCGCACATTACTTCTAATTGAATTACTTCTCCAATCCCTTTAGCCCCCCCACCCGCCTCCTCTCCTCTCTATTTGAACATTAGGCAACACTACTTGTGCCACAGTCAGAGGCCCTCCCTCAGCGGATGCAGAACGCAGAACTCACACACCCCTAATTGTTTTCACCCTGCTTTAATAAAAGATGTTATTAAAGGGGAAGAGCCTCTCTGAGTTGGCGGCTCCTCTGGAGAGAGTGTTTGCATTTCGGCAAGATGGTGGAGATTACCTCAGAGGGCCCTTTTTTAACTGAAAGCCTAGAGACAATATTCCAATTATGGGGAAAACACACAGGAGGAAAGGGAGCTGGGTCCAAAAAATATGACCGTTTACAAAGGCCCACGTTATTAAGGCCACCTTGTGACGAAATGCGATTTCTTACAGGTCATGTGTGAGCGGTGGGGCGGTGGATAGTGTAACAGGAGGGTTTTCAAAGGCCTGCAGTGAGGCACACACTCGAGTTCTTGGCACAGCACGGTGTCGCCTTGAGATCGAAACCCTGCTGAGGTGTTACCACAGATCTCAGCGTGTATGGCCATTTGATAGAGCCACTTCCTTGCTCTTTGTGAAGTTATTCTTTATTTTTATATGTGAACAAGGAATAAAGTCCCGGATCTCTGCTTTTAGGAAGAACTATAAACAAAAATCCTCTTTTAAACCCCGCCATTCAAAGGCTTTAGGAGCGGATCATGAATAAACAGCAGCACACTCGTGTCCCAGCGGACAGAAAGTCAACACAGGCCTTAATCCCTCCGCCTACCCGAACCACGGTTGTTTGTGTTGTTGTTGTGTGTGTGTGTGTGTGTAGGCTTGGCTTTGGTTGGCGAAGGTCGCGGCACAGCTCTCATCAGGTCACGGGGGTGTCACCCATCAGAGGACGGAGAAAAAGGAAAACAAACAGAAAAGAGAGAAAGATGAGGAGGGCACCCAGGGAACATTAGTGGACAGAGGGAGGAATAATAGTTTTTCCTGGATGTTTATTTGAACACGGCACAGAAGAGAAGGAGGTCACTGTGAGATTTAAGGGTGGGGAGTAATAAAGTCAAGATGTAGTCAAAGCCCCCCTGCTGACTCAGGTCCGTTTACCTCAGTCAGGCCCCCAGACTTGAAATAATAGGAGGGTACTATTTGTCTATTCACACACACACACACACACACACACACACACACACACACACACACACACACACACACACACACACACACACACACACACACACACACACACAGGAGTAGCTGGGCGGCCACAATACAATACCATGGTGGGTTGGTGTAGCATGTCTTAAAATTGATCGGGTACATTATTGTACTATTAGAAAATTGCAGAGAGGTTGGTTGCATAGATATTACATTTAGAAAGCTACTCTAACAGAATAATTGATAGCAAATAACATAAACCAATCATATAATTTTTTTTCTTTTCCCGCCACGCTAGCAGTGAGGCTCTATAGATGGCAATGTTGATCTTTCAGTCCTTCCATCACTGACTGAAAAATCTCAGCAACAATTGGATGGAATGTCAGGTCGACTCTGTCTGCCTCTAGCATCAACAGCTGATCAACACTTTCACATTCAAAAATATCTCAACATGAATGAATTATCACAATTTTCTCCAGCAACCGGGAAATTAACGTGTGGTTTTGAGTGAAATATCTGAACGACTATTCATTCTCTGAGTTATTGGTGACTTTTTATCTGATCGTCTGGTCAAAATGTATTTATGAACACCTACAAAACTAATGCTATAAGCTACACTTTGTGTTTAGCGCTAGCAAATGTTAGCATACTAACCCGGCAAACTATGATATCGAATTATGAGATCTGTGTGATCATATTAGCATCTTAGCATTTAGCTCAATGCACAGTTGTGCCTAAGTACAGCCTTAAGTGCCTTTTCCCCACAGGACAAAACCCCCCACTGACATCTGACTTTTAGTCTTCAGTGGTAAAGGTTACAATCAGGATTCATTTCCGGGACGAATGACTCTGCTGTCGTCACGGGGATTTATTCTCCAACTCAGATCGGCAGTGATGGAAACAGGTGGACTGAATAGTGAATTTGGATAAGTAATAAATAAAATTATACAGCATACAGACTCATTCTGGTGGAAGAAGAGTATTATTGATCACAAAGCATGGCTAGAGACTCTGTGGAATGACACTGTGCATCTTAAATACCAGATCCTAAGCTATGACGTTTTAGTTTTTTGATTTTCAAAAGAACAAAAAGAAAAATATGGGAATAATCTCTCCTAATTCAGACCAGTACTATGATTGATGATGTGACAAAGGGGCCTCGCTATAATAGACTCGTTCCGATGAGGCGTTTTCTTCCCTCATTCATCACTCTTCTCTCTCAGGACAGCAAACTACTTGAAATGCAGTGTTAATATTGCTACCCAGTGTTACGTTTCACCCTCGACACTCAGATTGAAAGGCGGAAACAACTGCGTCCATAATCACTCCTATTAATCCAACGAGAGACCGCTGCGCCTTTGCGCTTCATGTGTGCGCTACCTATTCCTTTCAGCGCACATTTAAACTCCGTCTGAGTCGATCACGTTCGCTCCCCCCCGTTTTTTTTTCTCTTTGTGCTCATCTCGTGTTTTCCCAGGGTGGATGCATTATTAATCAGATGTTAAGGGCTCCATTGCGAACTTTAAGTGGCTGTGTGTTGTATTTGCTTAATGAACGGGGTTAGAGGAGATCAAAGCTGAAAATATGACGGATGAGGGGGAGGGGGGTAGACGAAGAGATGCTGCTTGTCTGACTTAATTGCTGCCTTGCAAATAAATAAATAAATTAAAAATCTCATCAAGTCAGATCCTGAAGAGTTCATGCTTGGTTTCAAACTCTGGGAATATTTAAGGATCTTAAAACAAGCCGATTACATGTAGCTTCAAGTAAAGCTATTGTTTTATACAGGATTCTATGGGCAACTAAGGTCAATTAATTACATTTACCTTTATCACGGTGACATTAGGGAGGCTAATATGAGGAAAAAAACATGTTTGCCTTCATTTTGCTGATTCAACACCTGTTCATTTCATATCACCTTGTCTACCTTCAAACAAACCGTTTGCATTTGTTGCATCAGCACTTGACGAAAAACGGCTTAAAGTCTCGGATGACCCTTCGAACAGTAGCCGAAACCGTGACCTTATTATAGCATTCCAAAGTTTCCCCCGTGAACTCTGTGCTGGCAGTCCTTTGCCTGCGTGGCGCCTCTCAAGCTAGCTCGCTAGCTAGCCGCTCCTCTTTCCCCTCTCTCCACAGATCATTAGCAGTCGCGCTCCGGCCCTTTGATGTCTGTGAGGTCCGCCGTGTCTGTCATAGCCATGCAAATCCGGGGGACAACCCCGGCCACCTGTTCTCAGAAACATCTGTCCGCGGGGTTCGAGGCTTAAAGTGCTGCCTCGCTCCACTCTGATCCTCAAAGGCCTGGAGGGATGGCACCGAGGCTATTTTTAGGAGCCTTGCTTGATATGCAAGTGTGGACCTTATGCTCTCTAATGAACATACGTTTTTTGGGATGAGCGCAGACTTAGAAATGAAATGTGTTATTGGGGAGAGTGCGAATTATAGCAGCAAGTTGATATTGCTGCCTTTCATATGGGAATGTGCAACTTTTTGCATTTTATAAGGCCTATCTGCCCTTTCAGTCTGTTTTTATAACATCAATCGCATTATTATATCTTCGTGATATATGATGTATGTTTACATGATTTACAGGATTTTACACCCATACATTTCCATTACATATATAAAAAAAATTACTTTAAAGGCTAACACTGCGTTCTTTGAAGGAGATTTTAGAAGAAAATCCTTCTTTAGGGAGAATATTTGATGCAAGCTTCAGTTCAATTAGAGTATCCCATCAGCACAGATAGGCTGCATTGTTTTTTTCCTTTATCTGCAAGTTGCAAGACTTCCTCTCCTTGCTTTTAGTCTCTCAGTTTATGAGGAACCAGATCAGAGCAATCCAGGTTTCTGAGGGAGGTTCAGCTGCAGAGCGATGACCACACTCATTAAAAGTTAATATTTAGTATTATTATTCATGCTCGAGATTTCCTGCAGAACATTTTTCGGTCTCTCCGGGTGCGAGATTCAGCACGGAACTGTCATCTGCGTCCTCTCTTGGGGGCTCCTCCAGGAAATATTTGATATGTCAGCCGTCGACTTGGCCTTCAGCGGACCGTGGCACCTGGCACGCACGATGAACTCACCGCTCCGTCGTCGGGGAGCGGGGAAGTGTGACATCAGAGCCGGGCAATGCCCATCCTTTCCCTCGGCACAGCGGGGTTTGCCAGTTTCTACCAAGGGACAGATTGTTGTTGCATGTGTCTCTTCTTTTTTTTTCACGACAGCCGTGTTGTGGTTGGAGACCGCTGAAAATTGACCCGGAGGGTATGTGCCGAGGGGGATGTGGGTGGGAAGCAGCCTTTTTGATAGGTTGCCAACAGGATTGAATGTTTGAATAGAGAATTGCAATAGGCCACCTGGGAAGTTGTGGGAGGGGATTGTGGAGGATCCTGGTGAGTGTCCACTCTGACTTTTGGGCTCAGATTGAGCAAAACCAAACTTGCAAAAGACGTAAAAATAGTGCGATGTTATGATTATTTATGCCTGGGTTATCCCCGAGGCCCTGACCGAAAAACACACACCTTGCCAGATCCTGTGGCCACACTTGGAATAAAGTCCACGGCGTAGCAGCGTTTATTGTAACGCCAACATCAGGAATACATTATTGAACAAAGGCTCGCGGAGAGAGGAATACAAATACCCCGATGATAATTCCCTACATCTTCCATGCAGTATACTTTAAACAGATTACTGGCACAATTAACAAAGCCAGCCCTCGGGGCGGCGGGGGGGGGTGCATTACTACTGACCCAGCAACAACAGGACACCGAGCATCTGTCAACAACCTACGTGGAGAAATCTAATCCTGGAGGATAAAGTCTACGCTGTCACTGTACATTATACGACATGAAAAAGTAGAGTAAAACAATCCAGAGGCCGATGTGACGCGACTCTAAACCCGGAGAGCAGAATCAGGGGGGAACGTGGTGAAAACCTCGCCGGGAATCGGTTACAGTAGCTCAACAATGTATGAGACTGTACGTGAAAAAGGGGCTTGGGAAAGTTAGCAGCTGTGTAGCCTCTCCCTCTGCGGGGCGACGGAGATCAGTGGAGTGTGTAAGAGTAGATGTGCATGGGAGGGGGGGGGGGGTTAGACCTGCTGATCCAGGTGTTGAATGCTGCCTGGCACTCCGACAGCTGAAGGAGAGAGAAAGAGTGTGTTTGCTTTGATTCACACAGAGATACATGCACATGCATACAGGAAAAGACACATGCAAGATTCCTGTTCACACACACGCAGGCAGGGATGTCCCATATTGTTTCCACCGGACGCTGCTGCATTATCCATGTCAACCGTTCGTTTTGGAAATGCATGAGACAGAAATGCCTGCTGGGTGTTGTGCCAGGGTTTATGACTCAACACCGTACAACTTCCCCTCCGAGTCGGCGGTTTCGGCCCACGACGATTGGCCGAATCGGAGCTCAGGCAACACCCATTTTGAAGTTTCGCCTCACATCTCGAGAGCTGCAGACCGTTCCGTTGCGAGCCAATTACAACAACGTGCCTCGGCCCGTTGTACATTCTCTCACAGCTCAAATCTGCGAGGAAAAACCCTCGGGCCCAGAGCTCGCCGTGCCTCCGGACCCCCATCTGTAAAGAATACGGCTGTAAGTGCAACCAGCTTCACACCCCATTGTTGTGTGTGTGTTTTTTTTTTATGTTATTGGCATTTTAGAACATCAAAATCCCCCTCCTTCTTAGTTTATGAGATTATAGACTTTTGTTTCTAAATGACCGAATGCATTCTTACTTTGCCTTTTAATCAACTCCATCTTTTATAACATCCACATTTCTCATTTCTTTCCCCCCCCATGCGGTCCTCTAAGCCCCTTTGCACCACGAGGTTTATTTCTGCTTCTCATTTTCCCTTTTCTCATTCTTCAGGCTTTTAAAATCATTTAAATGACACAACTACACGTTATTTCACAAGAAAAATGGAGCAATAAGTCCAAATAACGAACCAAATGTTCAGCAATCTTATTTTTTTTTCGTTAAAAATCATTTCACAACTAAGATTCACCACAAAGTTGGAAACAGAAAGATCTGGATTAAAGGTTGAAGACATTCCATGTTCACTATTGACAAGCTGAACCAAATGTTTGGTCATTTTACTTGAAAAATGATTAATGTTATTTATTAATTATCAAATATATTAACATTTTCTTTTGATTCAAACCTACAGTTCATGCAAAGTACTGCAGCAGTGTGACCTTGCCAGATCTATAAAAGACAAGGCCACCTGGCTGCTAGAAAAAAAAAATGTTAGACCAAGTCTCATGATTATAGTCATAAAAATGTATATTTCAACTTGTCAAAGTCTCTTTACTTGCGTCCGACCTTCACAGACAAAGTTAAAAAAAAAAAGCCTGATGGTAAATTACTCGGCCAGCACCCAATTATGCAAAGTTCCATTATGGACTAGTTAGCAGCCTGTGATTGAATACAGTTCATTCTTCACACATGTATGACCACAAATGCATAGCTCTGTTTACCCTCCCCATTTCATTTCCAATTAAAGACCCAGTCACAGAGCGGTGCCTTTCACTTCAAATTATTTCCTGACTTGGTTTTTTTGATCTCGTAACGACTCCAACCGGATGACGTTAAGCCCATTAAAACATTTGCCTTATAGTCAATTATGAATGCACCTTCATATTCCACGTCCTCCTCATTTCCACGTTACGCTGTCCAGATCTTACGAGGTGACGGAAACGTGGGCTGTGGTGTTTTCTCCCCCCCGACGCTAGTGAGGTGCTTTCTGATTGCGAGGCCTGTGGCTCCCACGGCAACCGTTGTGATGGAATCCATCTCCGGGGAAGGTCATCTGCTCACTCCGTGGTGTAATTGCAGACAAACAAAAGCTTTTTTGATTTCAATCCTTACACCACCCGCTTGGTATGGCTTTTTTTTTTCCTGAAAAGCCGTCACGAGCGTGTTCAGCTGCTGGTAACAGTTAGGATGGGAGGTGGGGGGGGGAAATCAGCATTTTTCCAATCAATCCCTCAAGAAAGGGCAACAGTGATTTGTCTGCGGCCATTTTGCCTGTCATAGATGTTTAACTTCCTCGCTCGTAATGGCGCTCACACTCTGGGTAAACAGCCATTACTAGCCTGTTTATTTGGAAGGAGGGGCTCGCCGAGGATCTGACCCGCTTTTTCAAATGACAACCCATACCAGAGAGATGAGAGGCTGAGGGGAAGGAGGGGGGGGGGGCAAGGGAGGGAATAGAGAGGAAGACCCAATTTATTTTGAGTAATTGGCTCCACTTGAGCAAACACCCCTTTGCTTGCCCAGTGGTCGTCTCAATCCGAGTCTGTGCCAACAGCAAAAAGAGAAAAAAGAAGAAATATTCCCTCCTATGTTCAGCTACACAGATTAAAAGAGAATGAACTGGACATTTTTTGGAGTCGTGAGCTCCACAATAATCCATTTTAATAACTCCGGCCCAGCGCTGAGAGCCTTCCCAACACTATATGGATTTCGAATTCTCTAAAATATTTACAAATATTACTGATTCATGAGTGAATTTTGGCAAGCCTTAGGATGTATTATGCACATTAAAGTTGCTCATTTTCCCTTCACGCCTCATTACTTTCAATCATTATCCAGACTCATGATCATTGACTTTAATAATAAGCTCAAACTTGACACCTTCTAGATTGTCGTGACGATTTAAGTTGTTTCTATAGAGCATCTTAAAAGTCTCAACACGGAGAACGCAATCTGGCTGCACATTCACCTTTATTTCCCCTCCGGAGACAGGAAACGGCAACTGTAACCGCGCACGGCTTCTCTTTGACAAAAGCCAACAAATAAAGAAATGGATCAAAATCTGATAACGTCGGCGGAGCACTGAACTGGAAAAACACTCCTGGTGAGGCCGTCGCCTTGTTAAATGATACGCTAAAGAGGCAGGAAAATCCAGAGCTCTCGTTTAACAACATTATACCTTTCATAGTCCAAGTGGCCCCAGGCGGTTTGGCGGCCCTGTGGTGCCCCCCCCTCCCCCTCTCCATCAGGACTGTCCTGTACAGGAAAGAGGAAGCCCCCTGAAACAATACGCCTCTCCTATTGATATAAGTGAGACATCTCTGGGCCTCCTGACAGATTGCACGGGGCCAGTGGAAGCCACGGCCAAGCGACGCCTCGGGGCCCGCGGGGCAACGTGTGGGTGAGGCGGGGTTACGGTGCATCCCCCCCCTCGGGGTGACACTGCTGGATCACTATGGCAGGTTGGATGTAAGTCTGTGTAAACATGGACTGGGATGTTTGCCTATAGAAGAATGTGTTAATCTTTCTATTTTTGTGTGTGTTTTTGTGTACGCTGGATGGTTGGAGGTCTGTTTCTGTGTAGGCCTGATATGGTGGTTTCTCCTCCCTGACGCAGACTCCCCCCCCCCCCCCCCCCCCAAACGCCAGGCTACTTTAGTGTGCAGAGTGTCCTAATCATTGAGACCTAATGTATCCAAAACACACACACACCCTCCCATGTACCCATCTGTCCATATGGACCACAGATAGTATTTCTAATAAAAAACTCAGATGGCTGCCCCCCCTCTTTGGTAACCAGACCGGCTCCACCTCATTGTTCCTGTCCGTCCATTAGAGTTGCAATAAATGAGAAAAGGAAGAGGCATTTTTCTGTGGCCGCATAACATAGTTCCTGGGGTCAAGTGGCCATCCCCAAGGCATATTTAACAGCCAAACGGCTCAAATGAAGACAAACGCTAGGCCCTAATTGTCGCTGGAAAATGCGCATTGGGTGGTAAAGTGTGTCCCGTGGCTGCGGATCACAATTCAGCAAAACCAGCTGCTCACTGGACCGTGTCCCTGGACCTTTAATGTGTATTGAAAACGATGGTATATTAAAACAGCAAAATTGACCTTGAGACAGAAAAGGCAGGGAGAGCACGCGTGCATGTTTTCTCTGATTCGGGGGTTTTAGTGGTAATTGCGCGGTCATCTGGATAGTGTTCATGTCATCATCGTAGGATCCGACATGGAGTTAACAACTCAACATGCCGTACGGCCGGGGGAACGCACAGTACGCATCAGACACGTCCGATATACGCCAGTAATCAGACTTGTCATCAGCCTTCACCTCGCAGTCGAAGCGTTTTCCATTTCCCATTAAACGTTAAATCTCTTTTGATTTCGATCCACGTCGTTTTTCATTGGTAACTCGCCGTTTTTGCGGGGGGGGAAGGTGATCAACAATCAGTTGTGACCTCTGATTTCATGCCGTTCCAACTCCTTCCTCTCGTGAACAGAACTGTGAGAGGAAACGAGAGAGAGAGAACTTTGTGGCTTTTCCCGTCCATGACCAGTAATCAATTCTTTTTTTGAAAGGCCAGTTCGCTTTTTTCACAACCATTTCTTAAACGGATACTACCCAGGATTTCCAAAGAAATCGGCTGGAATTCATTCCAAATACAAAGCTCCATGTGACCTCTTTCTCTTCGATCCATTACCTCCCTCTGCTGCTTCAGGACTCATCTGAAAACATCCCATTCATGCTTTTAATAACTTGCCAGTCAGACTATTCTAACTGTTCTTTATGGTGATGCGTTCCATTTAATTGATTTATTTTTATCCCGATCATTGTGTCTTTTCATAGTTGAGGGTTAGTTAGGATGGGAGAGTCCATGTGTCTCTACTTATTCTTTATACTTTTCATGTATTGGTGTTTTTTGTTTGTATGTAGGTTTTATAATTTATTTTGTGTCTATGGGAAAATGAGATGCTGCATCTCAAGGGGCTCTCCTTACAATAGATTCCTTCAAAGTTTCTTGGGAAATGTCCATGTGTGATCAGTGGCGCTTTCAAGCTTCCACATCACACGTGGAAGTTACACATCAGACTGCGATTGGCTTCCAAACTAGTGGCGACGTCACAAATCACGTCAAACGCTCCCTCAGAGACTCAAAGTGAGGACAGAGAAACGTTCTGTGCCTTCGAGTGTCAAACTTTGCATGCATACGGCTCCGCACAATCAAGGCCAAACAATCGATCCAAATGAAGTTACAATAAGAAACATTTTTGATTGGAGGGGGAGCAACAAACCTTATGATCCTTAAACAGAACTCTTGTTTTCTCTTCGCTGACTTTCATCCCCACAGCCTCACAGAAAAGTCCTTCACTGCTCCACGAAGCCACATAAATATCGGTCAAAACCAGATGTCCGCCCCGGCACGGAATCTCACGCGGCCGTAAATCTCCCTCGCCACTATTTTGTCCTCGTTGTCAATCAAAGCCACATCCTTAAACGGGGACTCGTAACGGCGTGAATCCCTCGACACCTCTGCACCGCCCGTGAGTTTGTAATATTCACAGGTTTCAGCTGCTCTCGCTCGCTGCTTTACTGCAGTTTAATAGGCCCGCTGCACTGAAAACACACTGCTCTTCACTCGGAGAGAAAGGACGGCAACGACCGTAACCCCGCTATTTTTCTTGGACGTGAAACCAGCTGTCACCAGCTGTCACCCCTCCCCCCCCCACCCCTCACCAGTTAGATGTGACGGAGAAACGTTTTGACAGTTTTTCACAGTGAGTACAACTCATCAGAGGTCTTATTGAAACAGGTAAAAAACATCAGCATAAGGATTTTGCCCCACATTTCCACAGGCCAGAGACGGAGAGGAATGCTGGGGGGTGGGGGGGCGTGGAGCCCACGCGCTCTATGTGGTGTGGTCCAACCTGTTTATAGCTGTTGGATTCTGGCCACCACATAATTTCTTGATTTCCATGGTTGGGCTTTGTCTGTGCACTGTCACTTTTGAGTGCTTACACGAACACGTTGTGGTCAACCATATTCACTTGTGCACACACACACAGTTAAAGAGAGTTTTTATCCTAACAAGGTGCTAGTAGGATTCAACAAAAACACAGAAAACTGCATGAAAAGAGAGCCACATGAGATGGTTATCAGCTGCAGGATCGTCAACCCAGAACTAGACGTTTGGAAACTGTTTAAGAAACGCGAACGTGGCCGGTTTCGAAGGAAATACCAACACTTCACCAACAAGACTTTTGCACAATCGGTGGTTAATCCACTCGTCATAAACCTCACACGTGTCTGACGATATGATTGATGGAGTTGGGGCTTGCCGGGCTGTAAAAAAAAACCTCAGTCCAATGATATCACTTCATTCTGGGTCCAGGGCTCACAGCGTGGATGTTGACAAGGGCCCGGGGCCAGAACGCTGTTTGCTCCTCAGGACACTTTCTCTTTCCTCAACAGGCCCAGGGGGGCCGAAGTGTGCACATTCCTTTGGCGAAGTAGATGAACCGCACAGGGCGATGTCACCCCGTGGACTTCATGGTGGAGAGGACCGCCGTCGCTGAGGAGCAGGAGCAGCGTGACTCCGGGGCCCCCAGCTGCACGGTTCAGTTAGAGAGGAGCCACAGTGCACCATAATTGCTTGAGCAGGTTTTCAAGCTGCTCTAATCATTAATCTTGTATTAACAATGGATGAAAAGACTGTGTGTGTTGGGAAAAGGGTTGTTCACAGTGACAAACCCACAAATGATCATCACCTATAGCTGCAGTCTCCATGGAACTCTTTAGTTGGAGAGTTTCTGCCTATTGTTGTTTTTCTGCCAGAAACTTTAGTTTTAATTCACTCTCATTGATCGCATGGGCTTGTTTTCAGACACAGTGGGCAGATTTCAGTTTTCAGTAAAAAAGATAAAGCCAATGCACACTACCTGGAACACAATGTTAGCCATGTTGTTAACTGAGCATTTGGTGACTAACCAGTATATTGCCCCAAAGTGGCACTTTGAATAAAATATTCAGGCGTAGCTTTGTTTTGGTTCTAGATACCTTTAAAAGGTCTTGTCACCACATTTTTGCCAACAGAAAGTAAGGATTTAGCAATGCATACTTGTAGTTGTGATGATGTCCTACTGCAACATCCTCTTTTCATTGAGAATATATTTCAAATCACTGAAGCAAAACACCATCAACAGCCTTCCGTGAGACATTAACTGCGATGGAAGTTAAAGTGATAATATTAAGTGCTGACATTGGCAAACTGTGAGATGAGACAAAAATAGAAAACTGTACATCCTAATAACGACTTTACAGATCGAATCTCAGCTATCACATAATGCCAGTAACAGTCCCTCTTGTCTTATTATATTTCCAGAATGTGTTTAAAACGTGTTGGGGATCTCTCAGAGTGCTGGTACGCCTCAGGCATCACTGCTCAGTTGGGGTTTCTATTGGTATATTTAGTATGTATTTCGTGTTCAAACTGATGCGTACGAGTAATGAAAGCCAACGTTATCAATCTAGCCATTAATATCTATTCTGGAAAGCTTTACCGTGCAGATTGCTATAATTTACATGAATGCCACAGAGGACAAATAAGCATGTGGACTCTAATGTGACGTCTGCTATCACACATAAACATCGTGCCCGTATATACTCAAGGACGCACGTTTTAAACTGCCTTCGACTTCAACTCAGTCTGAAGCTTCAGGACTTGCAGCATTCCTAGATGTGGATCTAACTGTAAGCCTGCTCCTTCACCCAACAGCCAGCCTTCTACACTCGGCGAAATCACTGAAATCTTAATACCCCCCGACTACCAGTCATACTTGACAAGTCATATTATGCATGTGAGAAAACTGACGGGCACAGAGGCTCACTATGTGGCCCCCGGGGGCCCGGTGGCAGTCAGGTCACCTTTCCTCTCATCGCTCTTGCCTTGTCTTCGAGCTTCCTTCAGGAGCCGCCTCTAAATACTTCCTGACGTGGGATCAAAGTGGGGGACACACCAAACTTCCTCTTCTCTCCCAGAACCCTGGGTACGCTTGTTTTTGGAGCCGCGCCTGCCACCCTAACCCCCCCCCCCCGGCAGCGATCTAATCAGGCTAACGGTGACTCTGGGGTGCGGCGACGGCGTGTTTCAGTGCCAACGCGAACGCTGTACAGTTCTCCTGCTGAAAAGTGCAACTCAACACTGGCTGCGATGCACAGCGAGAGAGGACGCGGGACGTCGGCACCCCGCGGTGATTTCTTTGAGGACGAAAACAAGAGCGCGTGTGTCTTGAGTGCATATCTGCCCGTGTGTGTGGAGGCGGTGGCGGAGAGGGGACCGACTGGTAGAAATATGCATAACTAAACATCCTTCAGGTACGCGGAGAAATAAGTAATATTCAAATAAAAGAGCAAAGACCATCAAAGAGTGGGTCCAGGATGTCAGAGTGGGGTGAAAGGAAAGGGGGGAGGACGATGAGGAGGAGGGGGGTGGGGGGGTGTGGGTTCTGAAAGCCTCCCTGGATGCACGCAGCGAGAGCTTGACCTGAAAAGAAGGAGACTTGGCTTTCAAGGATGAAAGGATGGCGATGCTGAAAGTCAACCGAGTTCTCAGGTATTCACACGCTGCCCGGAGTTTAAGAAATGAGTCAGCATGATGTTTGCAGCAAAAATTCAAAGCAGGTGGGAGGAAAGGGGGAGTGTGCCTCCAGTCATCAGTTTTAATTAAAAAAAAAAGCGAACACGCTTTAGGTCCAGGGGTCCCTGTGCAGGCAGCAGTTAGGTGCCGGACCCCGAGGGAACGTGGCTGAGTTTATCTCTTACCTCCAAAGAGCCCTGCTCTCAACTCTTCTCTGCTTCTCCCAACACCTCCGTGCTTTACCCACAATGCACTGCGTCAAAAACAAACGGCAGACAAACAATATCAGCTTTTATTCTTTTTGTTTCAAAAGCAACAATCTGTAGGCGAGTGAAAGGGCGGGTTCCTGGAATGTGTCTTTCTGTTTTGATATCTCAATAAAACGGTAATGATATGCTCCCTCCATCTGGATCCAGTTGCCAGTCTGCGCCAGAGGTAGACGTGTCCGGTGTTATTATTATTTTCCCTCTGTGATGTTTGGGTCTGGTCGCAGATGAAGGAAGGTCACTTGGCATACCTTGCGTGCTCTCCTGTAATTATGGAGTCACTTGTTGAAGGTCACCTAATACGGCTTCACAGGGCAACACATCGGCAGGCTGCAAAAATATTCCACAAGGTAGAAATACCTTTTCTAAAGCCTGTGGTACAAGAGACAATGAACTTTTTATGTTTTTTTACATTTTTTTGTTTGTAGTTATGGAACTGTGACTATATCCTTCTTCTTTCGTTATTGTATCACTCTAGTAATATGATATGCCATTTTAGCAACAGAAGGGCAAATAAGCTATTATTTTTCCATTTAAGAACCCTTCCACCAAAAAGTATTTACTCAAAAACATCATCCATAATTCTGCATTCACGTGTCGATTGTGATGAAACCTGCGTAATTATGTTTTTGGGTGTCAGCCATTGTCTTTTGTCAGAGTTCACCCTCCTCGGAGAACACACACACACACACACACACACACACACACACACAGCAGGAGAGGCATCGTCCAATGACAAGGCTGTCTGCCAGCCTGCCAACCGGCGTGATTGTTTCCAGACAAGTGTAGTTGCCCTCTGGACAGCACGCCTCTCAGTTCTAGAATAATGGCCAATTACCAGGAGGCAGTTTGTTGAAAGGATGCAGCCAGGAACTACATCTGCCTTCAAACAGCCCTCAGATCCAAACATATGCTCTGGAACAAAACTACCTTCTGAGATGAACTGCATTCAAAAACAACCAAAAACGCTGCCGTCCCGACTGACATAGAAAACCGGAATGCCAGATATTGTTTACGAGGACGGAATGAAGAATCTGTTGATGAAAGCTTGTGGACATGAATGGCATGCGGGCGTGTGTGTATTAGGATTGAGCGATTTGTTCAACTTTTCCAACAACGGATCGCTGATGTATTCATGCTACAAAGTTTGCTTTGTCAGTTGAATGAAATGATGGACAAAATAAAGTCACACAATGTTCTCACATCCTCTGAATAAGAGTATCTCGCTTTCATCAAGCCAAACAGACTAGATGGATTGCCATGGCAACTCATCGTCACACACACACTTTATTAAAAACTCAACAGTAGTTTGGTTAAAATAAACGCCGTCTCTACATGCAGCCTTACCCCCCGTCTCTCTCTCTGTCATTGCTGGCCACTTTGTGCTATTGCAATCTCCACACTTCCTTTCAGCTCTGTGCCAGCTGCCCACTGAGCAGCAGCTCTCCCTTGTTCTCCAGAGGCAGACCATTAAATTATCACAAAAATCACCCCGCCAAAAAATAAAATAAGAAAATAACAACTAGCAATGAATTCAGCTAATCCGATATAGACAATATATGAAAATATTGTATTGACTGTCGCATTGAAACCGATGTGATGTTTCAAACCGCAGCCATTAGCTTGCACCTGCAGGCCTTTCAACAGGCCTCTGCAAAGCCAGAAAACAGCTTTTTTTGTCACCATGTCAGCACCAACAGCTCAACATATCGCTTGACACAGACCTGCTGCTCCTACAGCCAACCTGAAAGCACAGGACAGTGTCAGAAGCCCAACAATATTAGAGCAGGATATCTGAAGGGGGCAAAAAAAAAAGGAAGAAAAATCCTTCTTCAGCCCTTTTACTCTGGTTTAAGTGGTGACTTTTGGAACACCAAGTGTCCACCAGATGTTTTCCTCAACCTCTGATATATTTACTGGTTTTCTGGAAGCTATCAAAAAAAGACTTCACATGAAAAACTGGAGAAAAGAATCATCTTTGCCAAAAAATCCACCCACCGTCCCTAAAAAACCTCTGCTGAAAGTTAATCAAAATAATTGTTAAAATGCTACATATTGCAGGATGAAAGGCAGCACATTGTGGATTAAAAATATCTGCAAAAACTCAAATGAAACCATTGCAGACCAAGTCAAATAAATAAAATAATAAAAAGGTCACATTAGAAATTGCATAAAGTGGGTTTTAATAAGTCTAATGCAGTTAAAGTTATGCTTTGAAATTGACCAGTTTGGTAATAATGCAGGTAACCTCAGCCCTACCCTCAGCAGAGAGAGATAACGTTAATGTTGCAAACCACTAATAAGTCAACTACAGGCCTCTGCTTTAGTCCATCCCTTTGATTTTTGCAAAAACACAGCATCGCAGAAAATCATGACTATAAACATTGAGCTCTTTGACATCTCACCCTGGTCATTTTTATCAGCCGGTGTGTTCTGGAGATGACTTGAAATGCTGCGTACCCCATGCCGTCAGCACAGCTGCTTCATCTTACGGCTGATACGGAGCAGGTGGAGACCTGATCGACCGGAGGCCAGATATTGACCCATCACTCACTATGTAGCACATTTTAATCTCATTCTCATAAATACATGGCATGTATACTACCTGAATGTAGGCAGTATAGACATAGAGATGATTTAGGCCCATCTGTCACGTTTAAACATTTAATGTTTGTATCAAAGTGCTAAATTGGAGATTCTTCCTAATAAAGTAAAATGCACATTTTTGTGTCCATTTATAATCCCCCCCCATTGCCACCAGCATTTCTGAAAATATGTCATGTGAAACCATTACATCCATCTGGACGCCGCGGCCAACCTCAAACATTTCTCCGTATTCTCAGTGGAACGTTTCCACATTAATATTATCTGCAATTTCCCTTACTGCCACGCATGCATGATCCTTTTACTACAAATCTGGACAAATTAGGGAGTCTCCTTTAATCTCTTGATTAGGTGGTGTTGTGATAGTGGATATCCGTGAAAGAGGAAGATTGATTGACTCCTCTGATGCCGTTTTTGCGAGAATCCAAACATTCCTGTTTCCACCGGTGATGTCACGACGTTGAAACCAGGTGCGGAGGCCACCGAGTGCATCGGAGAGGCCCCGCTGTAATTCAACGCACACTTTACAGCAAGTCAACATGGCTCAATATGATCCATTAGAGTTCCTTAACAGCATTAAGTTCAATTCCTTTTGAGATCATGTGTTTCAAATTCGGACGGTTCCCATTTCAATCATCTAATTGTGCCTGCACCTTTCGCTGAGGATTTCGGTTCCTCTATTTATGAAAATAATGGGCCCTGTAAGTGTTCAACATTTTGAAAATGGTGCAAAGGGGGCCGTAGGGGGGGGAGGCGTAAACCTCCACCTTCGCATGCACGTGTTGCTGTGACCCTTTGATGATTCTCCACAGCTATTGCAGCATCCCGACAGGAACTCCGAAAACAGAAACATCAGGTAACACGGGCAGCATCCTGTTTTTCTGCCGCTATCGTGCTAAGATCCTGTTTCTGCTGCTGCTTTTGATTCCGATGTTACCTACACAGGACCACATTATCCCGTAAACGTCCATCTGTTTCTCGCCCGTTTCCAGGAAACCCGTCACCAGTGCGGTGAGAAAGACATGATCCCTCACTGGCTTCTCACCAACCAAACACCCCCAAAAGGGTTGGACCGGTGTCTTGCATAGCTAGCTGCTATCGAGCATGTGAGTAGGGGAATGAGATGCAAATTAGAAAGTGCTTTGGATAAAAGTGTGCTGTAGATGCAGTCCATTATTCAGGAAACTCCAGTACTTTAATGGAGGAGAAAATTACCTATACCGACTCACAGTTATGTAAAATAGCCTCAGTAAAACACGCACACGTCTTTATTAGCCGCAGCAGTAACGGCAGCATCACTTCTGATAGTGACGGATTCGACCATGTGTGCGTTTATCTTGCCAGATGAGGCAGAAGGGACGTCTGTTGAAGGGGAAGAGTGCTGCTCCCGCTGTCTGCAAAGTACATTATAGAACAATAACACTGTAGTCTGCAAGCTGGTTCTTCAACTGGCATACTTAATGTCTGCATCGCCACATGTCTTCTCCGTCCACTGTTGCCAGGGGAATTGTTTACCTGCGCCGGTGTTGCTACGTCTGGACTCTATAAGGCCGCTTCGGCGCTGAATTAAAGATGCAGGAGCTCCGGGGCTCTGCAAGGCAGCGGCGTGTAACCGTATACTCCCCCCACTGCCCCGGCGCTATCAATCAAACCTTGCACCGGCCGACCCTCTGATGGGATAAATGATTCCAAATCTGACTAAAGCCGTTGCTTTGGCACTGAGGTATAAATCTTGGCCTTTAATTTAATAATGCATGCTCGGATGGGGTGAGGCGCCTGCACTGCTATTGGTCAGGGGGAAGGGAGTCACAGAGGGGAGTCCTTGGGTAGTGTTTTCTCTTTGAGCCCCCCCCCGGTAGCCATCCGCCTGTATCTCTAATTCACTCTGTGATAAACAGCGTTTCATTTTCCCAACCCCCCCCCCCCTCCTACCTGAGCTTCTCCTTCTCCAGTCCTTCCTGTTAATCTGTCCACCGCTAAAGGTTCAAAGGGTTATGTCTCTGTTTTACAGACTCCTGATCCATCTCCTCTTTAATGTGCAGTGTTGGGTGGGTGGGGGGGTTAGGAATGATGGGGTGAGCCAAGGCTTTTTATTCAATGTAACTCCTATAATACTTCTCACACTCTCAGATCTGGTTTCTCCTTGGCTGGTTTCGATTCAGTGGCCAGTAATCACCATTCCTGAGGAGTTTCCATTTTATGTCCCCCTGTCCTCTTCTTTTCAACCAGCAACAGCAGGCAAACTCATAAAACACCCCCCTGAAAAAAAGCGATGATTCATTCTGATTGTGGGCGAAACATGCTGATGGAGACAAAACAGAATGGGTTTCTGCTTCTTTATGTACTCTTCCTTTAAAGGTGCAATATACGAGATTCGGCATACGACTGTTTGGTAGATGTAGCGGATAGCAATTTCCTTATTTTGTTGGTAGAGCTGCAATTGCATAGTGTTGCACAGTACACTGATACTAGAAAGTATTGCGATGCCCCAACATTACAAACGGGATGATACGCCGTTTAATTGGTAGCGGTACTTTAAGGATGACAGTGTTTTGAGTTGCGTGGATGTGCAACGGTGATTTGTGTGCTGTGAGGTCTGACATGGGAGGCACCTAGGGGCGATGGCTTTAACTTTGCAGCGGTCAAAACATAAACAGCCACAGCAACAACAACCAGGATTTAGAATGGGGTCGACAAATGAAGTTGAAAAGAATAAAGCAGGATGCGCAGTCCTGCTCTGAGCTTGTGTCTGCATCACCAGAACTCTGTTAAAAAAACAAGGAAAATAACATCGTGGCTATTATTAGCCGACAAATGAGGAGATATAATTAGACTCAATATCTTTCCTTAATCTATCCAAACATCTGCTGTAATTTGGTAAACACACAATCCACCAAAGAGCATGTGTTAAAGTCTTATTTGACCGTGTTTCTCAGTTAAGTGAATTGGAAAGAATAAAGGATAAGTGAGTGATATTCTCTTTACACACACCACTTCGACATAACACAGTGCTTTTTATAGTTACTGTGGCATCATCCTGGTTTAAGAAGTTTTCCTTCATCAACTTCTCAAAGAACTTCATCTCAATGTATTTCTCTTGCGCTTGCAGTACCGCTCTCCACCTGTTTACTGTCCGGGGAGCTGTTTCACAAAAAAAAGCCTTATTGAAATGTTGTTTAATGTGATATCCGGATGCAATTATGAGGTTAGAATAAAATTATAGGGGACATCAGATTAGTGCATGAACATGTACATGTTCTATTAATACATTTTTACATTAAAAAATGGTTATTTGATAGGAAAAATTTAATTTACACATTCTTTCATTAATTATTCCATTACTTTTGCTGACATTTTAGATGAATCAAAGGGTATCAAATCAAAGTCACAATTTTGTTATTGTGACTAAACTATGTGTAACAGCTGATAATGCCGGTAACAGCTGATAATGCCGTCCTGACTGAAGGCATAGCTGTCGGTATGTTCAGAGCTCGTACAAAGCATTTACAAGTTTGTAATTGTTTGACAGTGTTGAACTGAGGTTCAAGGGCTCTTACGGAGGGCAAACTGTAAAGTACAAAACTTAAAAAGTTCATGTCACGGGAGAGGAGTGTTTTGTCCACTGCTACTCAGACAGTAGTAGCAATCAATGCTTAGGGATGGAACTAACAACTCCCACATGGTTCAGGGTTTGTATTGGAGTGAGGAACACGTGCGGCTTCACAAATGACAGTCTTGGGGAGCATTTCTGTAACGGAAACACATGCAGTTTCCCTCTGATGGTCAGGTGTGGGGCAGCGCGGCTTTATTTAGAGATGTTTTATATGGAAAGGAATCTTGCTGCCAAGGGACGTCTCATCTTCGAGGCATCCCTGGGATTTGTTCCACGCTTGACGTTTGCTATTACATATTGAGAACTTTGACGAAACACAGTGCTCCATTTGGTGTATTAAGATCTTTTTTTCTTCATCATCTGCATTTTTTTTTATTTTTATGGTGTCTCGGTTTGTAAGCTACACTGTCTTCCTTCTGTTTGCTTTAGTTCAACTTTCCAGAAAGCAAGTATAATTTAGAAGCATACTGTAAAACCTCAGGAGTTGAATAGGGAGGGTCTTTGAGCAGAAAACCAGCCATTTGTAAAACTGGTGAGTGATGAAAATTCTCCTCTGATCACTGGTCACTTGTTCATCACTTAGCTAGACTCTCAATCTTAAACCCCTTTCATCGCTCCTTGGGAAGCTAACCGACAGCACATGCGTGTCCTCATGTGCATCGGACACACTGGTGGGTGGGTAAGTAAGAGCGAATGGATCATTGCTCCCTCAGCTGTTGTCCTCTTGTTTTATTTGGAAATCAGGCGAGGATGACCTCATCTCTCTTTTAGGTCATTAGTCTGCATGGAGCCCCTCTATCCCCTCCTCATTTGTTTCCCCATATACAGAGGCTCCACAGCTTGAAAGCATGCATTATGCCTGCAGAGTGACCCTGGACTAGGGTGCCAATTAACAGGTCACACAACACTGCTATTTCCACTGAAGGAAATGATCACAGAGGATGCTAAAGTGACTCCCCACAGTCTACAGATACTTTTTTTTTTTTTTTTGTAGAGTAGCAAAATTGGAACAATGTGAATTGTTATTTCACAAACGGGTGGAGGGAAAAACAATTGACCATATAGGTAAAACATATTCTGTGGGCTGTGGAGAGAAATGCGTTGCCAATATTGGAGAAAAGTAATGCAGTGCTGTATTTGTGCTTGGAGGGCAAAGAATAGGAGTCAGTCAGTAAATAAGAGAGAAAACAATAAACTGCCCTAAAGACATTTTCTCTACTTTGCTAGCGACTGTGCATCACACGCATCGCATGCATCACACCCACTCATGGAAAGCCGCCATTGCATTGTGGGGGCTGAGTAAAATCACCCAAGTGGCACGCAGCGGTTAACCCAGATGAGTTTTTTTTTTTTTTTTTTGAAGGAAAGCAAGGAAATGTAGAGAAACAGATTCTCTCCAGGACAGAGGCACGACCAAAGGCACAAGCCTCACTTATGGATTTGTGAAACCTCTGTTGCGATCCAGTTCTGTCCACAAATATTGTAGATGGTTAGCAAATCTTACAAAACTCGAGGTTAAATCATGCAATCACTCATGACATCAACATGAAATATACTTTTTACATTTCTATACTGCAGAGTTTAAAGAAAAATAGCATCGGGAATATCTATTAAAATGTTCCACGGGAACAAACAATAAAGCATTCAGTTAACCTCATGGTTTTTCTCCTAAAAACCCAAGGTTAGGTTTCTTTAAAGTAGGTCAAAGAGTGGAACTTGAACCCAGGTTCACTATATGAGCCTTAACTTTACGCCATAAAAACCTTAAATGCAATCCTTCCAGAATGTTGCCCCCGCAAGGGCTTGACAAACTGTGGGAGGGTTTAAATATGACAGCGGTGTTACTTACCAGAGCAACAGTCGGAAAATCTAAATGAGGGCTGTAAAAATAACGAAAGGCTAGGTGTCATCCTCTAGACCTGGCGTGCATATTTCATCATCACTGGTAGGGAATCACAGGACAGAAACCAGTTAAAATGCGGAGGGCCCGAATCCACTACGAGGCCCATTAGCGGCTCAGTCCTGGCATCTGGTGCCTCGTACATTCATGAGGATCTCCGTGTGGTTATTTATGCAAGCTTTCTCGCATAAGTCACAACCAAAGACGGATATTAGAATACTGTGCATACCTGAAACAGACTAGAGTTCAGGGAACCTCTTTGATGACCACAAAGGGGGGCAAAGAAAATCAAGAAGTACAGAAAAGGTATCTAAACATGCATAAGGAATATGGACTAATACATACAACACTAACGTATCCATGTTTATATACTCAAATAACTGCCCTGCAATACTATGTCATAGGTATTCTACTATATTTATGCTCATATTTCAGGATTGTTGCAGTGTAGTCATTTTAAAATCCAATGGTTTAGCAGCCATCAGCAACCTGTCTACATGTACCTTACTTTAATTCTGTTCATGCTCATATTTCAGGAATGTTGCGGTGTATGGAAATTTCAATGGTCTATGGTTTAACCTCACCCATCGGATGGTTCGTTACACAGAACCATCTGAGAAGACATCATTGGACACCGTTTGGAAAAGGACGGACACTTTAAAAACAATAAACCATGCCTGTAGCTAGACGAAGTTTTGGCCCTTGCTCTGGTACCTGGACAAAATGTACTACTTTACAAAATGCCGTTACTCAAAGCCTGACAAGATGAATTTCCTGGGACATCCAGTTGCCATGTAAGGTGACAAACATTAAGCAGCCTGGTTCTGGTCCAAGTGTCCTTGAGGAGGAAGCTCCACTCGTAGTTGTCTAGCTTTACTATCACAGTGGAAGTTAAAGCAGGAAAACCAGAGGCTCGGACATATAACTAATGTTGAAGTCTTTATTTGGTTTGGGCCTTGTTCAGCCTCCTAAGGAGACTTAGGGCTCGGTGTAATCCCTGGGACGCTCCAGCCCTCCTCCCCGCCACCAACCACCACCCCACCAACAGGACACTCAGCACTTCTGTGGTCTTCCATTAGTGGAGGAGAGAATTATCCACCCACCTTTCTTTAATAGCATACCGAACCAAGACACGCAATGAATCGCTTTGCTCCTTCCCTCTGCAGGGGCTCTGTGTACACGTATCCGTACATTTCCACACCATACCACCTTAGGCCTTTTTATCCTTGGCTGCCCTCAAATTCTGAAAAAAAAAAGTTGATCCAATCCCGTCTCTGGATAGACTCAGGTTTTTGATTGAAACCAGGACCCTGTTGCATGGGGTAAAAGTTAGCACATTGGCCATCAGGGGAACGGTGTCTGTATACACGTTTTTGAGACACTGCACCCCAGAGAGGGGAACTTAACTTGGGTTTCTCTGCAAGAACTGAATATCTGCTCTGGGAACTCTGATAACTGCCTCAGGACAACCTTTGGAGTTTTTTTTTTTACCAAGCTATGGAAGGTTTCGAATGGTGGGAATCTCAAACACATATGTTAAGTGTTGTGGACTAGAAGGGTCAGCCAAACCTGTGGTTGCTTTTCTGAACGATGTATATTCTGAATAAATGATGCATTGCGCTGGTCAGAAAAACTGTCAGCATCCAAAGGCAAAATAGCTCCATTCTATTAAAAAAAAATCCCCTATAATTAAATCAAACATATTTGTAATCAGTACTTAAGATCTTATTTTGTGGTCCTTCAAGGCTATTTTCTTTATTTCAAGGTTATTTGTTTGATTTATTAAGATTTTTCTTGGCAATTTGAGATGTAGTTGAAAAGATTGCAACCACAAAAAGATCTGCATGTGTGATAGACACACACACACTCGAATCAAACTTCAGGGGAAAAAAAGAGCCCTATCGGGACATGAGGAAAAAGTCTGTTTTACTGATACTAATCAATCTTCAGTGCTACATTTGGGATAATATTTTGAAATCAAATTTGTGAGACAGGAAATGGCTAACAGGCATCTCTCAGCCAGTCTCGCTGGGCCTTTTTGGATTTAGAAGTTCATTATCGGCGCGGCGATCTCACCTCAAAAACCTCAGCGTATAAGAAAGACACACAGCCGGCTTCGTGGAGGTACACACACATAGCGAGAGCTTAGCAGAGATAGACATACTGCAGGTTTTAGCGCCTGCCGTCTGCAGATAAACACGGTCCGTGGCTGAACGTAGCTCACTCTCCCCGGGATTCACACACGTCCTGCATGCCTTCGCCCTCTAATGTCAATGTTTTGAACATGGCCTCTCCCCGAGAAAGACCGCATAGCTTTTTAAAGGAAGTGTCGATTTTCTTCTCTGGGTTTTTCGTGCCGGTGAAGAAAATCACTGACTCAAAAAAAAAGAAAACTGTAGACTATATTAGATATAGCTGGTTTGTATGAAATGCTTATTGCTTTTGATTCATATCAATGCATGTAATTTGTATAAATTACATGTACGCTGCTGAGTGTGCCAAACAGTAGGTCACATGATGTGTGTGTGTGCGTGTGCAAGCAGTCTTTTAATAGAATATGACTTAAAAGGTTATAGGAGCATTCTTAACTATTTTTTAAGTTTAATCATGCACGCTAACCGTTTGATGGAGTCCTCCCTTCAATTGCAAAGCTTTCCTCTTCATTACCCAAAATGGAACAGCTCACAAATCAATTGTGGCAGACCATTGCCCCCCCTCCTATGCAGGGAAAGGTGCACATTAATTAGCTTGTGTTTATTTAGCTGGAAGCCTTTATAATTCCACAGGAAGAAAAAAAAAAAAAAACCTTGAGGGAAGTAAGGTACATTACGCTTGATGGGTTTTTCTTTCTTTCTGTTTCAAAGCCGGTATTTTGTCAAACTCCGAGGAGGAAAATGTTCAGCTGCATCGCAGAAAGACACGTATTATATGTAGGGCCTGTCAGGGAAACGTTGATAAGGTGCAAGATACACAATGAGGGAGTGCAAGAATAAAGAAAGGCAATACGTATCAGAGAGGAGAATAACGCTACAAGTGTGAGATGATAGGAAAGATTTGAGGACAACGCGGCAGGAAACGGCTGCTTGTCTCACAACACACGCACATCTTAGATCACCCCCACGTAGCCGCTAACAAAGCGATGATCGGTCTGAATGAGACCGAATAAGTCTGCAGCTCATCACTCCTTCACTGTGAGAAATCACGAGAGGTCACGAGGGAAGAAAATGTCATGAAGGTGAAGCACAAGGTTGGACCGGGACAAAGTGCAGGGTTGGACGGTGGGAGGAAATCAAAGCATTTACAAGGTGGGACGGGGTGTGTTAAAAAAGAAAAATGGAAAATGCAAAGTCAAAGTCTTTTCAACTCATCTTGTAGTCAATGAGTTAAAGACGTTCTTCAAGAACTCATAGATCTCTCAGAGGTGTTTGAAATCCTCCAAACCGCCAGACAAATCAGCCTCAGTTTAATCAAAAACCCTCGATCCACTTCATCGACTCGGGCGGCTCAAAGAGTCAGAAACAATCCCGGTCTGCTTCTGCAGATAACCTAGTGAGAGCACGTAATCATCCACCGCAGTGTGTAGGACCGTACCACTATCCGTGTAAGGCAACAGGCCACAGTGCACTAAATGAAAGTCGGAAATCCAGTTCCTAGGTGGTCGAATGATATTCAAATGGTCATTTCAATTAAAACAAGGCCTGCCCCTCATTTTTATGCTGTATTACAGATGACTGACTTATTAAATTAAAAGGAAACTTATGAGCACGTGTGTGATTCTTTTAGAAGCTCAGTTCAAAAGATCTGTCGTCAAAAATTGTCAAAGAATTGCTTTGTTGAGGACAGTCCTAATTAAAGCAAATGAAATGCACAAATACATAATGATCAACAACAATGTGTCAGTGTATTTTTTCATACTTTCTCTGTCATCATCGCAATCCTTTCCTGCTTGTTTAAAAGATGAGATTTATTACTGCAGAATCAACAAATGACACAAATCAGATTGCAAAGGAAGCGATTCTCATAAAATGAAGCAACCGGTGTGACTTTGAGAGGCAGACAGAGTGAACCGGGGAAGAAGGGATAAAAGGAGTACACGAAGTGGCAGGTTTAAGACACATCATTATAGCAGCTCTCCGCCACTTGCTACCAACATGGAAATGATGACAGACGGGCGAGGAAGGTCTTTGTTGCCGCTTTCTTATGTTGGTGAGATGCAACCCTGTGGCTTAGACTAAACAACGCAATCAGCCTCGTTTTATTGACTCACTGAGCAAGTGATTTTCCCTCCGCTGATCCCAGATCGTCTTAAATAACGAGGTATTACTGGTGTCAGAAAATCAACAGGGATCTGAGCGCAGTTCTTTCCTTTGCTCTGTTTATAATAACTTTTTTTTTTACATTCCACAACATCTGCGATGGCTGCTAAGCTCGACCCATTCAGACTTTCACTTCTTTTGGACAGAAGCTTGGCCCCTGTATGTCTTCGGCGTTGGGTAGGATTTCGCAGACCACAGTCTTCATCGTAAGTGACAGCTTATGTAAGCACAGTCGGGCCAGCGAGCTGATATGTAGAGAAACCAGGGAACCAGAGTAGTGTACAGACAGGCAGAAAATGGGTATTTTTTATCCGTGAAAACCATAAATGTACTATGTGATCTTGTTGCAAAATCCTACGTGCAAAAAAAAATAAATCCAACTTTCCAAAAATGTTAAAATCTTCCGGCTGCGATAGGGGAAACACGGGCTTTGAGAAGACACAACACACATGTTTCTGCCTTTTTCCCCTCACCGTCTTTACAGTAAAGCTTGAAAGGATGAGAGCTGCACTGTGAGGAAACACCTGCTATCCATTTAGAGTAGATCCTATTGTGTTTGTGCAATGCGGCACAAAGGAGAAGCGAGTTGAGAACCTGGCCAAAAAAAAAAAAAAAAAAAAAGCCGGTGTCATGATCGAGGGCGTGAAGGGACAATTAGGTCATTTGGAACAGAAAGCAAAAAGATTTCCAAAAGACGTTGTCGTCTTGGAAACACACACCCACATTCATGTACATCCATTACCCTCGAACTCTCAACTCACATCCTTCCCCTGGGTAATACCGCTAAGGCCGTATCCTCCTCGGAGCCGTCTCCCTGGAAATGTATCTGCTCGTCTTGTGTGTCCGAGGAATCCGCTTATCTGATGTTGACTTCCTGAGATCTCACCGGTAAACAGACCTGAAGTCCGCTACTTCGTCTATAAAAGGTCTCGCGGGTGAGTGAGAGAGGAAGCAGCGAGGATGAAGGGAAAGATGCGGGGAAAAGGAAGGAAAATAAAGAGACGTGGCGGGAGGGGAGGACATGAAGCACATACGGTCTGGACAGAAGGTTGGACTGTGTTTTCCTGGGGCAGGTTTAAGGCCTGATACAGCAAATTAAACCCCCCTCCCCTCCCCAACACCCCCCTGTAATGATGCACTACTCTGACTGTGGTTAATGTTATTAAAGCCCCGGCCACGGTCATCCTTCCAACGAAAATAAAACAACAATGCCTCCCAGGCCTGCAGAAACCTTACAGCTGGACCGCAAAGTAACTCAAGACCTCAGAGCTCTGTCACCGCTTTCCGGTAACATGTTACATTCACTTCTCAGATGTGCTCCAGGCCCTCTCAGAAGGAGAGTGTGGATGCTGATGTCCAATGAGATAACACGTTGTGGGAGTGAAAGAGTTCAGTCCCGCAGACCGATCCGTTACGTTCTTCCTGGATTTTTCCTGAATGAGAATGGTGAGTTTATGGCTGAAGTATTTGGGACTGGGATTCCTTTTAAAGCGAGGTTCCATGTGGTATATCTGGTCTGGACGGAGCGAGGTGAAGGTTAAACTGCATTTCTTAATGATTGGAATACGTGCAGTACCTCATATAAACTATAACATACTAGCTCCTTGCTTATATCTGGTTTTCCCCATTCAGCTAAAGAAATCGTGTCTTTGATTTGTCTGTGCGTCTTCCAAACCAAACGACACAATACATTACCCATATTAGTGAGTCCTGATGTGCTGGCCCTGTGTCTCACTACCACACGCACTGAAAGCAAAGAAGCCGCAAGTTGCCTTTCGCTTTTTCATGGCCAAACGAAGCAGCAGTCCTACACGTACGGTATGCACGACGATCCTCGTGCACATATCGCACATTCAGGCGAGCGACGTCGGAGTCGAGGGTTGGTCGGCCGCAGCCTATCGGCGGAGCTGCAGCTGTCTGTGTCACTAGATTAGCAGTCACACCTCATCATCCTGTGTGCAGAGCTAATCACAGGATGCCCAGCAGCCGACCATTAACACTCAAGGACACAGCGGCGGAGTGCGAGGGGGCCACTCAGAGCCGGCATGGCCATGCACATCCGCTAACAAGCCCACTCGTGTTCTTACGGACAGTTGTGCACATATATGGTTACACACACACACACACCTTACATGCAAACATAATGTACAGTCTGCAGTAGCTCAACACACACAGGCAGACAGTCGCAGCACTTGTCCGGCGCGGCTCCAAAAAGAAACTGAATAGCTTTAATCGTGGGAGAGCGGTGAATGGCCGGTTGATTTCAGCATGTGTGTTCATTTCCTGACCATCAATCCCACAGTCCATTTGGCTCAGCACACACCGGTGATGCAAACCATGCAATTGGAGGAAACCCAGTATCCTTTTTTTTATATATAACACAATTACCATTCAAGAGGGAATTACAAAGAAAAGCCAATGATTAGCTGTCATGCCATTTCTAATTCCAAGAAACACACGGGGAATTGTTCCTCCTAGCAAGTGTATCAAACATGCATTTGGGTTTTTAATGAAAATACGTGTAATTACATTTTTTTGCTTGCTTTCAATGTCGACTTCAAACACTCCAATCAATTAAGGAAACGAAAAACTGGATTTGTCAACTACTTTGTCGTAATTGTTGAAAACATCAGAAAAACGTACAGGCATTTTAATTAATATTTAGTCATACGTATATGCTTTTGTTTCTATTTCACGTGCACATGCACAGCTTTCATTGCCCTCATACACGGCGAGAGCAGTATGCATCATCTTTAAAGACGAACAGCCTTTTGAAGTGTTTGTTTTCATGCAGCTGCAACATCATCCCCTTTTTTTATGCAAATTAATTGTATTATTAAGACTTCTCTAAGTGTCTGTTTTCTTTTCAGCAAACTGGTTAAAAAAAACCCCAAGAAGAATGCACACAATATCAACAAACAAGCCATTTAATGATGCACCTTCAGAACCAATTCGCCCGTTCAGTGTTCAAAGTTATTGTCTGGAGCAGCACATCAATAAACGCTTATTTTCTCGTTTTACGCTTTCATTTGCCATCCTTGTGGTGTGAATTAATGGGATGACAGAGGAGAACAGAGAAAGGAGGGGACGAAAGAAACGTTTTTTTTTTTTTTTTTTCTAACAAGAGGCTGAGAGACGACTGACATGAAATGACAAACTTCCTGAAACAGGATATCTGGAAAAACTTTTTGTCGTATAAGCTATATAAGAGAATAGAAAAATAATATCAAATAAAAAGAAGTACAATAATATATAATGGAACTAGGGAATGTGTCTTGTAGTACAATTAATGAACCAGAAGTTACAGCAGCAGGTTAGGCTACACCGTGATCACCATGGTCACCATTATACATAACGAGATTGTAAAGGTGGACTAGTCGGTGATGTCCTTTTTTGGTCTCATTAAGGCCACTTGCTAGCAACCGCTTATAAATTCCCAAGAGGAACTCTCGACAAAAGGACAAAATCTCTTCAACTTGTGTTAACCACCTTGTTTCAGGCAAATCACCAGACCCCATTCAAAAACTTCTAGAAATGCAAGAAATGCTGAGTCATTTCCTGGTTTTAGGATTCCACATTCTTTGGGTCTTGACCCAGTGCCACGGATGACTGACCCAGTGTCCCCCCTACTGTTGGCGGCCCCGAGGACCAGTAATGTAATGGGTAGTAGAAATGATGCATTAGCAGTTAGTGGCAGGAGAAGCACCCAAACAGGAATAATCTAGCAGCTGCAGGTTATATTACTACATTATATTGGTAGTACTGCAGTAGAGATAGTAGTACAAGAGGAGAAAAAAACAAGGCACATATAATATAATGTGTCCTTGTTTTGGAGCTACTTTAACAAACATTTGTATGGGATTGTTGCATGCTAACAAATTACTAGTAGCTGAAAAAAGGTTTCACCTGTACGGAGCTTTCCACTCCTGGGTTTCATTCCCCCACAAAGAAAGAATGAAAGGAATTTCCAATGAGAGATTGCTTTGAGTTACAGTAGAGTCGTGGCTCGCCTGGAGCTGACGTGAGGACTTTGGCGACACTACAAAGACACAAACAACTTGGAGAAAGAGGAGCCTGGAAGGTCTCTGCACACGTGTCCACATGTATGAATTTAATTAATGTAGTGAGCTGCATCTTCCGGAATGATAATAATGTTCTCCAAGGCACATGTGTGACAGGAACAAACGGATGTCGGGCATATGTCGAGGTGTTGCAAATTAGCCAGATGCTAACAGAGCATCGACTGGCAATCATATACAGGGTCTGCTGTTATTAACTCTGAACTGTTCAGTCACTGACCTTGAGTTTGGCTTCCTTTTTATTTGAATAGACACATACGTTGAACATTTACAAGCATTTACAGAAATGGCTGAGGTTTGATAAAAAAAAAAACCCCTGCAGATTCTCCACTCGTGTTTCAAAGGATCCCCTGCCTCGGTGCGATCTGTAAATAACACGTCGAGGGATGGGATTTCAACGTGCAGGACATGTTTACGGCTGATCAAAAGCAAGGCGCATTTAAATGACTGTTGGGGGCAATGCTAACATCCACTAGATGGATCCTCTTTGGTCCGGCTGCAAATTCTGAACAGACTTTGCCTGCAACGCAGAATCCAGAGGTGTTTTTTTTTTTTTTCTGGCACTTAAGTCTCAGACATCTTTGATGCAGTCGTTTTTTTTTAGAGGCGAAAGAAAAGAAGGGTGTGTGGGTAATTTGACACACTTTAAGCTTTTTTTTTTCTCCTTTCTGCTCTCATTGAAAACACTCCATTAGTGAGCAAAACACTGGAGCGGCTCGTTGTGTGCGGGAGATCGACTTGTTCACGGTTGTAGTGCATTAAGCTCCGCTCCCTGAAGTATTAATCGGCGCTGCTTATCTCACCACTTTGATCGAGGTGGAGAACTTTTCTTAGAGTCTGCACTCAAATTCTTTTCAAAACTTTAAAGGGTTCCAAACTTCTATTTTTGGGGGGGTATTTTCCTCCTCTTGGCCTCGTTACTGCCGTGTTTCTACAGTCGTCTCGGTTCAGCAGCTAATGACAGTGAAGTTTATTGAAGCAAAGCCGAGCATATAAACAGCTTAAATACTATTATATCATCCGGTGTGCTAGTTAATGAACTCCGTGGCTGTATGTTGTGCATGTTTGTCACCACTCTTCCCCTAATGGTTTTTGGCCGACGCCACTGCTCTTTAGTCATCTTAGCCTACTCCACTAGTCAAGCCGTCTGAGGAACCAATAAAACCATCTCATCCAGCTGTTATTAAGTACCAGACACTCGCTCCTTATCTGTAATTAGCATAACTCAAGGGATGGCGTTGGTGGTGTGTTTACACTGTGGCTGTTAGAGCTCGTTTAGGGGAAGTATGTGTAAGACAAGTATTTATCTCTCATCGCTGATGATGCACTGGCTGTTTTCCAAAGTGAGGAGAGATGGACCACGGGAAAAAAGTAAATGGAGCTTCCATATTGTTGCTCTGATGATCGGCCTCAAGATGTTGGGTTTTCTTAGTAACAGGAAGTGAATACTAGAAAGGAAAATAAATCAATGGCAAAGCAAGATGCCTGTAAGGTTATCAAAAGTAATTGCTAGTTTTTATCAGCTGTCATGAAGCCAAATCATTTTTATTATTACAAACTATATGTTCCCCGTCCCTAACATCGATTTTTTTTAAATCATCAGGTCGGTGGAATAAATCCAGACAAGAAGAATGTGTACAATTTTAAAAATCGGATTCAACACATCTGGTGAACTCTGCCAAGAGCCATTTTTTCCCCGAGAAAGACGCTGAGTTCTCAGGTTTGCCCACAGTGGCAGCTTCCTGTCCTACAAGCCACATAAATGCCCTCACGGGACAATATCCCTGCTGCAGTCCCCGCCCTGGTTTTTAAAGCTCTTGGTAGCCACAGATATGGCTTCCAGATGCCGTCTTCCGTGTGTTTTAGGGAATAGAAAAGGGAACTAATCTAATAATATAAGGGTGGGCAGCGCAGGAGAAGCCTGGAAAGCGGGGGAATAATATTAGCACATCTTCGTAAATCAGAGTGCTCGCAGCGGTCCGGCAGACAGTTTGTGAAGACGCCCAGACCACCTCTGGTACTGGGAACTAATGGGAACGAAAACAGTGCACAGATTATCCACACCCCTTTCTTTTTACACAACACAAGTGTATATAAAACAATACAAGTGATGATTACGGTGCTTAGTGTTTTATCAGTCGTGGAATCATGAATAATGGAGACCCCTTTGCTATATTATTATTATTATATATTATATTTTTCCAGACCTCCATGTGCTGCTTTTATCAATAGACGGGGGGGGGGGGGGTGTGTGGGGTGGGGGCTGTATGTATTTATTCATTTATTTTGGGGAACGGAGTGGAAAATAGCATTTCCGTGCTAATTTAACCGGTTCAAAGGGATCAAACCCGAGGAGGGAAATTCCTGAGAAATAGCGTTAAATCATCTCAACGAGCACGATCCTTATCATGCGGGCTCCGGTCCGCGCTGCAGACAAGCAGGAGAGAACGCCGCTTCGGAGGCTACGTCTGTGGAAACAGCAGGCAGGGGGGAGGTGGGGGCTGTGAACCCCAAACAATATCACTTTTGTAAAAAAAAAAAAAAGAACCCCGCATGTGTGTCGACTTGAAAGGCTCCAAAAGGTGTTTAATTGCCCCAAGTGTGGGAGAGGATGTGCTGTCTATTTATGACTGCATCGGCCCTTCTGCTCTGCATTCCTGTGCAGCGAGCCTGGAGGACTGCCTGGGACTCAGTGCTGTCAGGAAGTTGTGTCTGAGAGAGCCAAAGAGAATCATTGAGATTCAACAGCCACACTGAATTTGTCATCCCTCTCTCCCTCTCTCTCTCTCTCCCTCTCTCTCACTCTCTCCTTCCAAAAAAAACACCCTCCCAACTGTCACTCTCTAATACCGACCCTGGGGAAGGCTACCTTTCTCTCCAGAGGCTGTCATCGAGGGAAAGTTATTTAGAAATTCACAGGAGGAAAAACGCACGGTATTCATGCGAGATAGACGGGCCCCAAACGTTAGCCTGCGCCATCAAAAAGACACAGCTGTCCTCGCCCTCCCCGGCTGTCGTACTCTCTGTTTCTCATCTTCAAGGACTCCGGGCTCTGCCAAACGGCTCTTCCTCTCCATCTTTCACTCTCTCGGCCCTTTTCTCCTCTAGCAAAAAAAAAAAAAAAACTCTTTTACTTTCTCTGTCATTACCTTAATTTTCTCTCTCCAATCCCCCCTTCTTTTTTTCCTCCCTCTGCCTCCGAACCTTCCCTCCTCGACGGCTTCCCTCCAGGTGGAATGAGGTCCGCGGTGAGCCGGCGAGATGCTAATTAGCAGGTGGTCGCACGGAGAGCGTCCTTTTTCACATAAACACGGGGAAACACGCCGACACGGAGGCCACATGTACTGTTTATAGCAATCACCTGAAGGCCTGATTAATGTTTGAGTTAATCAGTGGGACAGGCAGGAATGTAGCTGGTGGGCGTGCGAGTGAAAGAGGAGTGGAAAGAGAGAGAGAGAGAGAGAGACCAGTCACATGTGTCTCGACATATTAAATGACTCAGTTTATATCTTTCTGCGGTGATATGAGTGTGTGTGTGTGTGTGTGTTCGTGTGTGTGAGACATGCAATTAAATGGATTCGACTTCAACCATGAATCCTTTTCATCTTTTAACCATTTCTAATTCATACAAGCCTTTGTGTATAATTCGGAGGACGTTTGTTTCATTCCGTGTTCAACGTATGACCTCGGTGACGGGTTGATGTTCGGGTGATGTCATCGCACTCGCCTGATTACTACTGTCCAAGAGCTGTTGGCAACAAACAAGAAAACCTGGTAGCGTTAAAGAAAAAAGGAAGGGTTTTCTCTTTTTTTTTTAATTGACAACTATTGGCAGAGCTGTTCAAATGCATGTTATGTATTTATTTGTATGCAGGAAAGCACCAGTGTACAGTACATTCTGCTTGGCTACACATCTATTCATGGTTCTTTTTTGTTTGACATCCAGCTCTGTAACAGAGTGGAGCTCTGCCTGGCGTCTACCATGCCTGTGGATTCAGTATAAACAGCTTGAAACTGACGCACTCGAGCTAAGGAATCCTTTTAAACTATATTTCCTGCAATTTTATTAAACGGGCAACTGATGAATGTCATGAGATAGAAAAGTATGGTTAGGCTCGAAAGATATGAAGCAAAATGCACCTGTATTTTTGCAACACTTATGTTGAGGTCATGATGTTAGCTGCTTCCTCCCCAGAGTTTTTCTAAAAAAGGTACTATTTTCCTTTACTTTACATCTGGAAGGAGACACTAATTAAGAATTAGCGTCAATCGGATTTCAATATGATTACTACAACATCTGTTCTCCGGGCCTCGTAGGTGGCTTTGAAGAGAAGCCGGTGGCTTTAAAGTGGAAATGATATATATATATATATACTTTTATTCAATAATATAATTTCCCGAATTTCAGTTCCTCCAATAAAACAGATGGCAGACTGTTATCATTCTGTCCATCAATGCCTCACAACACCACATTTTATGTTTAAAAGTAGCACAAACTTGCTGTGAAAACAGATATTCTGCTTTTTTTTTTCAAAATTGTGACCATCCAATATTTGATCAAAGCTCTCAAAAATGTTCAGTAATCCCTCTTTGGTTTCGTGATAGACAGTCATAATGAAGACCATGATACGAGCGCTGGAGACAGAAATTATGCTTTATTGCAGATGTGACTGCCAGCACGACTTGGATATGGATGGTGTTCCAAATGTTGGGAGGGTTTTTATGTGGTTTTAACAGTTTTGGCACAGGGGACTGTAGCCTGTTGGGGTCACTGGATTATAATGTAGGCTGATCACTGTTAAACCCCCCCCCACACACACAAAGGGTGCTTTCTAAGAAGCAGCCGAGGCAGAGTCAAGATGTATTTCCTCGCTCTGGCCACAGCATGGCACTCTTTAAAGTGAAACGTGACCTCCTTCCTGACAGTTCTGCTCTCTGCTGTGGCATTTGGAGTCAATTCTGGAGCATCATGCGAGACCCTCGCCGTCTCCTCGCGACCCCCTTTCCTTCTATTTAGATTCCGTGATGAAGCCCATCCGTGACAAACCAATCACACATGCCCATCAGTGAAGGGATAGTGCTAAAATCGGGCACGGCGGGGTTTGAGAAGAGCCCCCCTTTTGTAATCAGAACATTACTCCACTGAAATTAATTCCCTTCCCTCCTTCCTCAGTGTATTTTTTTTTTATTACGGAGGCCCCTCTCTCCTGAAGATCCCCACTGGGTGGTTAGTCTTCCCAGTGAACACTGAGACTGACACCGACGTAGCCATCTCATTACTTTTCCGAGGGATCTGGGAGGTCAGTGCTATCAAGTGGAGTGGTGCTATAAAATAAATTGAATGTTCCGTCGAGGCAAATGTTGAAGGTGATGGACAGTGAGGGCCCCTGCTCAGAACCAACAGCTCTCTCCAGCTCCCCTGGGTTGCTGCAGACTGGGACCTGAGCTGAGCAGCTGGATGGCTGGGAGAAAAAAAAACTGCAGTCAGAATTAAACATGAGCAACGCGACCGGTGTGGGATGTCGGCCATCCGTCACTCTCCGCGGCTCAGAGAGGTTACCTGTGCTCGTCCAGTGAGCCTGTCAGGTATCGGAATAGACACACTCGACTGCGCGGAGGTGGAATCAGAATTGCAGATGTGGAAGGGGAAGGGGGAGGGAGCCAATCGATGTGGAGTGAACGCCTAAAGTAAAAAAAAAGGCAGCAGAGAGAGATGGTCTGAGTTTCTCTGGTTTCGGCCAAAGATATTGCATGCTACAGTTCCACTTGTCATTTCAATGTGATTTCGGAGCTCTTGAGTCAAAATCACATTCATGTCAGTAAATGACTTTAATCCACCACTTGGCTTGAAGACATTTTTTTTCACATATTAATTTAAAGCAGAGGTTTATTTTTGACCTGGATCATGTTAAGGGTATTCCAAACTGACTCGGTGGTTTTGTCCAAAGAATTCGGTCTGCAGAAATGCCTAAATTTAGAGTTTTAGAGAAACATTTTTTTTTCCCTTTTTGGGCCGTTCTCCCGAAGATGTAACCAGTTGATGCCATCGTGATTATGCCTTCCCCTTTTAGTGCACGGTCGCCTCGATGGAAGAGGTTACAATAAACAATGTCAGATGACATTCCAAAATGAAACATATCAGTGAGGCTTGTTTCCCATTAGCATTGAAAAAAAAGAGATGTGCTTCAAAGACTTTCACAAATTGTTTCTTGGTGCATTTGGAATTTAATAAAAAAAAATAAAAAAAACTCTTGCAGCCCACAAGAGTCATGCATGCGCACCTCCAAAACGTAACATGATAATTAACCGGCATTTGCTCGCCATTACCTCGCATTGAATGGTTTGTTATCCAAAAGTGGGTTGAACTATCAGTTGTGGGAAAACAAGAGGGTTCTGTTTTGAATCACACCACTCCACCACGACTCCATAGCAGCAGGAATTTGACTCCTTTCTCCACACTGGCTGGAGTCCTTTCACAGCATGTGTAGCCCTAATATATGTGGTCCTGATTCCCTGAGCTTGTAAGCTATCCCATTTCATTTTCATTTACACGCACGGCTTTGAAACAAGCTACATACTGTGTTATAGTTGTATGTTTTCTCTATAAAGTGCCACAAATTATTTATCTAAAGTTGTGCTGTAAAGAGAGCAGGCGACTTTGTTGGGAGAAAAGAATGCTTTTTTTTTTCTCTCTCTCCCTCTTCTTCCTCCCTGCTTGTAACAGCCGCTAAACCAACAGTGGAGCCGTGGGCTCGCAGGCTTGGCACAGACACAATTTGAAATGCGAGCTCAATTATATGTATTCATGCCCTCATAAATGGCACATGGTGTTAGTTATAGGGAGTGACTAGTTCAAAGGCGGATATGCATTGACAAACGGTTAAGTAATTATCCGCGTGTAATGACTAAAACAAGAAGTCGTTATCAAATCCATCTAGGATTGAGATGAAGTATTAAAAAAAAATAACTCTTAAAGACGTATCTGGTTTGCTTGTTGGTTTCCCAGAAACACCAGGAAAGGAGGGGGGGGGGGGGGGGCTCACAACTCCTGACGACGCCTGTCCTCCAGCGCACTGCGGGAGAAGCAATTGGTCGGAAGAAGTAAATCCATTTAGCCCCGACAGAAAGGTGGCGAGCGGACTTAATTGAGGTCTGCGGCTATGTTTAAAAGGAGTAAATCATATTTTTTTGGACACAGCAGGTTGCTTTGAGCGGAGGTTCAAACGGACCTGGATGCACATTCCACTAATGGAAAAAGACTACTTGAGATTTGAAGTTTGTTTCAGTCATTTCTGAGCTGCACGTTTTCTCGTTACATCTTGAAAGATTTTTTTTTTTTTTGCAATCTGTCCTTCTCCGCTTGATACCAGCAGACTAATAACGCTCTCCTTTATTTGTTTGAAAATGTGAAGTTCTTCTGTTCGGTGGCTGAGATGTCTGTTCTGCCAGAGTAAACACCGGTTTGAACTGCACAGCGTGTCGCCCGCGGAAATATTTGCCGACAATGTGTGTGTGTATACACAAAATGTTTAAGTGCTGAAAGAAAAAAAAGACTCGTTTTTCGTTTTATCACCCAGAGTGAAAGAAAAGCTCTCGGAGGTGCAAGCACACGTATGCACCTAAACGCCTGAAGGCTTGGATTGAGACGGTCCAGAACCTTTGGCCCGCTTCCTCCAACACCCGGACAGGAAAATCACAGTGGAGCACTCGTGTCCTGTAAGCCCTGGGTCTTTTATGACAAGTGCCATATAACCGTGCCGTCTGGCCTAAATTATTCAGAGTCTCTCAACAAAGTGACACTTATTTGTCTAGAACTTGCCCCCCCGGCCTCGTTTCCCCTCTTATCTGCTCTTTTCTGATTCATGCGTCGCCTCGCTGGCATGCTGGGTTCCCCTCCATGTTTTTGATTATGTTTTCATCAGTGTTTTTATAATGCATCAACTTGTAAACCCATTTAGCCGATGGCACCCTAAAACTATTCTGGCATGAAACAGCTATTCCAGCGTTTAGCCCCCACCCCTCCTTTTCCTCCACTGCCAGTAAATGTTTAAATATGTTGCCGTTTTGTTTGAAGGACCATGTCACCGCACACGGCTAATCAGCAGATGCCTCCGAGATAAGGGCACACCTTTTACTGGCAAAAGTTGCTCCAGCGCTGCGGTTGGATCGGTTGGTGTTAAAAGAATGGAGCTTTGTTACATGGAAGCAAATACATACTAAAAAAAAAAAGAAAAAGTAATCCACTTTTACCCTCCATAAAGCGTTGGGTGCAATGATTAATTGCACACTAATCTGGGGGAAAAGGACAGAGTTTAAACTTGGTAACTGAACCTCTTTCTGACCACTTGGGCTTTGGGTATTCAGCTGTTCCATCTCAGATAGTGATAATGATGAAGAGGATCCACAGCTGGATAGACAAACTGTAGCAACAGTCAAACAACCGTTTTGTTTTAATCTGTTCGCTGTTCTTTATGCGGTCAGAGATGCTTGAAGAGCGATTGTGAGGAGAAAAAAAAAGTAGCAGTTAAAAGAAGTTACTTCTTCTCTTCTTTTGAGTTTTTTGCTCATTATTTCCTCATCACCAGGAGAATCATGCGATCGGCGTGGTAACGGCTGCATGCTCAAAGACCTCACGTGGTTGCGGTAACTCAGACTTTCTCAAAACACCTTTTATTGCCTGTTTTATATCACCGTTGACTTCTCACTCGCTATTCTCAGTGATTCTCACCTTCTTTTTCCAGACAGTTTGGCGAGTTCAACTTTGTCTTTTTGGCAAGATTGTATTGCACGTCTTACAGCTAGTTATTGAGTTTGAATGAACCGTGGTTTACGATGCCAGACAGGCCATCGGTGAGAGGATGGTGGGTCGTCAGACAATAAAACAGTAATCCTCGCCGAGATCTGCACACCTGAGTGCACCTTTCTTGTTGGACTTGCTTTCCCCTTTCTTTGCGTGACACTTGTTATCCCAGGAGCAGGACATGACAAGTGGCATCTTCCAGCTGAAAGGCCAGCTGTAACTGAAGCGATCAATACCGTGAGATGGATGACAGCGCCGATCCAGACACTAAGGACTTTCCTTTGTTCGTCCTGACGTACTTGTAGATTTCTACCTGCAGCCTTCTTCTTTACAAGTCGCAAATGTCATCCACTTCATCACTGCCACCCTTTGAATGCTGCTACCTTATTAGTCCTTTATTCCAGAGAGCCATAAGTCATCAGGCAAGTGTCATTATTTTTGAGTGCGACATTAATAGAATCAATATTTTGACAGCTTGCCTTCCCAATTGAAGTCACAGGTATAGTGGATAATCAAATGGGGGGGATGATTGACAGGTAATAGGATAAGAACACTCACTCTCTGACATTGTCCTAGAGCCCGTTCTGTTCACCATGAAAAATTGATTTTTAGTTAGGACAGAGTTGAGAAGGTTAGTTCTCACAATTCTTAGGATTCATTGTGCAACTATTCAACAATGTGTTCGAAAAACAAGAAATTCTCAAAATTCTTTGTTTTTTAAAATATATTTTTTTCTAGAACCAACCAACTTCAATCAGTAATATCATGACATCCATCAATCGATCTGCAACTTTGGCTCTGCAGAACATTAAGTCCCGCCCACCTATCCTGTTCACTAGGAAATATTTCATGGTATATAGATATTCAGGAAATGCCGTCTCAACGTTAACCCTGAATTTTTAAATTTTTTTTAAGTATCTTTATATGGTTCTTGCAACAAACTTGACTACATACAGAGTAATCCAGTGTCTTTAGAAAAGATCAGTCATCATGTTTTATATCAATGCGCTGTGCTTGACAGTGACACTATTAGTTGGCACACAGTAATCGTATCTTAGCCATACAATATACAATAAAATTCTTGTGTAAGTGTCGTAATGCTATCATTCGTCATTTTTTCCGTTTCCTTTTTTCTTCATTCGTACAAAGGGATATGCCACCCCCTCCCCCCCTGGTGGTGGACAAATACATTACAAGCCACTCAAGTTATTTCTCCCATTAACACACATCTTCCGCTTACAACGTATGCCTTGATCATATGCTTGTAGGAACATAAAGATAGCTCACACTGTCCTCCAGTTATTACCCAGCAGCACCTACTTCTCTGGCGGTATCCTGTGGCACCCACTAAAATTTAATATGAATGGTTCATGATATTTTTTCTCTAAATGAATGGGCTGAGCCTGACATATTCATCATATATCCCATGCTGCTGTAGATAATGTAATAATTAGGTGAATCTTATTGGAATAAAGTTCTGATAATATGGGTCTGCATAGTCAGCAGGCAATTCTTTTTATTTTATTTTATTTTATTAAATAGCTTAGACTGATGAAAATGTTATTATCTTCCTTACTTTTTCCATTGCCGTCAGATTAATTGTTGTTCATTTTTTAATGGTAGGATGAAAGTCAATACTCTACTTTATCCCATAAAGTCATGAATAATAATACAAAAAAACCTTTCTCAAGGGCAAAACATTTATCTTCTAGGTGTAAAAACAGTAAGACTCAAATTACTTCACTTCTCAGCGGCCTGAATCTGAATCGTAATAATGTCAATCAATTACAATGCATAATGTGGTTTTGTCAAGGCTTTACAGATCAGTTATGCAGAGGGAAATGCATGAAATGAGAGACTAGACGGAACAGTATCTTTTAACAGATTTATGCTTTAAAGTAAAGAGTATAAGTGAAATGGGAGGAGCTACTGGGAGCTATGGGCGTGGCCTAGGCGGCGGCTGCGATGGCGGCTCCTTGAAGGGTTAGTGTTGATGCTCCAAGTTCATTTATAATCAGGGAGCTGGAGAGTATTTCTTCATTGGAAGAAGAGCAAAGAACGGCATTGAAGGTTTTTCTCAAAGGGAAATATGTTTTCTAAATGGTTCAGCCAATCAGCTGCCAGGGGGGGGGGGGGGGGTTGGAAGTGCCTTCTCTTTCCAAGTTTCCGATGATGACTTCTCAGATGGTTCTGTGCAACAAACCATCTGTTGGGTCGGGTTAGTAATTTAATGCATGGGAGAGCAACTTAAGTCCATGCGTTGTTCCTGGTTCAAGATGTGTTCTACTTTCATTATTAACTCTTGTTCTGTGAAGTGCTTGATTTGATTTCCCCCCCACTTGTTTTCCTCAGTGGATTCATTTTTGAGGGGATTTATTTCTCTGCACACTGCTAAAAGAGAGTCTGTTGTTCCTAGCTGTTATTTCTATTTCTGGTTTTATGGACATTGAGAGAGATGCAAACAAATAAAATAGACCAATACATTTTCTTTATGGGCATGTTTTTGATTTCATATTTAGAAGTACTTCTGTTTCCTTTTTGGTTGACCACACCAGGCGTAGCATCAAGAGTTTCAGAGCATCAATCTGGCTACTTCTGCTGTTTTCTTTACTTTTTTTCCTCTTTCTAGCAGTATGACTACAGCTGTTCTAATCTTGCTCTTCCAGTGTCGGGCTTTGTGTTATCTAAGCTCATGGTTTATAGTTCGACACAGACAGTCCTTACAGTACAAGGTCACACATCTATATGCTTTGAGTAATGCATTTTCTCATTACATTCGGGTTGGACTCATTTCTCACCTCCGTTTCTTATGGAAAAAAAAACAAAAACTGTGTTTTAAGGAGACGTCTCCCCCGACCGCACGGCAAATTCATCAACGTGAAAAAATGCTATTTTTTTCTTCTTTTTTTTTTTACCTTTTCACTTCACTGAGATGCTGTGAATGTGCACTGTCAGTGGAAAATAAATACCGTACCGGGTCACACACATCAGGTTAAGATCGTATGTTGATAAAAGCTACAAATGAGAAACTCATCAAAGGCCTCATTCTGTTTGGCAGTCAGGCACTCAAGAAGCACTCATTTCATCACAATGACTTAAGTCAGACTTGAGGCGGCCTTGACCGGGGCTTATTCCCAAGAGCGCTGAAATAAAACAAAACAACTTTCATGTGGAAGGCATATAAGCCAATCCTTTGCCCTGACTCTCCCTCGCATATACAGAAAGCATAAAGTGTTTATGACCCCATGTTCAAGAGGTCACATTCAGACTTTTATTCGTTTCTCTGTCATGTCAAATGCCCATATCGGCTTTCAACCGCTCCATGCATTTATGTGACTCAGGTGGTTAAAAAAATAAAAAAAATAAAAAAAAAATGCAGCGAGAGGTGCTGACCCTGACCTTCGACCCAGCAGAAACGCACATACAAATGTCAAGCCAATAACGAGCTTCCTTTTCAGGGCAACCTAAACGGGAGCGGTCGCTGACAGGTAATTCATTGGCCACATCAGACAAGAGGAGGTAGAGGCAGAAACAAATTAAACAAATGGGTTGCTCATGTTGGAGTTGCAATGTAAATACATCTAATGAACCCCACCAAGTGGCTTTCTCTGTCTTTTTCCAGGTATTATGGGGATGGAGGGAGATCTGTGAGATCCTTGGACCCTTTTCCTGAGTGGCTAAAGTCATCACATTTAGAGAATTGCTTGTTTGAAGAATGAAACAATGTTTTCTTTCCGTATATAAAGGGGGAAGGAAGCACGCATGGGTCAGTGTTAAAACCTCAGCGTGATGGCCAATCATACAATTGAACAATTACTGAGCACTTAAGGACTTGAAGACAGCAACGGCACTCTGTCTGTGTTCGCTGTGTTTCCAGTGTGAGTTGACAAATTGTACATAGAGTTTAAAAACCACATCTTAATATAATTAAACTGCAGATGTGGAAACGAGCAGGGTGTTTTTTCCCCCAATACGAACCCCCCCGTACAAATAGAGAACGGACAATGAACTGTTTCCCGTGGTCATTTGACAAGTACAAAAGGGTGGTGATTGTTGTTAGTTGTCATGGTAATAACACACATCAGTGAGGTCGTAAACAGTGTGGTCGCAGCTCGCCAAGTCGGCTGGCTAGTTAGTTAGCTAGGTAGCTTTTTGGTGCCGCAAAGACTGAAGAGGAAGAACCGCTCCAAGTGATTTGTCCACTCTACTCCTTTTCTGTTTCTATGATTTCACCTTGACCCACCCTCCGTTTAGAAAAGATCATAAATTATCATATTTCAAGTCTTCGGACTTTGGTGTTTGAGGGTATTTTAGTCTTTTAAAGAGAAATTTCTGGAGGATCTTTCTTCTTCAATGAATCCAGACCTGGCTTTATAATTTGCCGTCGGTATAGAGTCATTGAAGCCGACTAACAATGGGTAGCCCAGGCAAAACTCTTTCTCCAGCTGGGAGAATGGACCCTGACCTGCAGACCAGACGCACAAGGTCTGATAATTGGTCCAATTCAAATGGCTTTATAGATTTTTAACATTCACATTTAGATTGTCTGCTTTGCATTTGAGAGGTCAGAGGTGATGCTTACCTCTTTGGCCAAAGCATTACTTTACACTACCTCACGTGTTATCTCCACTGAGTGGAAACATGCCATGAGAGATAAAACTGTATCAGCAGTTAATTCTGAAGGGGAAGTTAGATGACTGCAAAGTGAAACAGTTATACAAACAAATTATATAGTTATACATACTGAAATTATATTTATATCCAAATGTTTCAAGCTCCATATACTTGAATACATTCTGGTGTTTGTTATGTGCTACTTTAAAAGCACACTTTTAGTTTAGCTGTTAACAATATGGCGCAATGAACAGCTTCTAAAATTATTACTTAATTAACCATAATCCCCAAATAGATTTTAAAAGGGATCATTTAATATATTTGCCTATTAGTGTTTCCCTACAGACACATTTCCTTTACATTTTTTAATACTTGAGTATACTCTTTAATAAAATAATAAATGAACAAACAATGAACAACAAAAACTAGTGAAGGAATGAATTACACTCAGAGAAAAAGCTGAGTCAATGCAAACCACCCATGATGCGTAGACAGAAGTACAATACACGGGAGGTAAAGGTTGGAATGATTTTGTTCTTTTTCTACATTCTTATTTTGGGTTTTGAGCACAGACTTGGTGGGCTTTTCAATATTTGATGCAGTCTCGCTGAAATGAAACATTAAAGCCCAGATGTCAGACTATTTAGCAATCCCGTCTCTGTAAACAGACGAGATGCTCAAAGAATAGCAGAATTCACATATTGTGCAGAGGAGTAGCTTTATACTTCATAAACCAAAACAGCACTGCTGTCGCTTTTTGATTCTTCATTTGTATGACAGACAAAATATAACAGCATTTTTACCATCTGGTATAGGCTGCAAAAACATTTATGTATTTGATTTTTTTTTTTACAGGGCTTGCATGCTCCTTCTCAGAATCCTTTCCCATGCATAGACACACTTGCTGTATTTTCTATACTGCAGCTGCTCAATACATATGCTTTGTCGTCTGCCAGTCGTGTAGAAACTCTAGCCATTTACGGTCAATTGCCTTTCCTCGGAGCACCTTAATAAAATTTGTTGAGGGTGCAGAGTGCTCATTTTCCACAACCAGAATACACTGTGACAGTTAATTCCCTCAGTCCAACATGGTAAATAAGGGTAAGAGGGGAAATTGACTCTTTATTTAATACACTCAATAATTGGTTTCATAAGGATACTTTCAAGCACATAATCGAGGGTACATTATTCCTAATTAACATTGTTCCTAATTATCAAATAAAAACACAATCAACATCCGCTTTTAAGAATCACCCAGTATTAGTTCACAGGTAATGTGCACCTTTTTTTCCATTGACCAGTGAGTGACCCATACATACAGTAAAAACAGCAGATCACAAAGGTAAATGGCTACAGCAGCCGCTGAAGAATTCCATAGCATGCAATGGGATTCGAGCAGGTAACATTCCTGCATCTCTGCCCAGAAAAAACAATGTTGTCAATTGTTGAGTACAGCAAGCGACGTGCAGAGCAAGTGACTGTTAATCAAAGTTGTGGTATGAAATTTGCGTGGTATAATAATTAGTAAAACAAGTGGGAAAGTCGACTTAGGGGAATGGATAGAGAAGGGGTCAAAGAAACACAGGACTTTCACCCAGGAGAGCACTTCGTGTCCCATGCAAAACGAAAGTTAAATGTTGATTTAAGATAAGATACTCCTGTATTAGTCCCACAGTGGGGACATTTACAGGGTTACAACAGCAAAAGGGGATAGTGTAAATAACAAAAGCATCAGTAGCAGATGCAAAATACAGTAATAATAGAATATGTATACAGTAAAGAACCAATTAACAGTTAAAAGCAGCTAAAAAGAGTTAAAAAAAGACGTACGTTTGTAACAAACACCGTTACGCTTGTTACGTAACGTTGCCTAGGGAAGTCAGCTTAGGGCAGTTGTTGTTCATTTACGAATGTTTCATTATTATTTTAACCCGAACCATGATCTGTTTTTCTTTTGGTTACACTAAACCATTTCATTGTGCATTTATGCAAGCTTGAATCCCAATATGAAATATATTCATAAAATGCATTTTTGGTTCAGATATGTCAACAGTCAACATCCTGTGGTTTGCAGTTATGGACAATGCCAACGGTTTGTTATTTTTTTTCTGGAGGCAAGGTTCTGCACCTTCACTGAAAAGATGATGAAATCTCCAACAGACGGTTTATTATAGAAGAAGCTGTCTGTACATTTCTGCTTCCCACTGAATTCTGACGTTTCGAAAACACATTTTATGAGTCTGCTCTGTTAAAGATGAACATTTCAGACGAAAGCAAAGTCTTACTTCTTACATTTACAAAGTGATGGACACAAAACATAAAACTTAAACTTTTATACAAAAAGAAAATAATTGAGTAAATTAGGATTTTGGCTATCATTTATACTTCTGTGCCTTGCCAGAGAGCTGACATGTTTACTGTAGGAAGTACAACATATTTCTTAAACTTGATTGGATCCTTGTGTTTTGTCTATAACCAATGTCAGTCCGACATCTTGGCTCAATCAAGTAAAATAAAAGCAGAACTGCGATGAGTTTCTTGTGGAAAGCTATAAACCAAGTTCTAAAAGCAACAATATCCAAGTTACATACCATCTTGTAGCAAATGTCAAGCAAAAAGGAACGTGGCCTGGTCCTGTTTTGGACTATTTGTCTGCTGTGACATGGACACGTGGGGCCCCATAGTCCACAGGGAACCATAACATACCCTTCTGACACGGCTGCTTTACTTAGTCCAAATGCTTTCTCCAAATGTCAAAAACCCAGATCTATGTGTGCTTTCATCTTTGCACGTTTGCATGAGTCTCTCAGGGATGTAAGGATGAACTGATACAGAGTCTTAGAAGAGTCTTAGAGAGTCTTCGTGGACAAACATTAATCAGTCAAAAATCATCCATCATAAGCGGAGCAGATCAGGGTCAGAAATAGCTCCACTTGAGTATCTTTTACATATTAACTGTGTGTATGAGTGGGGGGAAAAAAGAGGGAGTGAGTTGTCCGTGAGACCACCACATATGGGGGTCAGGGGCAGAGCACAGCAGTCTAGCCAGCAAGTCATGCATGCAAGCAGGCAGTTATGAGTGGGGAGCTAGTTGGTATGAAGGTACGAAAGTTTATATATGAACTTTTAGAAAAGTGCAATGAAAAGCAATGCTCTTTTCTGAGAGCCGGCGGTGTTGTGTGTGGCCGTTGCAGTATTGAATAACATCTTGTACTGTCTGCTAAGAACACGACCCCGCCTGGGAATGCAGGAGGTCGCCTCCATGGGGGAAAGTGGAGATACAGGGACCATTCACCTTCTTTCCCTTTCTAAAAGGACCTCTTCCTGGGTATAAGGGACAGTAAATGGCTCTTAGCCCCGTTTAGATGCAGGTAAGTGCACCCGTAAAACAATGGGGGGATGTAGCTTAAGTAAGCTGAGCAAGTGAGACACTAAGGTTTCAGGAGAATGCACGCACTCATGTTCCTCTCAAGGCCCCTTGGTTAAAAGCTTCTTCTAAATGGTTTGTGTTTGTTCGACAAAGAGAACCGAGCCGCCATCATGCTACCGCATCTACAATTCTAATTAAGTGTTTCACTTCGAGTCATTTGACTTGTAAATTGATGAATTCTGTGCAGGCCCCTTTTCCTTTTAACTTGTGGGATGCTGGCAGCAAAACATCTCTTCTGTTGTGAGATGAAAAAAAGTGTTTTGTAACTAACGTCGGATGAGTGGATTCTCACGTCGTCTAATAAATACGTTAATTGCCTCCCTATTTCGGGAATGCCTTAATGTTTTAAATATGCACTTCATGTGTAAATTTTCTGTAGTTGGTCCAGTTGAGTGCGATTGTGTCTATTTCAAGCACAGCATCGCTTGAAAAACAGCTTATAGTCAACATCTCCTGGATTTACAGTTTAAAAATATGTACAACACGCAGACAAAGCCTCTGCAACGAGTAGAACGGGGAACCTGGGGGGCATCGAGAGTTCGCCTCGAAGCGCCATCTTTCTCCTCAAACATCCGCCGGTTTGTTTTCTTTTCTGTCACTCTCTCAAGCTTGTTAAGATTTGAGGAATACTCCTATTATCCCCGATGCATTGGAAAAAAAAAACATGCTTCTCCCGCGCAAGGCCGTCTCTGATGCAACCCGGCTTCTGACATCGTTTCATGACTCAGAGTCTTCTCGGGCTACGACTGACAAAGTATTCCATAAATAACCGGCTTTAAAGGCAGAATGTGTTGAGATTTTCTGCCGTTTTATCACATTTCTCTGCTCCGCCAGGCATCTACAGATAGAACCGGTTCTGTGGGCTCCGGATTAGATAATGTCTGAAGACACAAGTGCTAGAGAATGAAAGGGACAAAGACCGATGGTTCCCTTGGTATTATCACTGTGGTGCGTGGGACTATTTCAGGGCACATCTACAGCATTGTTTTTGTACAGCTAGATGCCTCTTCCAACACCCGCAAGTGTGGGCGCAGCGGCCACAGCCACGTCGGCCGGCTTTCATGTGGCCACGCATTACCATTGTAGCAGCCTCGAGTGCATTTCACTCTCGCTCTAATTGATCCTCGCGGTGTAATATTAAATGAAGAGAAGGGGATGCTGTCAGAAGCCGCAAAAAAAGCCCCGGCTTGGCCTCCTATCAGTCAGTTAAGTCATTATCATATGCCTTTGTTTAGAGTGACATGCTTTAGGGCGGGGCTTAGCTCGTCCATTGTCTCAGCATCAGAAAGCGCTCGCAGTGCTCACTAATGACCAGTAATCCCACACCCTGCTTACCACTGTGTCATTTTTCCACTAATGTATTAGTGTGATAGCCAAACCTAACAGAGAGCTTAAAGGGGGGGCTAATGATTGCTTTAATCCTCTCAGAGAGCACTTCCAAACTTTGCTTCGTATGTATATTTAAGTGTTTTTAACCCAAAACTCTTTCATGACAGCGCTGAGAGCAATTACCACCGATCCAGTTGTGTGCTGTGGCAGAGTCGTCCTTGGGCTGCTGCGCTCTGTTCTCCCAAGCAAAGGGAATGGAAGTTAGAAAGTCTAGCTACCTATCAACTGCTCTTAAAACGGGCATCTTTGGACACGTGTCTGTTACACAGAAGCATCTGAGAAGCTGTCATTGGAAACGGTTTGGAAAAAGGACGGGTGCTGTCAAAAACACTTGGCAGGTGATTTGATGAACAATCTCTCAATCAAACTCTTGCCGAAGCCGGTCTTGACAAGAGCGAAAACACAAGTCTCCATGGAAAGAAAGCCTTTTTCAGTGTTGTTCTTCACTCTTCTTACAATGAAGAAATACTAACTGATGCCACTGCAGAATCCACGCTAACACCTTTAGGAGCCGCCGTTGTTATTTTGAAGGAACAGTTGCCTAAATGTTGCCTAAATGTAATTATGAGAGAAGTATCAAAACGTAAATGCTTATCATTGGTACTCAATCAAAGATCACACTGAAAGAAAGCTTCTCATCTTCCAATGGATTACATTTGTTTGATAAAGTTGTTCATAAACTGACAGCAGTTGGCTGTATGTCCTACTTTGCTGGATAGAATAGGTAGTGTATAGAATAGGTAGTGTATAGAATAGAAAGTGTGTAGAATAGATAGAATGGGTAGTATGTAGAATGGGTAGTGTGTTGACAGAAGACTTGTCGTTTCTTTAATTGAGGACAGTTTGACTGTTGGCTGCTATTTCCACTCCACCGTTATCGATCTGGTAGCAATTACATTTTTGATCCTTGCACATCTCTGCAAAAACACCTCTCTCTCTGTCCCCTCCATTTCTTTTTTTCCCTCCCTTCTCTCCCTCCAGAAGGCTGATAATTAGCTCTCATTGGCGTTGGAAGCTCATTAATACCTCGTCACCAACCAGAGAGAGAGAGCGTGTCATTGATTCGATTCTCACCCGATCGTAACCACAGAGACCCCCACGCTCTCCGTTTCTTTCCCATATCCCCGGCTGGACGTTAATGAGACGGTGGAAGGCGGGCAGGATTCTGCTGACTCCGCCGTGCTCAGAAGATGTGAACCAGCCTTATAATTACTAACGTGCACACACAAACACACACACACACACACACACACACACACATACACACACACACACACACACACACACACACACACACACACACACACACACACACACACACACACACACACACACACACACACACACACATCCGAGATGCTGTCGAGACGTACCACTCTGAATAACCATGCCCTTAATATCTGTTCAAAGCAGCAGAGAAGCCTTGGGGAGGATGCTGACATTTACTACATGAAAAGAATTAAGATCCACAAGTTGGATCAAACAAAGTAAATATCGCACACATAACTCCAAAAGCATTTTTTTTTTCTTTATCAGATAATCCTTGAAAGTTCTGCGTTTGCCAAAGCAAACAAGTAGAATTGGGAGGAAAATGTATAAGCACATCGTCTTACTTTTGAATTGGAGCACTTTTTGAAGCCACAAAGCACTGAGTTTTATGGAAAACACTGTCTCTGTGAGATTAATTCATTATAAATTAATATTTTAAGGGCACTGGGACGACACGATTAGGGCTGAAAGCAAGTAGGTGAAGTAAATAATATACCGCTGACCCCGGCCCACCCCTGTAAATCAAGCAGCGACTGTATTAAAAAGTTGGCGCTGTAACATTCTGTTCGTATTTTATGGAAGTTCATAAAACAGTCATCAGTAAGTCCAGATCTGAGCGAGAGCTTGATTCACAAGAGCAGATTGAGTTATGAGTGATGAAAGGCAACGTTGTTGGACGATCTGAAACCACGAGAGGAACCGTGTCAGTAGATGTGATTCAAAGCCGCGCGATCTCTTTTGTATCCCTCGCATGTGATCGGCTGAGAGCGGAGGGAACGCCACTGGATTCAAACAGGAAGTGAAGCATCAGCCGATGTAGTTGACGAACTGATGAGCCAACATTTCCCACCAGCTGTGAGGAAGTTAAAAAAATAAGCATCTAGCTCTCTTTCCTATGTCACTTTCAGCGAGAAGCATCGATCGACTCCCAGGAGCATCTGTGTGAAAACGTGCACCATTATCACCATATTAGAATATCGGGTCCCACATTTCACTGCATGTTGAGAGTCGCCATTCAAATCAGGTATTAACACTCCCTCAACCCTTCGACCCTATTTGTCTGGAAGACATACCGTGGCCCCAAACTGGATTTGGCCTTCTAATTGTTAACCCTTCAATGTTTTCAGCCAGGTGATTATGCACATAAGGCAACATACGTATTAATAGCATAGCCAATAGATCCCCTTAAATGTGGCGTACTGTTCCTTTAATTAGAACGTAAAACTGGGTACTTTAGTCCAGTGTAATTTGGGACCTGTTGGATGTAATTACACACTCCATGATGATCTTTCCATTACCTCCCCGCCCCCAACCATCTCTTAAACACACACACACACACACACACACACACACACACACACACACACACACACACACACACACACACAGAGCCCTGGAGTGACATTGTTTCCTGCTGCCCTTTCTTATCCCAGCCTGTCAGGAAAGGTTTAGCTTGCTTCCTTCCTTCCTTCCTTCCTCGTCCCCTTCTTCCTCTCCTCAGCACCACCACCTCCATCTGTATTTTTCCACGCCCATGTCTTATTTATCCATTCCTCTCAGATAAAGGTCTCGGGAGATGAGAGACATCTGCTGCGCGCACTTTGAAGATGCATCGCGTTGCTCAATTACGTGCGGGGGCCAAGGTCTCGTTTGCATTCAGTGGCATGGAGAGTGCATCGCTAACAGGTGGTGGGAGAGAACGCGCATGGCAGAACGTTTGATAAATAAAATATATTATGGTAATACTGCCGAGGAGAGGCAGGGATGTGACTACTGCTAAATTGGCACGCTCGGCATTCACAGCCGGGGAGAGGAGAGGACGGGGTTGGAGGAGGTGGACGCCGGAGACTCACACAATCACACACCCGCAAATGCCCATGCACTAAATCCATAAACACTGTGAAGCATCCCCCCCCCCCCCCCCCATGTAAATATGTGCATGTGTTTACACTCCTACAGTAAGTACATTTGCACACATGTCGGAATACATATTCAAACATGCTTATTTATGAAAATGCATGCAAATGAACTGAGATGTTGATGGACTGGAAGGAAAAAAACAAAAACAACAATCACTGGTTTGACTAGTGTCGGCAGATGGACTGTAGCGTCTTCTCGGAGCGTATCCCATTACCTATTTCTCAAACCCCGAGCCTCGTTCCTGGACACCAAAAAGTTGGACGGGCACTCTACCATCAAGCCAAATGAGGAATGTGCATTTAATGAGAGGGGGGCGTGATGGTGGGGGGTAGATTAAACCGACTTCTTCAAATCTGTTACACATGCAGGCATGCAGACACATACGGAGACGCACATTTGGAGACATGCAAAAGGGAAACGAAGCAACAAAACAAGTTGTCTCTAAAAACTCACACACACACACACACACACACACACACACACACACACACACACACACACACACACACACACACGAATGGATGCAAACACCCAGAATCCCAGAGGTGACTTGAGGTCAAAAGCCGTTAGACTGGAGGGTGGGGAGGGGGGGGGGGGGGAAATCACATCGGGAAAATGAGAGGCCTGCAATTCATCATGCGTTTGATCTTTTGCCAGACGTTATCGGTCCTTTTGGGTCGTATCTCACAGAGGCAAATTTGATTGGTTTATCAAATTGGTAACGGTTTCACATGATAAGCCATAATCAATCAATCAGAAATGCAATAATGATTCTGTCTCGGCAGCATCGGCGGCAGATTTGTCACAATGTCATAATGACTGACGTGGTCCAACTGTCAGCTACATTTATATTCCTTTGATATTGTTGTTTTAGTTTTAATTTTATTGTTTTAATGTTTTTCATAATTATTTTATATGCGCTTCTTTTCAATACTTTAATGTTTTATGTAAAGCACTTTGAATTGCCTTGTTGTTGAAAGGTACTATACAAATAAAATTGCCTTGCCTATTAGCATGTGACTTTAACGGTCCAACAAACAACATCCAGGCACCCGATCCAGTTTGACGTAATAAATTATATAAAATCCTATCATCATAATGACTCTTTAAACCCCGTGTCTTCACTTTGAGAACAATGCCTCAGCATTGTGGTGATTCGGCCCCAGATCTCAGGGTGAGTTTGAGGCGTTTTGAGTTGTCAATCACGGCTCTAATGAGAAGGGCACAGCGAGGTTGGGGACGAGGTTAATAAATGACAAACAAACACGAGAGAAGAAGGTCCTCTGTTCTGCCCCCGATACCTGCCTGCTACGGGGGGAATCAGGCCCAGATGTGAGATCCCCGGCGACTCCCGGTGGAAGTTGTGACTTTCGGGGGGTCAAGCCGGGGCGGCTTTGTGCGCTCCCTCATGGCACACAGCTGTGCTCGCCATCCTCACCTCTGACCCTGCGACCCCCCCCCTGTACGCGTTTAGTAGGAATGCCGGGGTGATTGGCTACTTCGCTCCCCTTTTCATTTCCTGTCGCTTCAGTTTTCACTTACAGCCCCGCAAAGTCTCCCGAGGTTCTCCACCGCCCGCTCGTGCCTTAAAGGGATTTTCTCAGCTATCAAGGAAGAGCCGGCAGCTTAAATATGAATTATGGATGGATTTGAGACTAACAGTAAATCAATAATGTCTGCTCAGGAATGCATTACACTTGTGCAACTCATTATTCAATAAGCAATAAACCGGCACCCTAATCCACTTTATTCACGTGTTGGAGCGCAGTTAACCGAACTGACCCGCTTTGATTTTTCAGATAAAAAGGTCACGCATTGTTCAATATCGCACCGCGGTGGATAGAATACATTTACACCTCAAGGTTTTGTTTTTTTTCCATACAGCAGCGATCTTTGACGCCATCTCTCAGGCGCAGAGCCTCGGTATCCCCGAAAAAAGTTTCTGTTCATAGCTCCACCGAATTACAGCAGATTGTATCCCTTGGCACGCCTGGATACATTAGTTGCCCCTTGTTGTAGTCTTGGCAACTCTGCAGCACGCACTCGAACTCCAGAGAACTCAGCGCAATAACAAAAGAGCTGCAATGAGTGAAGGAAAGAGGTAGATTTTTATTGTGTTCAAGGACGAAAAGTTGGTCTAGTCATGGTACGGTATAAAACCCTTACACTTGCCTGTTTTAATGAGCTAAAATGTGAAAAATAAACCTCGCCCGGCATCTGGTTTCCAACGAGACACCTCCCCCTCAAAAAATGTGCCAATCTCTTTAATCATGTAATGTAATTGAAGCAAAATGTGCCCAAGAGTTCAATTTGTGTCCGTGTTTATCGACTTGACTTCGATAATGGCAATATTGCATATACGTTGACAAAGAGCCAATTTTATGATGTTATTTTATGTGCTCACTACATTTATTCTCCACCTCGAGAGCGACCCTGGTTTTTAAAAGCCGATGTAAATCCGAGGTTGGGAGTTTGTGCGTCGGGCCACCGTGTTTTTACTAAATCCTAACACTGAGCTGAATCGGTGCTTGAAACTGCAGTTGGGTGCATGCGAGAGAATTGGAACACATGGTGATGTGTCACAAAGGCTGTTTGCGGTTTCATCGAAAATCAGATAAATTATGTAATTTAAATGGAATGTAGCAAGTCGCCTTAAAGCTTTTTCCCTCGGAGACGGAATGAAAATAACTTTTTTTTTTTACTCCCTTGAAAAAACCCTCCCCATTACCAACTAGCCCTCCTTTCTAGGGGAATGAAAGGATGGGGATTTAGACTGCCACAGATGATGGATGGGTAGCGGTGGTGTAGATGAGGTGAGATGTGAGACGTTGCTCGGTCACTTTTCTTTTTTTTCTTCTTTTTGTCTCTTTTGAGGCCAAATGAAGATGAAAGAGAAAGGCGTTTAAACCCTTTGCCTTTGCGTTTCATCCCCTGTGAGGCTGGGCTCCGTTGTCTCCGAGATGCCTGGGACAAATCCATTAGCGTTTGCCGTATCTCAGCTACTGCAGGCGTCACCTCCGTCAGCAAGCGAAGGGAGACGGAGGCAGATAAACACGGCGACGCCGAGACAGGTGCCAAGTGCAAAATAAGAACATGCACAAGTTTGCCGAAGCTGACCGACGAGACAGATCCATCCTTAATTACCAAAGGTGCTGTCAATGGTGTAGAAATGAATAAATAAAATACAAAAGATATGCGTTTGGTTAATATAAACTTTTAAAGTCGGATGAATGCTACTTTTCGACAGACATCTGTTGAAATTGTATAAGTCAAAACATTTTCATACCATAAAATTGCAATTGTGATACCTCTTTCCCCTCGTTTAGCTCGAAGTCTCTGCGATGCCGTTCAAACCACAAAAGCAGCTGCAATCCTACGACTGAAGCCGCGACTCAAACTAAGCAGAGTATTTAACGTCGGGTAGTTATTTAATGTAGATTATCCTTCAGTAGGGAAACTCTGGGATTTCACCAGAGCAGAATGTTTCCATAGTGTCTGTGAAGTTGTGACGACCTTTTAAACGAGTTAAAGTACAAACATTGTGATATAAATCCACATCATCCTCCTGCTGATTTGAACACTCGCAGGCAGAGCAATACGTGCGAAAATATGCACAGCACCTCCAGGAGACCACGCGGCGTTCTGATACATTTAAAGTTTAAAGGCGCACATTAAAATTCAAAGTTTCACTAGTTAGTGACTTGACATTTACAGAGGACCCGGGGATCGTGATTGAATTCCTCGGTGCTGCATTAAGCTATTACAGAGTGAATGTAGCCTGTGCTTTTTTTCCCTCCCTTGTAAATCCACAGCTGTATAAATGGAAGAGACTTGAAAGACTATAACAATACTCTCCACTTAGGAGGGCAAACGCAGCCAGTCAGCAGTTAACTTGTTGTTGTACGATGTGACATGAACGTGAACTGCCCTCCTCTACTGGAGCGACCAGATTTTCATCCAGTTTAAATAAACGTAACCTTTTTGTCCTTGTTCCACCCATTAAGACACTGAAAACCCCTCATTTCTTTTGTGCAGTTATGCTGCTATTATGGTAATGGATGAGACATGTCATAGAAGGGGAAAACAGGGGAATATTGGAGACATCAACAGGAAATTCTCACAACTGCAGTTCATTTTCTGGCCCTCTCCTGACAACTTGTGACAGAATAAGGAAGTCGGTGATAGCGAAGTGTTAAAAGGTTTGGAAGGAATGCATGAGTGATACAATAAGAGGCGGGGGCTGGTGTCTGTGACTCTGTTAGTACCAGCACATAAGTGCTGTATCATTACCTACATTTGCATAAAAACCTCGTCATAGCATGATTGATATTGCGATTCCAGTGGCAGCTGTAAAATAAAAGTGTATATCTATGCTTGGGTTTATTGACTCAACAGTCAAGCCAATATTCTGACGTTACTAAACCATTTATTTCTACTAGAATCTAGCAAAACACTGCAACTAGCCACAGAAACTATAAATATACATATATACACAGTGGTTGTTTTAGTTTTAAATGTACAACTTAATTCAACTTTGTCGTATATCGTCATAATTGAATAAAACAATCAAACATCCAACACATGCACAAAGCACAAAGTACGATTGTGTACCTGTTGTTACGAAGAATAATATTTTTAAAAGAAACGTACAAAAATAATACATGCAAATAAAGATTTAAGGTAGTGTAGTGTACCAGATGTTTGCCTCAAACAGCCCTGACCCTCCGTGTGAATGCAAAGGTCTCGCATTCAGCATTTTGTCAACCTATCTGATTTTGTTTTGTTTTTTTTTCTGTGTGGTTAGCTCCGTGACAGTTCCAGACAGGCAGAGAGAGCATACTAAGACTGAATAATAGCTGTAGTTGGCAGTTACATTATTGCCTTTGTACATCAAACCGCTGATGCTCATTGAGGGAATTCCAACTTTATCAAATACACCGTCTGCTAGTCATTTAAAATGAATAATAGTTTGAGACAGCTTTAATTAGAACTTTGTCAAACAAATGGAGTTAAACAGGCTTCGCAGGAGAAAAATCATTCTCGACAAACAGTTCATTTGTCACATCTGACTATTTCCCCCTGGGGGAAGTGAGATATGTCATTATTTATTCAATAATCTATATTTTTTGTCTCAATGTGTACATTTGTTTTCCTGAATTCCAGTATTTGCTTAGATTCAAGTCTTGCATTACTTCCCATGAGTGACAACAAACAAGAACAACTGATTGTCATCTACTTTGCGGTCCTTTGATCGGAGGGTCAAAGGTCAGACTTAGGTCGTGGACACAATAACAATTTTTTTTTTTTTTTGCTTTTAACACGGTTAGTCTCCGAGACTTGTGTTTTTATTCCTCTCGGCCCTGAAATCTAATCAGGCTGACCTGAAAAAGACCCCTCGTTTTAGTCTTAATAAATCTGCTGCTTAAACGATTGAAACAGAGCTATGTAACATGTTGTCAACTTTAAACCGCCGGGCAACGGAGAGTTCGCGGCATCCGTGATGGCTGGAATGATTACATGCTTTTCTGCAATTTATTTTAATACATTGTGCATACATGCCATTGGCAGAAGTAAGGGGAGCACATTTTTTCTGTCGTCGGTTTAAGTGGAAGCAGTCCAATGGAGTTACCAGAGTCTTCATAATCAGGAAGAAAATTCAATTATTTAACATCTGTCATTAAGACCCTCTTGTTCTCGTTGAGCACTTAAGCAGACTGGAACTGTAACATGAAATTAATGGTGCGATTGTGCAAAAAAAGGTCTCTTTTGTGAGTCCAAATTCTTACAACATTAAAATAAACGACTAGCTTAAGGATTTGCAATACAATCATTTTTGCAGTCTTTAGCTAAACTTTTTTTTTTTCACCATTGCTGCTAATGATAAAATAAGAACAAGACCATTGAGGGGAGAAATATTTTCTCTCCGAGAACAATGAGAGATTTTCGTCCCCCTCACAAGCTCACACCATCAGTGTTTCCACTGTGTGTTTCCTCAGACAAAAAGGTTCATGTTTCATTCAGAGGTCCTGTATCTGCCGACACGGTCCCCTGCACTGCCCCCTCGCTCATCCACTCACAGCCGCGTCCTCACCCGTCGGATACAGCACAAACACGTACGCTCGCTATCCTGTCACAGATAAGGGTTTTTCGGGTTTGAGCCGCAGTGCGCGACGCTGCGCGTTATCTCTGCTGCCATAACTCGGGTGTCCGGTGTTTTCTTTTCAGAGAGAGCAGGTTGTGATACGGCGGCGGTGAGGTAATCACAATACAACCATTCCAGTGATTGATACTTCCCCGCAAAGCCTTCTGGGATGCCATGTTTTTACAGGAGGAAAAAAAAAAAAAAAAGGGCGAACAGTTTTTTGTTTCTCCAAAATGAAAAACAAATGGAGCTGGATGGAAAATTGCAGAGGGATGGAAAGGGATCACTACTTTCTGTGGTTTCCATGTCAACCACAAGGTCGCATACCAGAAATCAGGATCCCCCCACGGTGGAATGAGCCTTTTCTGTTTCGATGGCAGCACATTTTTAGCGCTGTCAGCGTTGCCATCATGATGGAAATTGGCCAGTTAAAAAACGTTGCAAGACATTTCCACGTTCCACCAGCAAGGGAAGCTTGAAGTGGATGAAAAACTTGAAATCCTTGACATCCAACCATGCCTTAGCGTAACACAACGTAACCACAATAGCATGCTGCTCTATGGCATTTTCTCATTGTACCCCAGAGACAGTAGACCAATTACCTCATTAGGTAATGTGTCTCCTTAACTGATTGGTCTGGGGAGAGAGACTGGCAGAAAGAGAGAGAGAGAGAGAGAGGATAAGAGACAGTCAAAATGAAAGGGGGCGAGAGCTGGGGAATGTGACTGTTGTGTTGTGTAATGAGCGAGCTATGGGCTCTTTTTCAAAGCGTTCAAAACAGCGTTCAATAGCTACCAGATGGCTGAGGGAAAACATAGTGATGGAACTTGATTTACTCTAAGCATTTTCTCTTAATTTTCCTCGAGCTGCGACGTACTTAACACCACTAAGACCATTCCTTTACAACGTATTCTAAGGGGGGGGGGTCTAAGAGCAATGAAGAGTGCCATCAGGTACTTTCGTGCTTCGTAGATTTATTGAAAGAAATGACATGATATGGCACGCGCAAGCTTGCCGTCTTTTAAAGTCGATAATGTGCTTAGAATAATAACGTATTAATCAGAGTCGCCGCCATCGCTCTGCAGCTAAATGTGCTTATATTTTAATACCCTGCATAATTTCTGCTTCTAAAGTACCCCGCTGGGTGAGGTAAAAACATTTCTCAACCTCCCGTCAAAACGTCTTTGTCTTCTTAATATGCAGAGCCGTGGAGGTGCGGGGCTGTTTTTCATTGCAGCGCTTTGTGAAAGTGTTGAAGCATTGGCGGCATCAATCGGTGATTTCCACTTCCTCTGGGGTGTGTGCCAGCATGGCAGGGGCAGCCCGGGTCAGGGCTTGTGTGAGCCAATGACAGGACTCGGGGGGGGATGAGGTCATAAGTTGGGCTTGAGGATCTCTTGGGTGTCCCATATATGTCATCAGGGGTCCGGTAAACCCAACGCTTTGCTGATAGATCGCCCCTCTGGCGGAGAAATTGTTTTCGAGGAAGTGCTGAGTCATTGACGGAGACCCAATCACATATCTGACATATCTTCCCAAGCAAAGCGTTCGCAGCCGAGAAACGGAGGCGACCAAAGGTGCGCTTCACGCCGAGTTCCACACAGCTATGCACAAAAGTCCGAAAAACTGCGCTCCTATGGCTGATTTTATCAGACCTTCTCGACTATATTAAATTACCCAGAGTGCTCGCCTCCTTGTCTCGTCACAGCGACTGCTACGTGGCGCTCCAATTGCTCCTGGCTGCCAGGATGGCGGTGTCAAGGAGTCTGCAAACACAAGTCAATTACCCCAATTAATCTGGCGGGAGAAAGGAATGGAGATTGTTTTGCTCGAGTCAAAATAAACACAGTCTCCTTCCCCTTTAGCATTCGCACAAATTCGCCGTCAAGTCGGCGCAGGCTGCTGCGTTTTTTGGGCCATTTTAGCAGGATGAATGTGCACATTTAGCTGATGGAGAGATCGCGTCACGCATTACGTGCCGGCAAGATATGTACATGTACGAAATGTACAAGACTTGTTTAGACTCGGAGTCTCTCCTCTGGCATTATCAACTGCAGACAGAGTGAACGGGTGAGGACAGACTTTGCAGAATGAGTTGGCTACAGATGGAGAGGATCATATCTTCAAAGGGACAGCAGTGCAGTTTGGTTTGATGCAGAGCACTTTTTACGAGAACGGCGTGTTTCAAATCATCTTTCACGTTGGGAAGAGCAAAAGAATCTAGCGCTGTAAAAAAAATAGGAGGTTAAAAAAAAAAAAAAAAGATGCAAGCTGTGCTGAGGAGAAACGTTTCGTTGGTTCTTGCTGCTCAGGTGGAGCGGCGGGTCCTGAGGGGGTTTCACTGGCTGCGTCTCCACCCTGCCGTATCGTCCCAATGAAAAGCAGGACCCCGGTAGGCCATTTGGGCTCCGTCTGCGTCAGCCAATCGCACGGTGACCAGCTGGTGGTTTATTGGTCGGAGCATTCTGTCGAGCGTTCTCGTTAAACTCCTGAACCTTTCTTGTAGCCCCGTACCTGCTTCTACAAAAAACCCAGCAGTTGACGATGAACCCCAAATTTGCCGATCCAGAGCGCGGACCATGTGGCAACAGTGATAAAAGCGCAGAGGGACGGATCAAAGCTCCCAGTGACCTGGAGTGGAGGTTCTGAGCTTCCAGACATCCAGAGTTATTTTTAATACGAGTTACTCGGCATATGAGGCCCGTATGCATGTGAGTAACTACAAAAGCAGAGTTGAGCTTTGACATCCGTAAAATATTGACTTCATAGGACTGCCTTTTGATAGGGGATGCTCTGGCTATAAGCCATTACTCATGGATTATTGAACCGAGTGAAGACATTCGTCAGCAAGCTGTAACCTGATAGTCTGTCACCCTGTTTGCTTACCCACCTTTCAACAGTAGAGGGATACGACCAAACACCCTCTTTTGCAGCAGTCCAAAGCCCCTAGTCCTCGATTATCCATCAAACCACATGCATATTACAATAGGTGTCTGTGAAAAAGCCTCTGCTGATTAATCTTAATGCTGAAGGTCCAGCATGATTTCACTTTGTCTCCAAATTATTCCAATGCACTCGTACCCTCCTGACTTCTCTGGGTCGGCTTAAAAAAAGAAAAAGAGAAAATCCCTGATAAAGAGATATGCGAAATAAAACTCAAATGTGTGACCTTTGCTCTCCCACTCCACACTGAACTCTCTTGACTTCTGAGGGGGAAAAGGCCACCCGTTTCCTCAGCTGTTCCTGGGTTTCCAGCCATCGGATAAGCCGATCCGGCAGGCTCATTTTCCGACTCCCCCTACTCTCTGACCTTTGTACTCTCGGCGTAATTGCCTCTGAGTTTGGACGGACCAGTGTCTCTAAAAGCAGATGATATCTCAGTGCGGCTTGTGATAACAGCAAGGAGTTCTCCTTCACCTCCTCCTCCCTGACCGCGACACAACAGTTCTCGAGAACACGTTGACGTTGGTGGTAGAGGAAGTAGCTGTCTGCTGAGGAAACAAAGTTTCTGTTACTCCAGACCCACACAAAACTCTGGTTTTCATTTCCACTCGGGGGATAAAACTTTAAAGCTTTCCATCATGCACCTTTTAGCAGCACTTATGGTGCGTTGTTACGCTCGTCTTAATACAGATGTCAAAATCCCCGTCCTTCTTGTTGTGATCAAAAACATGAGAAATTCTGCCATCCATTTTTAGTACATGTTTTTTTGTTTTTCCTGCCAATGGAAGCGTTGCCAAGATGAAGGATCCCTCCCAGCGTTCTGTACAGCACCAAACGTATTTCCAGCACGAACATAACGTGATGTCCATAATTGCCTTTAAGTGACAAGATTGAGGTAATTAGCAAACCAGATAATGGGAAAAAACGCAGTCTTATGAACTGCGTCAGAAACATTCTGATGCAAAGCACATGCTGGCAATGAAAGAATCCCCCAAAAATGTCCCAAAAAAGAAGGGAACACATGTTTGCGAGGAGGGGAATTCGATCCAGCTTAGAAAACAGGAAATCCTTCTGCGTTATCTCGCGTTTTTGGAAGGTTGACGTATCATCCCAGACATCCAAGTCTTCATCAAGAGGACTCACTTGGTCGGAGAGTCACGTTTGCAGGGGGCAGTGAACGGAGACAGACAGGGCTTGATTGATGCACGGGCGCTGAGTCATGGATGTGCAGAAAGCAGTTTACCCCCGTCTGGCTCCCGGGCTGCCCCCGAGCCGCGGCGGTGACGGACAGGAAGGTGGATGACAGATGAAGATGTACGACTGCAGATGGACCATCAGATTAGCGGTTGGTTATATCTGATGCTACGGTGTAATCAATCCCACTCATCCCCCCTCTCCGTCCCCCCACTTGACAGTCGGATCCACTATCTCTGTGTGTCCTGGCCCAATGACGCTAAACTAAAGGACTGTGCAATCATAGGAGAGCACCATTATATTCCCTCTTTTCATCTCTTAACTTTTCTTTTTTTCTCCCTTCAACGAAGTAATAGAAGACAGTCTTTTTAGGTTTTGCTGGTTCGTCACACATCTTTAGGTGATTATTTCCTCCTTTTCAAACTTTCCCCCCCCCCAAATGGGATGCGATACATTTAAGGGCTTTGAATATCACCAGGACGCTTTAAAGTCTTTCCAGTACTTATTTCCCTTGTGGAGATGAGCTAATTGCTATCGGTACAGTTATAGTGTGCAGAACACAACAGCATTTGGATTTCTTTAAAAAAAAAGAAGTGAAATGTGTGAGGCACATGTTGAGAGAATCTAGAGAGCCAGACGCGACTGGAAAAACAGCCCCATCTCCACGAATACCTCCACCAAGATGTAGCGTGGCTTCAGTCACTGGAAGCTGGCGCAAAACACCCAGATAAACACTAAATTAATTAAAATCGGGAGCGGGGAAGCTTAAGTATCTGGTCTTAAAACGTCTCTGTCACATCACAAGTTTCCAGAGAAACAAACAACAACACCAAACCGCCTGAGAAAGTTTAACTAATAAACCTTTCTGTGGCTAAACGGTCATGTTTCAAGATTTCTTTTTTCTCCTTGCATAATGGATGCAGACGTGCATTCATATTAATGTTGTTTTCCCATTTCCCAGGTTGAAACCTGAGTATGTAACGGTCTAACAGGAAGTGATGTCGGGGGGCGGGGGGGGGGGGGCTGTAACACATAAGCAAAAGCCCCAGGAATTGTTCTGCTCATCCACTGAATTTACCCTGTCAGCATTTGAAATAAACAAAAAGGCTGACAAAGTTATGCCTTTCAAAAGAAATGTTGCTTCTTCTTCCCAACAGACAGTGAGCAGAAAAAAACAAAAAAATGCACGCTAGTGAACTCAGCCAATTAGCGACTGTTTTCCAGACTCGGGGCTATGCCTTTGACTCTGTTGTCACAGTCGTAGCTATCGAGCGCTACGGAGCTACATCTGGCAGCCATGACAGGTAAAAGAAGAATAAAGCACCATTCCACCATCAGCACTAATGGGAATAAATGGGCTTACCTGAGCCAGCGGAACAGCCAACCACATCCTTTTCTCTGAGCACCCAAAGGTTTCCCCCTTCACGTCAAAACCCTGCACCCTAAACCGGCCTTTCAGCGCAGGAAAAGAATGTCTCGAAGCAAAGTGAAATGTTTGCGTTATGAAAAATGTATTTTTGCAAAGTTTGCAGGAATGGAGAAAAAGAAAAAGAGACGCACCTTTTTATGTGAGCCAGTAGTCAGCTGGTGGGACGGACGTGGTCGACAGAGCCCGTAGATGTGAACCAAGTCTTTCCTGGCAAGACTTCTGGGGAAATTGGTGAAAGTTGGCCACGTATTTGGCTTAAATCTTTCCAGTTGAAGCGAGATTTGCACCGAGTACCAGCGCTAATTAATATCACATGGCGGAGCGGCTCATGTCGCCGGGGTTTGGGAGTGCCATTGAAAGGTGATGACACTGGACAACATCTTGCACTATTTTGTGGGATGGGGAAAAAGCTCACTGCAAACAATTCCTCTCATGACCCAAACTGAGTGATTAACCGTTCGTCCTTTCAGGAAAAAAAGAAGAAAAATCCACTAAAAGAGCAAAACTCACTCAATGTGCTGCTTCTCATTTCTCTGCCACGGCGAACGCTTCACCTCTGACCGAGTCTGAACTTTCACTCCGCTCTTTTATTTAACTGTGATGAGATGGTGATGTGAACCAGTGGCCTGTGAGAGAGATGTATGTGTGGCCCTGCATGTTAAGATAGCTGAAAGCATGATTTAAATTGCTTGTTGAGACGATATGAGATGTGTTAATAATCCCATTCGGTGTAATCTTCATTGAAGTGGACATTTTATCAGTTTCTAACTTTTAAGTGAACTGAATTCGGAGCGATCTGTTAAAACACACTCGCCCATCCAAACTCCCTACAGACAGATACCACTAGTACATCTCTCTCGTTCAGTTACTCGCCGTCGTAGTTATGTGCAGCATTAACACTTCATAGGATCTAACAAAGAATCCTACCCTTCAATACTTTTTACTGCATTTCCTTAATTAGCGCCCCCTGCTGGTTTCAGGACAGTAACATATCCTTGTACCTAAACATAACTGTCGTATGTTGGTAAGGTTTAGAAAAAGGGTTTGTTTTAAAATAAGTATCTTTGTTCAGTAATTTAAGTTACAAACGGTTAAGTTAATCGTTTATGTGAGTACTTATCGTAACGTATGTGAGGTGAGTCAAGTATTGTATGTTATGCAGATATGTGAAGACAAAAACACTCACTAACTAGTTTAGAAGTACTTAATAAGATAGAGATTCATTTGCAGTGCAATACACAATAAGATCATCATATAAAGTAATTCAAACCTTGACTAGCCTTAACCAGTCCCTCCAGGAAGATCGTAATACGATCGTAATGTAACCAATTACAGGGAGTTTTGTGCAGATTTTGCAACTTCTCCACATAATTACTAAATAAGGTGGAGATGGCAGGAGTGTCTTTTTCAGTAAATATCACAATATAAAATGTGTGTTTTCTGTTTATAAAGTATAAATGAATGAAATGAAAGTGACGACGTGTGACTCCCGAGTAGGCAGACACCCAGGACAGACAAAAACATTGCAACATTCATCGCAATTTTTTTTTAAAAACTGCTGTGACATCAGGCATTTTAATCTGCAACAATCCCCCCCAAAAATTCTGCAAAATCCTGAAGGGACAATCCATCAGTAACACTACTCCAATAATGTCTTATTCCATTCGTGCATATTCAATACTTCCCACTCACAAAGCATGGTTAAAGATAAAGGGTCTGTGTTGGGTGGGTTGCTGACATCATTTTCAGTTCATTATTATTATTATAACAGTGAAAAAATCAACATTGGTGGGGCCACCAGAGTGGAGGTAATTAATAGGACATACTGTCACTTCCACACCTGGACTTCTGTGATAAAACTCAGTACAAAACATAGTACAGCACAAGCTGGTTGTTATTTTTAGGAGAGCTACCTGACTTGACCTGGTTTTTAGTCCCCGAAATGTAATTCATTCACAGAGTGAATAAAAACAAAACGCCAAATATTTTAATAGATTGCCTTCCAAGAAAGTAGGAGACATTCATTTCATTAGAAAACACCGTGATGGAACATCCAGCCCAACTCGGATCAAGCTATTACATCTAATTTAATTTCATTACATCCTTAATGAAGAAAAAATAAATAAATAAAAAAATACAAGACTGTAAGAGGAAAACGGAGATGGTAGCAGAGTCCGTCTTGTTTACCCAAAACGCCGCGAAAAAATGCTGAGAAAATGAGATGACGCAAATGATTTGTATCAAACGCGGCCCCCACACCCAACCCTCCGGCTTTAGCCGTATGTGCTCGCGTTTGCTTCGAAAATCAAATCCACATGGGCGAGCTCTGAAAGAGAGAGAGAGAGAGAGAGAGAGAGAGAGAGAGAGAGAGAGAGAGAGAGAGAGAGAGGATATACTTGGAGAAAAAAAAACACAGGATGGAGAACAATGTGGAAAAGAAAGAGTGCCTGATAAAGAGATAAAAGGAGATTGGCTTTAGAGAGATAGTGGTGGGCGAGTGTCTCTTTAGAGGGATGGCTGGAGTGCGATAGGGGGGGCTGATTTGGGAGAGGAGGAAGAAAAGTGTGGGGGGGTGAGAGGAAGGAAAGTGGGCGTGTGAGAATGGAAGTCTGAGAGGAAGGAGTGTTGGGAAAAGGGAAAGAGAGAGAGAGAGAGAGGGAAAGGGCTTGACAGGAGAGAGGGGGAGCTGGAGGACTACAGCTGAGGCAACACTCACACTGCAGCTCAAAGTATCCTCGTTCTGATCCTAGTTCTGATCCCCCTTCTTCCCCGTCTAAGACAGACCTGATGTTTTCCTTTCGCAGTTGTGAGGGAGAGACATTAGAAAAGCCATGGAAGAATTCTGTCTTGATGCACACGCCGCAATGTGTCACGAGTCAGCACTCTTCCTCGGGGCGACAACGGAGAACAAGCAGCAGGAAGTCCACTCAAAGCTCAAAAGACATTTAAAATTCTGCGTTTTGTATTAGTCACATTAAAATGCCAGCTCCTCAAACGCTTGGATTTGCTGCTTTTTCTTTATCATATATGATTATGAATGCGATTCAAGACTTCATCTTGGGTGAGATCAATTGAAACTCAGTGACAGCGGGGATTTATTGATTAAAGAATGTAATGATTGCATCCTGTGTGTTGTGCAGAGCAGTTTCTTGCACCTCCAGGAGAAGAAGTCACCCCTTTCTATAGCCAAATATCAAAGATATGATGAATCAGTGCAAATGAAATTCTGAAGGTGCAAAAAAGCAGTGGAAGCATGGATGTCTCCGGGCATAAAAAGTGAGCATAGAAAGAGCAGTGAAACTGAAAAAGGTTGTGAAATGTAGCTGAGATGAGCAGATTCAAGCCTTTCTTTACTAAAGATAGACATTTCTTATAGAGTTCCATGACTGTCAAATGATCTCCAAACCCATTTAATTTGATTATTGAAAGGAAAGTTGCTTATGCAAAAAAAAAAAAAAAAAAAAGAGGTATGCAATTCACGCACAATCTGTATTTGACCATTTAGGGTCACAGTGGGTTCAGTGTCCTTCATATTTCTGAAAACACAAAGGCACTGAAATATGAAGGATACTGAAAAAATATTGTAATTTAAAATAAATGCCCCACGACTCTCCACTACCTAAACTTTTGGATCAAGTGAAGAAACAGCCACCCGATCAGTTAGACGGAGGGTGCTCTGAAAACCAAGTATGCATCAACAATGGTGTATTTCCAGAAAGTGCCTGTAACCATAGTAACTCACTTCCACTACTGCATGCGTGTGCACGGTGTGAGAGGAGAGGTAGAGCCGCTGGGAATTAATTACACTATAAAAGATTAGTGTATATTTCTCACTTCCACCCTGACGGTCTCAACAACTCGTTGCTGCAGGTGTTGAACCGACTCGTCCGTCGGCGCCCTACTGTTCCAGAACATAGATGTAGAAAATATTCTTTCACGCCGCAACGTTATCAGTTATGCATTTCTTTGTCACTGTGCGAGAAAATTAAAGATTGATTTTTGTCAAAATAGTTATCTGCAAGGATTTTGCTTCGACCTTCGGGTCTCCACCTGGTGATTGGAAAGCTTGCAAAATTCCTGAGAAGCTCTCAGCTTTCTTTTCCAGTAAGATAACAATAAATAAACAACTCTGTTACATGCCAAAATCACGAACGCAGCAATCCTCGGCTTCGGGGGTTTGTTTTGTGCTACTGGGATCTCTTGGGCAGCCCTCACGTGTTCTTTGACCCGGTGGGTGTTTGTGCTCATGAACGAATTGACTTCTCGACTTCTTCTGTATCGTGTGCAGCCTTGTTTTTTTATACGGCTAACAGGTATTTTGAAAAAGACGGTTGTCGGTGCTGCATTGACTCATGCAGTCAACCAATCACTCAGGGCTGGCCCGAGGCATAAGCTAAGCTAAGCGGCCCCCTGGCCCCCAATCGTATAGGGGATTTTTAGGCTATGAATAGGGTTGGGCATCGTTTGGATTTTGCCGATTCCGATCCCGATTCCGATCCTCTGTTTAGATTCCTGTTCTAAACGATTCTCGATTCCGATTCTTTGAGGTGCAGGTCAACAGGTCCAGTGTTGCCACAGTTACTTTGAAAAGTAGTACTCTTGACTTCACTTAACTTAAATAATTGTTTGCATATTGTAATGGGCAGTAACATCATGAATGAACATTTTATGCATATTGAACCAGCATTAGAGCAGCAAGGAGTGTTTTTTATGGAACAAAGGATGAACACAGTCCTCAAGTATGAGCGGCGTGATGACGAAGGGAGGGGGCGGGGCCAGCAAGCAGCGAGACATTTCTCCACTAAACACTGTCAAGAGAGACTCCGCTCGCATTTCAGCACAGACTGAGTTAGCAGGAGCTCCGTGAAATCGAGAACTCGTCTTGTTTATTCACACGCTGCGCCTTTTCACCGTCACCGGCCGGGACCTGCTCGTTTAATGTGGTTGTGCCATGCTGTGACTCTAAATGTTTTTTCAAGTTTGACGTTGTATTCTTGAAAGTAGACAACACTTTGTTGTTAACACAGAGTGTACAATGAACCTTTATGTTGCCATCTTTTGCTGAGATGAAGTCGAAATAATGCTTGTATTTCCAGCTGGAAAATGCGTATCTCTCCCCCTCCATTGTTTACGTTTCTGCCGGTAAAGCCGACTACACGCGACCGTCGGAAGGTGTCGGCTAACATACGTCACCCCCGAGACGCACGAAGAAAGCAGATCTTTTTTTTTACTGACAAAAATAGTAACGCACCGTGTATTTGGATAAGTAACTTTAATCTGACTACTGGTTTGGCAATAGTAGCGCGTTAGACTACTCGTTACTGATCGTTCTATCGCGGAGTCTCCGCACGCCGGGCGGAGTAATACAAACAAACTAGTGCGAGCGGAGTAAAACAAACAAACTAGTGCGGACGTTTAAGAACCAAAAAAAAAAAAGAATCGCAATTCCAACAGCTTCTTAACGGTTCCGGAACCGGAGGTTAGGAACCGGTTCCTATTTGGAACCGGATCTCGATGCCCAACCCTAGCTATGAATCTGAACGAATTTAGGTATTTCGCTGAATTCTCCAGCTGGCCATCCCCAAAATGCACCAGAATACAGGAACTCACATCTGCCAAATTCAGAGTACCACCCTCCCCCATTTGCACCCACTTTTTGCACAAATGGGATGGGGCCTTTCAGCATCTGTGTCCAGGGGGACAGTAGTTCATAATCCGTCACTGTATTAATACTATTTATAATGTAACATTAAAGCGTGACATTTGTGTCAATAATCGTCAAGCACAGGTGACTCCACAGTGGTGGGAGGGGGGCCCCAAAATCAAATTCTGCTTATGGCCCCCAAAAGGCTTGGGCCAGCCCTGCAATCACTGCACACTGGGAGAACAACAACTCTGAAATAGGATCTAAAACTGCATTCTAAGAACTAGGAGCATTGCTAGTTCTTGTAGTGAACCCACTAAAAATTGGTCCTATCTTTAAAAAATGCCTATAATAATGGGTATTTATGCTAATAACCGCATGGCGTGAACAGAAACTGTGAAATTCTGGAAATCATGTACTTGATGATAAGAAGAGTAGAAGGAGTAAAAGAGGCTCATGCATACAGCACATTCTCCTCACATCACAAAGCATCCGCAGCAATCATTCCTCACGCTAATACAGTAGATAGTAGATATCGGAGTGATGCATTGCAGAAGGCCACAGGGAGTCTCATCCAGCATGAGAGAAACCCCAGCCCCGCATCTGGAAGGTTTAGCCTTTGCCATATATATATAAAAAAAAAAAAGATACAAATGAGTACAGTGTTTGCTTTTTCGATAAGCGGTCTCGCTCTAATTCCATTTTTTTTCCCTGGAAGAGTGAGATATACTGGAGATGATGGATCGCAGGTAATTTAAGTTTAAGAGCGCTAAGCCACCTGGTCCTATTTTCCGCGTGTACGTCCAGATTGATGATAGCTCGCCCACCTCCGCGTGACAACGCGTCATTTCTCAACCAGTTTACGCTCCACTAATTTACCGATCAGTTTTATGTTTGAATAATCAACTCTTATAATTCATAATCCAACTTGGGAGCGCCAACCGTCATTCTCTCTATAATAATAATACTAATACTAATAATGCAGACTCAATTTATAGAGTGCTTTCCAAAATAAAACAACATAACAGTCTGAAAAGTGGGTTTCCAAGGCTTTCTCCTCCAGTATACTAGCTCAGATGAAAAGTCCTGTGTACCATCTTTTCTAAGCGGTGGTTTTGAAATTGCTGCAACAGACTGATATGAGAAGCCTCGTGAAAGCGACCCCTTAGGTGTCGTGATTGTGTGGGAGAGTCTGGATCACTTAGCGCTAATCCATCTGAGAGTCATCTGTGCTTTTCTCTCCGTCACCTTTGACCTTTCTCAAGCTCGCCGGTCCCACATCCATTGGCGGCGAGGAGCTGAGGAGGGGGATGGAGAGAGAAAGAGAGAGAGAGAGAGAGAGAGAGAGAGAGAGAGAGAAGGGACGTTTTCCTCTGGATGTTTCCTGTGGTTCTGAGTGTTCGTAAACGTTTCCAAGCCTCAAGGTCTCGCGGGGCATTTTTCGCCAAACACTGGAGGGCAAGCACATTATTTGTTTCTCGCTGACCACTAAAAGAGAAGGGGGCAATCCTTAACCAAACTAATAGCTACCAGAGGGGCTGTCGACTGCTGTGAGAAACAGAGTCAAAGAGCACAGACATCGCTGTAGCATCCCGGGAAGCATCGCTTGATCCGTCACGTAGATCCCCCCCCCCTCTGTAAAGTAAGTCTTTTGTCACAGAAGTTTGGCATGTTTGAATTCAGTCTTGAAGGACAAGGGCATGGGGGGGAGGAGGGGGGGTGACCCACCGCAAAGCGATTTTAAATGTTTTCAGAGGTGGGGAGCTTTAGCAGCGGAAAAAGGGGACAGGAAGATAATTGAGTGGTAAGCATAGCTGAATAGTTCGCAATGGGCCCAGGGGCTTTTAAATTAAGACCCGCTTTGACACTTTAGAGGGGGAGCCCGGGCCAGTTGTGTGAGATGAGATCCTGTCTAGGGCCACATCAGGCAGGAAAGGGGAGCGGGGAGGGCGGTATGTGGGGAGCGAGGGGAGAGTGGCTGATGATGGCTTGGGTTTAGACGGCTACCTCTCCCCTCGCCTCCTTTGTTGCCCCCGTGCATGAGGAGGGAAAGCTAAGCAGCTTTGGGGAAGTATTGGTAAGGACTCGGGAGGGAAGGGGGGTAGAATCCAGAAGTGCAGCGCAGCACAGGACAACGTCTCCATTAAGTGTAGTCAAAAAAAAAAAAAAACAGCTGCTTCTAAATGTTCCGCCACAGAAAGCCCTGGAGACGATGCCCCATGTAGCCCCGACAAGCCCTTCCGCTTTACGACCTTCCACTACAGAAAGTAGTTCCCACTCCAGTTTGGAGACGCTTATTTCTCCTATGACATTGCCAAACAGACTCTCGCACCTTTTGGGCACACAAACGCACCACAAACTCAACACTATCCTCACAAACTCTGCTTCCTCCCTCGTACTCACACGCTCACAGACGCAATTTTTCCCTGTAGTCACTTTGTGTGACCGCCAACCGTTTTTTTTCCTCTTTTCCGTTGCCGCGTAGAAAGAGAATTCCAGAAAGCAGAACAGTGAACAAATGGGAGCGCGGACCACCCCCGTTAACCCCCCCCAGTGTCTTACACAAATAAACCGACACAGGTTTTAATGACGGGCTTCGGGATCTTTTTTCCCTCTCTTTATCAAAAGGATCAAACGTGGATGTAGAGTTCCCGCACATGTGGTAGGTTTGTACGACGCATGTGTGCGTCATTGTCATTTAGCGGCTTTAAGTGCACCATGTGTTGTAGTTCTAAATAAAACGGTGGACACACCATCATAAAAGCTAATTATGCTATATTTAGTGCTTTGTACGCAATTAATTTATGTCATAATATTTAGCTTCTAGAAGGTGGGTTAACTGCATTTTACAAAGACTTACAAAAAAAAAGAAGGGAAGTTGAGGCACATCTGATTTTCTCAACATACACTTTGTATTTGTCTAAGTATGTAAGTATGGCAAGCTTTTTTTTATTGCAAACAGAGTGTTGGAGAGAGATATGGAAGTTCCACTGAATCATTTTTTCTTTTTATCCTTTTCTTTTTTCGACAGCTGTTTGTTTTCAGGACCGGTATACAAGCCAAAGGAGAATTGAGGTCCTCTAACACGAACCAGTGACTTTAATAAAGATGAATGGTTGCTTTTATACCCCTCAACGCTGACAAGTTTTTACTTGTTGATTTTTGCCCGTCCCTCTGGAATACATACAGCATAATATTTCAGCACATCTCGGAGACGGGAACACTCGCGAGCGTCGGCGTCGCTAACCCACTCCAAACTGTTTACATAACTTAATCATCACCGTGGCTGATGTGGCATGTAAAGTTTACGCTGCTCGGCACGAGTCGGACTATTATTTCAGGGCCGCGATAAGAACCGTGGGCAGATTAGAGAGAGGTTCCCATTCACTCGTGGTAGTTTATGCCACACTTCTCTATTTCCCTTCCCTCGTCAACATCACATTAGTCTACAGGGGATTGTACTCTCAGACAATGATGCATTATTCACCACCGACTACATTTGCAATTCGCATTCATTTTGAATCTAAAATGTAATCAGTATCTCTAAATACTGAATGTAGCAACCAATTTCCCCCGAAGGTTAAAGTTGACATTTTTGAATTCAAAATAAATTTGGTGTGTTTCCCCCCCCCCCCCCCCACAATGGTGTACAGATGTTGAATTTTTTTCCCCTGAATGCTCTTCAGTTATGCAAATGTGACACGTAAATCTGCATATTCATAAAAAAAACCAGCCCGGCTACATTTCCTACCGACGCGTTGACCTACTTCTCAGGGATCACAGATAACACAATACTCTTACTGGAGCAGATGTGGACTGGGATTCTCTGTTTTCTCGTGCACATTCAAAAGCATTTAAGGTATCCTCCCTCCCCCCCTCCCCAAAGTTGAAGCTTTTCTCAGGTTCAAGTGCAGCTTTAAGTGATGTTTGTGCATAATTGTAACCCTCCAAACCGCATATCAATACGGTAACTGCGCGTTTATGTCGGAAGCAATTAGCTTTGAAATATTTTTTTTCGGGGGGGAGGGGCGTGACAGAAGCAAGACCGTGTAATCGAAGCGCTGGGGAAGGGTGATTTACGCCGGTCAAGACGACTTCAACACATACAGGAAGCGAATACTGTTTTGAGGTCAGCGAGCCACGAGGCACCTACTAGACTTACCTTATGAAATCCATGTGAGCGGCTGGTGTGAAGTGTGTGTGTGTGTGTGTGTGTGTGTGTGTGTGTGTGTGTGTGTGTGTGTGTGTGTGTGAATGTTTCTGAGGGAGGGCCAATTAAATGTAATCACAACACCCACAATAGCGGCAGTAAACGGCGGCGTGAGCACCGATACACTTTACAGAGCTTTGCCGGCGGTCCTCGGGCCTCGCAAGCGAGCAAATGAAATACTGGGAGTTTTCACCACCTGTGAAGGAATGCATGTGGGACATTTGTTCAAAGGAGGAGGTTTTAACACACATAAGCAGACGCAAACCTTTGCGGGCTGCCAACCTCGCGTCTGAAAATGGTGACTCCCGTCGTAGAGTAGCAATGAAACGTTCTAATACGTGTTTAATGAGCTTCCAATATAACGAATGAGGGCTGGAGTGACGTTAAACTGTTTAGTATTTAAAAAATAAGCACTCACCTTCCCCTAGAAAAATAATATTGTCGGAAATCTACGGCGGAGTTAGTGTGGGGAAGCAATCAAGGGCACTCGCAGTTATTATGTCTGAACGTATAATTTTTCCACCGGTTCAACCTCATTACGAGCACAAGTCGCTGCTGTCTGAGAGCGTTTCTCTGCTGCAGAGCCAGTGTTGCAGCGCACACATCGTCAACGGCGGTGGTGAGCAGTGATGCTTTCCAGATTATGACTGACTGCTGACACACACACACACACAATTACGCAGACACTCGCACATAATCACGCAGCCGCAAACTCAGAACCTTTACTGTCACACATGTACGCTAATTTTTTTTTTTTTTTTTACGCACATTCTCCGGCCCACACAGGCACACGTCCAGGCGCCCGTCGTGTCCGAAATGTGCCAGACAGCAGTGGAAAACGCAGATTTTTTTCGAGATGCCCGCCTCGTCCTCGAGGAAAAATCCATTTTAAAAAAGCCGTTGATTTTGAAAAGCGAGCCGATGGTGGCTTTTTCTTTTTTTGTTAGCGGCGAGTGATGCGATCGCTCCAACTTTGAATCAACTCACATAGCAGCCAAGGCCAAAAGGAGGGGATCAGACGGTGGTTGAAAGAGCAACGCGCCGAAAGGCAGCATTGAAGGGGAGAAGGGGGGGGTGAATACAATTATTGTGTTATTATTGCAGAGGCAAGATAGCACTAGCCTTTCACTTTGGTAATTGAATCCAAGAGAGAAGCTAATTGGTTTTCAAATGAAGCATTAAGAAACAAAACCAAGGACTTATGATAACAAAAGAAAGTGTGTCCAGTCACTCAGAGTGCTTGAAGGGTGCAGGGGTGGAGAAGAAGTGATTATAAAAAAGAAGAGGAAAAAAAAGACAAGATTAAATAAAATTGCCACGCTGGGAAAAGATACTTTGTAATGGAAATAAAAGAAATTCTGATAATCAAATACGCAACCGAAAGTCCCGATAAAGGAAAATCAGGGACTAGGGGCATTATGCCAAGTCAAACACACCGAATCCCCGCAGTATTTACAGCACGGAGACAGAAAAAGAAGTCCATCTGTCCGGCAGTCTTCGGTGTGGCGGCTATTGTGAGCTGCCCTTCACTAATCAAGTATGTCTGCGGATAGCCAGGCTTTTGATCCTGACACAGGCGTTTACAGAGTCAGCAGCGTGTGTGGGCCACGGCCACAGCTCGGCTGTACACGGACACACACACACACACACACACACACACACACACACACACACCGACAACAGCCAGAAGTCTGCAGCCACCGAGGCACCTTCCCACAGTAACTGCACAGCACATGTTAGCTACGAGGCTGGTAGCTCAATCACGGAGCTGTAGGGTATTTTTAAAAGCTACGTCAAAGTTTCCGAGAAAGCGTGACCTGGCACGCGATCGCCGTTTGACTTATTCATCTTTGGTCTTCCGGTTGGAAGTTTGTGTTAGGAGTTGTGGTGTCCAGATTTTTTGCTACGGTACAAATCCTTGACTCTGATTTGCAACTTTATTATGATTACATTTGTGGTCCATTAATTTAATTCCACCAGACAGCTTTATTTGATGGTCCTGAATCAAGTTTTGGAATCAAGTACGTTTTCACATACAAGGAATTTGCCTTGGTGTTCAGTGCACACGATATTTACAGAGAATAAACAATAAAGCAAAGCAGTCAAGAACATAAATAATCTAAGAAAATGAATAAAATAAAATAAATGGACCTTGCATAGCCCCCCCCCCCCCCCCCCAACAACAACGTGTAGCAACCAGCAATGTGCAAACCTAGCAATTAGGAGTGCTTGAAACTTGTTCTCTTGACATCCTTACTCTACCAACAGCAATATATTGTTTCTCTTTCTTCTGACAAATGTACTTATTGGACGTTGCTTTGGACAAAAATGTAATGTAAATCCCTAAATGAAAAAAAAGAAGGTATAAGATGGATAAACTACAAACAAAATCTATCCTGAAATGGCATTGTTTAATTCAAAAGTATACTTCATTTTTATACTATTAACAATTAACAATTGTAATCATTAACAATAGAGTGTTAATTGATTATGTCACACCATATGTGGTAATAAAGGTTCTTATCAATTTCCAATGTATTCTTGAAAATAAGAAACAAAACAAAAGGTAACAATAGTTCAAAAACAATCTCCCCGGCCTTATCTGAAATTCAACCTTCAGACCTTCTACGATGGGAAAGTGACTTTATAGAGCCGCGTGCACTCACTCACTCCAGATCCATCCTGGATTTTAAGGGGTTATCTGAGACAGAAAAAGAGTTTCAGAAGTGGGGTTGTCAAGAAAACATGTGGTGGTAGTAACCGTGCCTTTTTCATCTTTATGTGTGGTGTTACTCACGGAGGATCAGCCAGATCACACAGGACACGCATCCACACGCAGGAATGATAACAAGGGAAGCACTCAGACATCAAAGGGCCGACGTTTAAGGGTTATTTAATTGCCAGAAAAGCGTTCGTCGTTGTTTTTATGTTCGGCCCTGGACCAGGTTAGACAAACAATTATAGTAAAAGTACTATTTATAGTCAGATATCCCTATATGGACGTGAATTTATTGTCTCGGATCATCATGTGACTTTTAAAGAGCTCTGTGGCATCTCAAGGATCCGAACACACTTCTTGTCAGCAACCATTTCTCTTTTAAACTACTTTTAAATTTTTTTTTTAGTTTCTTAGAGGATAAAGAAGCCTAGCGGGGCTGAAGTTCCTCGGGTGATGCATAACAAGAAACCCTCAGGGCACCTGTTGCTGACTCGTGATAGCAGCCAAGACCTGGTGGAGGAGCTGTCAAGCGGCTCCGCAGGGACTCTGAGGGATTGGGTGAGATAGCCACGGTCCGCTAAGTGTGACTGGCTGGAGACGTGGGGCTGCCCCTGTAACCATCACCGGTGTGCCGTGCTCCTGCTCCTTCCTTCATCTGGCAGGGGAAAGGCTCACGCTGCCTGAGCCTTCGTTTCGCCTTTTGACAGTTGTCACGGCTCAGCACCGCGCCGCCATTTCCTTTGCACCTGTGACTGAACACACTAAGCAGCTCCCTCTGGTTCCAATAACACACGGGAGCATACCTGGACAGCTTGGAATCGTCGGGGTAAGATACCGTCTTATTGTCTGTTTAGTTTCAGCCAAGCTCATTCCCTTTTTTGGCCTTGGGGCCGTGTGATATCGATTCACGTCAATTTAGTGGAGCTAATAAAGGCATCCCTGGCAGCGCCACGCAGCGCTGGTAGCTCGCTGTGTAACATCGCCAAATAACGTGGTTGACGAGTTGACGGATAATATAGTACACGTCCGTGTGCTTCATCCCTTTGGCCCCTCGCCGCGGCAACGGCGTTCCCACTGCGAGGCCTTAATCACATCTACAGCTAGTTAGGATAGCATTATGCAGCAAGTGTGAAAGATCTCACTGCCTTTCATGTGAACAATCGATGTTCCCTTGAATTATTTAACCCCCGACCGCTCCGGGGTCAGTGTCGTCGCAGAACCGTGACATAATGTGTCCTAGGAGCACGTCAACAACGTCTCCAGGATCATTTTTCAGCCTCCTCACACACATTATTTTACATTCCGGCCCTATACTCATCTCCCCTTGACTGGAGGACCCCCAAAACTATACTAGGGCCCTATGAAATCTGAAATATTCATCCGTTTTATTTTTCCCCAAATTCCATGTTTTCCGTTTGGATTTCTAAATTCTGTGTTTTTCTGTGGATTTTTCCCCATCAGATGGTGTCTAATCATGTGGTAGATGAATCAAAATGCAATGAATCAAGAAGAAAATATGAGAAATGTATTGAAGAAACCATGAAAATGTGCTTGCATATGTGTATGTGAAATTATCACTTAATTTTTTTAAATTATTACTTTCTTCCGGCTTATGTGGGATGACAAACATTACAATGTTAGGGGAAAACCCAGATTGTTATAAATTGTATCCAGATTTTGACAAATTTTATGGATTTCTATGATTCTGTCAGCGTTTTCCGCATCACGGAAATCATAGGGCCCTACCATACTGAAACCCTGAGAAAGGTCCTGAAAGATTCATGAAAACCGAAAAAGAGGATCTGCGTGGATGCAGAATGTCCAGCATGCACTGTGGAGGACGGGCGTGCCACATTTTCATGGCTGATCATTTCTAAGGTGCAGTGGATGGACTTACAGTGAATTAATGCCAGTAAGCTCCTGCAGAATGCAGCCGAGCCGTCCGGCAGCTTTTCCGCGAGAATATCAATCAGTGTCGCTACAATATGACGACAAGTCCAGCTAGAGCAACACGGCGGAGATGATTCAGGGACTGAGTGATTTTACAGCCCGTGGCGGGGATCGTCGCCCCGCTGACTGGCTTCTGTTAAGTGGTCGTCGGCAATACCGGGCATCTCCGTTCCATGAATGTGGAATATGTGGAAAAACAGTGATTTCCATCACATCAATTTGACCAACTGTGATAGTGTGTGTTTAATAGGCTGATCCGACTGATGCTCACAAGGCTGAATCAGAATCCAGTTGTATCCCAAGAGGGCAGCAGCACTTACTCTACTACGTAGAAATGCTCAACCAGGAGAAAGCGATAGTGTCTTGCATGCAGATCTGTGGAGGCCCTCCGGAGCACCTGTCCGAGTGCTGTGTGCCGTTGGCAGGTCGACTTGACGGGTGGAGGACCTTTTTCTCCGGCGGCGCCTAGGATCACAGACGGCATCCCACTCTTAGCACTGTTGAATTTTTCTCTCTTCATTTTTCATTCCAGACAAATAAACACAGCACAGGTAGGCACGTCGTCATACACTGGGCCTTTGCAACAAAGTCAACACCAATATTTCCTTGTGGGATCACTTACCTCTAATTTATTTCCCTTTTTCTAGCTTTATTAATGCATTTTCTCCTCCATCTGAATCCCCCTACTCCCCACCCGCTTTTCCAGCCACATCAAGCAGAAGCGAGACAGAGAGAGAGAGAGAGAGAGGAAGGAAACGGACAACAATTATGATCCGAACAGTGGAAAAAACGATGACATAAACAAATAGAAGAAAAAAGAGCATGAAAAGTTGTTAACAGTCCTTTTTGGGGAATAATGTTCTATTGTTTGGATGTGGTCATCGCAGCATTTCTCTGTGTCAACACCAAACGGAAAATTATAGTATCGGGCAAACCCGAGAGGAAATGAGAAAAGACAAGGGAACAAACAGAGATTAGTATGTTTACGTATCATGCAAAGAAAAACTGCAGTTTTGGGCTTTCTGCCTGCCATTCTGCAAATCTGCAGTGTTGCAACTCAGAGCTGACCGTATGTTCCGATCCACCGAGCTACGGCATGGAATATGAGATTGTTCGGATAACACAATTGTGACTTAAAGGATTGTGTGGATTCTTTATAACTGACACTATTTCATATATGATATAATGATATAATAAATCCTACATATTTTACATATTATCGCCATCCTCAAGTTTGGCCATAAATTGTTAACTATCCGTTTTATCCAACTTTTTTCTAATGTGGTCTTTTAGGAACTATTAGGAAGCTAATGAACTCATCTGCACTGTCAAGTCAAAGTGTTATTATACTCAATCTTCGTATTCAAGAGCACTGTATCCCATCTCTCTCAGCATAGTCTGCTGCCAGCCTCTATATTTCAGAGCCTGTCACAGTCTGGATTACTCCCTGGTTGTCTAAAACAAGGCCTGCTAGACTAGACACACTGCAGCAATGAATGGAAATATCCCACATGCACAGCATGACCAAGAAGAACTGGCAAAGGTATACCATAACATTGCCTGAAACACCCTCATGAAGAAGTCTGAAAATCTGGTCTCTTGTTAGCTTCATACCATCGGATATGGTTGAGTTCCTCAACACACACACCTGCAGGCTTTTGCACATATAAATCCACACTTTTTCAGATGTCGAAGCAGCAAACGAGCTCGATGCATTAGAAACTCAACTCGGCTCATGTCTGGAATGGATATACAAGCAAACGGCCGGTTCTGGCCCGAGCATACTCAGGCGCAGCGACGAAACCCTCTCGGGTTACAGCTGTCCGTCGGCAGCCTTCAGCCGCTCTGCAGTGCGAACGTGAGGGTGAGGCCAAAACGTGAGATCGCCCTCACACACGGAGTCCACATGAGACTAGCGGGGTTAATCCCGTTTCAAACAAGCTCGGGTTTAACCCTCGTCAACCTTACCACCAGCGCTGCTAACACTGCCACCCAAAACGATATAAAAGGGCTTCTCGCGTACACACGTGCACGTACAGAAGTGCACGGGCCCTTAATTCGTCTCGCGCACACACACACACAAACACACACGCACACACAGCATAGAGGGCTCCAGTGTGAGGTTTGTTCGGTGCTCCCTGCATTTAAGCAGCTGCCTCGGTGGTCAGGCGGCAATGTTGACAGCTGAAGGCCTGTTGTTCCATAAAAGCGTACCTCCAGCCTTTCACAGTTTAATGATATCTATAACTAATATGCTTTAAAATACACAAAAACAACAGGTGATGTGTAGGCTCTCGTGGACAAAAGATGTTTGCTTTCTTTCATGCGTGCACACAAACGTGCGCGAAGGACCAAGCAAGCCTTTCTCATAGCCAACACAATACCCACCTCCTTAATTCTATACACATAACTTCTTAATAGAGGGAATGGATCCTCAAAAAAAAGAAAAGAAAAAGATGCATTGTTGAGCCACGTCGGTTGGGGACCAATAACTCTACACATTTCATTATAATACAATTCTCTGGAAAATTTCAAACATGTCAAGAGATCTTCTCTTACAACTATGTGAAATATTGCGTTCCACAATTCCTCTAGTCCCGCTGAACACAACAAAAAGGAACTGCTGAATGAGAAACGACCTTGCCTGCGTTGACCTCACATAGTTCTCGCCGAATGCGTTACGGCAGAAGCTCCACCTGAAAGTGTGATTCTGTGAGACAAAAGGCACTTTCTGTAGTTTCCACATGCCACAAGCGACTTCTCGAAGCACTTAGAATGTTCCTCCCGGAATCTTGTCAGATCCAAAAGGAAGAATTTCAATTGAATTCTTTTTGTAGACAATATGGAGCCAAGGCTAGTTGAAGGCAGGAGTGAGTGGGTGATTGAAAGATTCATGGATTGAAACATCCTGTTGTTAGTTTCTACTGTCAGATGGCAGGTTTGCACTAATGTGGCTATGCTCGTAGTATTGCTATTCCAGATCAGGAAAGTAGACTTATTTGTGTTTCTGTGTGTGTGTCCAGAGACTTCAGACTACAATCTCTCACATCCTTGACGAAAGCACTCCTCAAACGGTCCTCCAATGTGGGCACTGGAGATTACCTTAATTGCACACGCCATTCGAAATTAGTTTTGAAAAGGTTGATGTGGAAATCTATTCATCAAAGCCACTTCCATTCAGACTGGGGAGAGGCCAACCTTTGTGGCTATTAATATGCTCTACCTTCCAAGTTGTACGTTTTCCTGAGACGGATGTAAAACCGTATTATAGAGAACAAATCAGTTAATAGCTTCTTTATGGCGTATCCTAAATGCCTCATTTAAAAAGCTTTTAACTCAATAGAGGTCCTCCCATGTGGCCCGACTGCATACATAGATAATTAACAGACACTTCACCGTATTAGGTTGAATTGGGAATGAACATTTTTATCATCCATTCAATGCTTGCAAACCATTGTTACACGGTGCAGTCACTGTTTTCCCCCCTCTCTTCTCCCTTTGTGTGCCTCTGACACATCTGCTGCAGTGAAGGAAGTTTTTTTTGTACGCATAAATTCTTCACAAGTCTTCATATTGACTCGCTAGATGGTCACAAAATCCAAACGAGCGCAGGCCAGAGGAATAGCTAATGGTTTAAAGCATCGTGGAAATAAGCGAAAGAAGACATCTCTCTTAAATGTCATATTCTCCCAATGAAATGGCAGACATGCCGCTGTAGTGTTGTGTCATCTGTCATGTCAAGAAAAGCAACTGCTGCAAAGAAATACACAAATAGACACCTTCTGGAAGGATAGCCGTCTGTATGCTTGGCGTGTCTTTGCCCTACATAATACCTGTTTGACAATGCATGGGAAGTAACCTTGAATGTAACCTTTTAAAAACAACTTTATATCTTCAAATGTTATTGTACACATTTCCAGAAGGGAATCACATACGATCACAGGCTTATTCCTGGAAACAGCGTCGCATCTTGAGGCCCCTGGGTTGACTTTTGATTGACACTTGAGAGCTGGCGTTGCTAGGAGACCAAACCAAGATACAAGACGTACCCATTTTGCATTAAGCCGACAAAAGTGCTGCCGCTAGCAATTAAAGACATCGATCACTTAACTAGCTTGCTAAATCTAAACACTGATTCTGCCTGGACATTTTTTGATTGTGTTCACTCCTGCTCCAACGGTGCCTACTTAAAACTACTAAGTCAGAACTAGACAGTGTTATGTAACATGCAAAGCTATGCTGGATTCTATAGCACCTACTCTCAATGACTTTAAAATGCAGTTTGACTTTGAAGTATGTGAGACACGTAGTGTGTGTGTGTGTGTGTGTGTGTGTGTGTGTGTGTGTGTGTGAGGCAGGGATTGTGACCGTCGGAGTGTGAATGCACACGGGAGACACTTTGCGGCAGAATAGTATGAGAGAAACTTCTTTTTTTCTTTTTTTTTAGCAGAAAAACAAGGGGAGGTAAGAGAGGCAAGGGGCGAAGTGGATGTAATTAACCTACACTCATCCAGACAAACAGTAGCGGACGGGGGGATTGGGTAGGCGAGCCGCGGCGGTCGCTCCACTGAAGCTGGTTCGTCTCCGGGCTAATTAGGGCTGCGTTGTAGTGCGGTGTGAAGAGGTTCCTAAGTGGGTTCCTTATTCGTCAGCCGGGGTGCACATCCAGACTGCTCATTTGTGGTGACGCCTGACGGGGTGAGGCCCGGGGAAGCTGACGGGCAGGATGAGGACGGTGGGCAAGAGACGTATGCACGTCGGGAGGAGAGGGGGAGAGTGGTAGTGAAAAGGAGAAAAGGAAATTAAACCGTGGAAATCAAAACAAGGAAGACTGAGAGAGAGAGGAAGGGGAAGCGAGGAGACGAACAGACAGACAGACAGCAAGTGCTGAATCGGGGGTCTGGGGAAGGTTAATCTGCTTCTCTTCACAGCTGTGTCCATCAAGCGCTACAACTTCCACAAACAAAGCATCTCCTTTGAGAGGCTGTTCGTGAGGAAAACAATAACACTTCCACTGCAGAGGTGCAGCTCTCATTCCTGGAAATACACCTGCACCTAGAATAAGTGAAGCACGGCACAGCAGCATGAGGATGACTCGTCAGCATATTAAAGTACGTGACTGTATTTTCTGAAAATATAAAAAGTGGTTTTACAGTAGCATGAAATTTCATGACGAGCAAGAGAGATTTGATTATATGATGTTATGTTAAGTGTTGATGGAGCAGCTACGGTGTTAGCATAGCCTAGCTCCGAACGATCTGAACTCCATTTCATGACTACGGACTTTTTTACACATCGCCATGTGGTTATTTGCATCCTTCTTATCTGTTTATTGACTTTAAATCACAAGAAAACATTTTTCCCCATACCGCTGTAGTAAACCAGCCAGTAAACCATGTGTTCCTTGATATACTAAATTCACGGAGCACCTCAGGGTAATGTTATGAACTCAGACAGGGCGCCGTTTGATTAGCCGTCGTATCTGGGACTTCCACAGGTGGATATTTCATCGAGGTTAGCCCCGCCCCCTACTCTCCGACGCAATTAAACACTAACGATCCTGCAGCGTTTTACGTGAACACACCAAAACTTCTGTGACTGTGTTATGGCACGACTGAAATGTCCTAAAGCGAGACGGTACTCGAAACGGTTCATCAATGTCGTGGGAAAACAAATAGGAATGTGCTCTAAATTGCTCATATTTGGAGGTTTTAAAAGCCACCGGAGGTTGTGTGGATGTTTTGCGGTGCATCCATCACAGGGCACGTCTGCCGGGGATCTATTATCCTGGTCTCGCTCTGTGTGCTTCCCACACTCGACCGGTAACAATGCACAGCAGCCCAGGTTCATATCCTCTTCTGGGCTTTGATCTCTTTTTACAACCTTAAAGCAATCTCACGCACACCACATTAAAATCTTAGTAATGTCAGTCGAGGGAGGAAGTGCATCCACAGTGAAGCACGCAGGGGACTCTGGGATGCATATACCAACACAGAGTAAAAGCTGAAGAGCCCTTCAACGTCTCTTTGCTGCCGAGGCGGCCGGGGCTGATGTGTGGGAGCTGAATGCGAGCCGGGGAGTGAAGCAGTATTACCCTTTTTTCACTTTTACACGTTAGAGCCGCTGCTCTGTAAAGATATGTGGCTTCTAAAAAAAAAAAAAAAGAAATTGACAGCTTCAACATGTTTACAGCACATTTTCTACAGCCGCTCACCATTTATGAAGCAGGCACATACAAAAAAACAGAAAAAAGGACCAAAGGATGGACCAATCCCCGTTTCTGGATTTCACAAACTGAACATGTTGATTTCAACGGCACGGCAGGGTGACATCATTTCTTTGTGTCATGACGATGTTCTCTCATGAACCCACATAAATAACCCTTTCAATCGCCATCATACCATGCCAAACCTATAGGCTGCAGTGTAACGAGAAGGATAAAGCCATGCAGGCCAATCAGAACCCTCAGAATCAACAACAACGAATGACACAAGTGACTTCCTGTTCCTTTCAAAAGGGTAAACAATGGACGCACACATGACACAAGTATTTTTTGACGTTTGGGAACCTAAAACTCAGTTTCACCCAGTACAAACGGCGTTTTCACAAATCTCCATTTTGCACGAAGTTTTCAGAAATGATCATTTCCCATGATAAAACCTCCGTTTACTTGTAAACGAAAAGCCAAACCACATGAAAATATATGCGTTTTCCTTCCTGTAAATGGAGTCTAAGATGAGTGCTTGTTAAATATGAAAAAGCAACATTTCATCTGAATCAGGATATGTAATATTCATGTCGGAAAGTTTTACCACAGCAAAGCTTAAAGCTGCTTCAATTTATTCGGTATTAGAGGCTCCGGGTCAGGGCGACGGCCACGTTCCATTCGGCCTTTGTTATGGAACGGCAGGTGGAAGGAAGTTGCAAGTGAGTTTCCTTTGGTTTAGTGTTTTCATTGCCATTAATTTTATATATAGGTTGTCACTGCCTGATATATAACGCCATCATAAAGTGTGTGACCACTTTCATTCCTGTTCCTGTGTTATTCTTTTTCACTTTTTTTAGCCTTTGGATTGTTTTCTTTTACCAGCATAAAATAAATGTGCCACTTCCTCCCCCTCCACTCATTGCGAATTCAGCACAAACGACCGCTTTCTCATATTAAGAGAGATAAGGGGGAACAGTAACACAAGTTCAGCGTTTATTTTGAAAGTGCACCTGTAGATTTTAATGAACAGAGCACTTGAAGCATGCTGCGCTTTGCAGTTATTCCCTCTTTTTTCCAATGAGAAAGTCCATGAACCATACTATAAAAAAAAAAAGTCAATTAATTCCTCATTCTGGCCCCAAATATTTGAGCCAAGATCCCCGGAGTTCATTTAGTCAGCTGTTTACCACATAGTTTGTGTGAAACACACTTTTTTGTAAACATAAAGAAACTTTCTTATCATAAAATGTTCATACCAAACCAGGCTTGTGCATTTTGTATTGTTCTTAGTGAATGCATTCACACCTCAAAAGTGCACCTTTCTTGCTACAGAAACACTACAAAGTACAGTACAAATACAACATTTGTGCAGTATTTGTACTGTATGTAAAAAGCATAATTTGTACCAAACGAGTCTTTGGTGGCAGCTTTTTTTGTAAATGCATACCGGACGCTAAGCCTAAGTGTACTCTGAACCGGAAAAACGTACAAACTCTCCACTTCGCCCAAGTGTGAAAACACTTTTTTCCCCCTCTCCCTTCGTATCCACACTGGTGACATCGCCAAAGCCTGATCTTAGCTCGAGCTTATTACATCATTGTACCATCAACCTATTGACCACAGCTCTGATTGCATAGCCAAGAGTAGCAATTTCAGGATTTCGGGAGGAATTAATTGAGTGGTCTTAAACCAGATGTTCGTTGTGTGCCCCCCCTCGCTTCCTCGGGGGGAAGATCCTCTTATGAAAAGATTTGAGAAAAAAAAAAAAAATCAAAACTCGGAGGTCATGTTGCAACGGGGCTGTGATAAAGTGTATTAGCATTTTGACGACGTGCCGTTGCCCGGAGCGCTCCTTGGTTTTGCAGGGCGAGTTAACACGCGAGGGGGATAATGGGGTATCTGGTAGTCTCATGTGGCTTTTTACAGTCAAATATATGCAAACATCCCATATGTGTCACGATGGAAGCAGCGGATTCGCGATCCGGTTCATCATCTGTGTACTAGTGATACCGTATTTACTCAATCAAAATAAAAACCGCTGCCACAGATTAAGTCGTATGATTGCTGCAGCCGCAATCGGGATCTGATGTCCTAAAGTAAAGTGCATACTGTAATGTGCCCCCCCTTAACAAAGGTCCCTTTGTTTGAGCGGTTTGGGGGGTCTGCGCACCCCTGAACTCCTCCTTCCCCCCCAAACACCGCTCTTCTTCCTCTTCCACTTCCCACATACATCCCCCCCCCAACGTCTATTAAGCACACTGAATCCCAGTTCAAATTGGCCCCCTGTTATTAATCCCAATCACCCGGAACACATCGACCACAGCACACCACGAAGAACACATGTGCCCACCTCCCCCCTCAGCAGCCCCAGCCACCCCCCCACCCGGCTCGGCGCACTGATTCTAATTAATTAATTACATCCCAGGTGATTTTACTTTGAGATGGAGAGAAGAAAAATAGAAGAGGGGAAAAAAATGCCTCCCACAGGCACCACCAAATTGGCAACAAAAGCTCCAGAGTAAAAAAAAAAAAAAAGTCCCAGTTCATTATTGAGGGAAAGTCGGCTTCTTGTAGCAGCTTCCTAACTACTGCTCTGCTGTCCAAGACCAAAATACTCTGTTCCCCCCTCCTTTTCTCTCTAGTCTTTCTGCCACCCACAAAAACCCCTGCCAAAAACACACACTGAAACTAACCCGCAACAAATTGATAGCATATTTAAGCATTCAGGATTATATTTTTGAAGAAAATGGGTAGAGAAAAGGTTTTTTTTTTTAAGCAAATCATATTTCTGGCCAGAGCTTTTACTGGATAGCAAGATGACTATTTAGCAAAGCACTGTCTCATATTAAAAAAAATACTACATATTTAATATATACATATTTATGTCTCATTTATTTGAAAGTCAGATGATTTCTTTCATGTCCTTCCAGTTTGCGTTCCTCCTCGTTCAGGATGCTCCGCTCTCTACACGAAAAAAAAAAAAAAAAAAAAACTTTCTCTGACGTTATCAGAGCGATCTGCTGATGTGGAAATGTTTGACTCTGCACTTTTGTTCTGTGCCATGTTTAAATGATGATATCTATCAAACATCTCAAGACGGCATCTTCATCTGCAAAAGTTCAATTTGCGCTGCATTTGACATTGCGGAAGTTTCAGCTTCCGTAAAAAACTTCTCCGAGGCTCGTTCCAGTCGGATGTGAGTGAAAAAGGTGACAGCTGCACCGACAAAAGTAACTCCTTGTAAGTGATTCTCAATTATTTAGCATGAACATTTTGTTGAGAGTTACTTACAAGTTGCGCTCCAACTGTGAAGTTTCAGAACGTGTTGAAAAGATGAAAAAAAGATGAAAAGATGACAATCCTGTTTTATGGGACTGTACAACAGAAGAATACTGTAGCAAGGGTTTAGAAATGAGTGAGGTACATATGCAATACTTGTATTAAAACTGCACAATTTGTCACAATTTACTCTCACTGTTCATCTCTGTTTGGATATGACTTCACGTACATTTAAAAAAAAAAAGAGAGAACCTCTGTGACCTCATAGCTGGCTTCAGCCATGGTGACGGTGGAAATTTTATAAAATGGAAATTAAATCGTTGGTAGAACAAAACAAAAAAAGTAAAGTAAAGGGAGTAAATTATGATGGGCTGCACTTTTAAAGTACATGCAAATATATCCCGGGGGGTCATCATGGCTGGATATACTGTATAAAAGAAATAGAAGTTTTCAGACTTATTTCAACAAAGGGACCCAGCCTATGTTACAGATATCCTCTCTTACTCTCTTTCTGTTTCCGTAAGTTAACTTCTCAGAGCTTTCACTCGTTTATTTGAACTTCGGTTTTTCACTTTTTAAAGTGTCAAGATCACTTATACGGCAGGTTAAAGAAAGTAGCTCCTTGACACGGGGTGTAGCCATGCCTTCTTCTTTCTTTGGCCCGAAAATACAAAGAATATGACTCCTTGGGAGGTTTACATGTCATCAAATCCTTTGCAAAAAATGTCAAATTGTCAGAATTTGAGACCCAGCGTACTTTTCCAGTGTATATGTATTCTCATTCAAGACTTCATTGATGTCTGAGTTTATATTCAGAGGGGGTCTCCACCGCCCTCCACATGGACAGGTGCCACCCACTTTTCTCACCTCTTTATGAATCTGCAAAGCACTTCATAGGAACTGATAATCTCTTGGCAGGTTCTTACGCCCAGGCACCCCTCACCTAAATCTGCACCTCATGGGGACTTTGGCAGCCTTTCACTAAACTAGGTGCCAGGTTAGAATCGACTGGTCTCTGACCAGGCAGTAGGGAATATTCCCTTTTACCCCCCCACCTAAAAAGTGATAAATGAAATGAACCTACACCGATTAGCAAACTAGCTGGCTGTGGCCACATGAAGGGCCTGCTCTTATACCCCCCCACACCCAATCTTTTATGCATCAAAGGTCTTAAAGTCTGTCTGTGGTATCTGGCACCAGAGTAAGAGCTTAGTCCAGCAGGCGTGTTTAATGGTACAGAGAATACACGCTGGTAATTGACAGGAGTTGCCAGCTCTCCGTCTTGGCAACGATGCTACATTTGAAACCAATGTCCTAAGTGATGCAGCGCCATGGAAACCGACGTGCGTGTGTGGCTTGCTGTTATTTGCAGTACCTCCGCATCACCTACAGTGGAGACGTCCTGGATGACCCCACCCCCCCTCCCCCTCTACAGGGAGGTCAGATGTCAAATCTAAATACTGAAGCCCCCCTGGAGCTTTTTAGGGATTCAGTAATGTGCTGAAGGCCACCTCTGCGCTTGTTTGTCATCGTGCAATAACAAAAATCTAAACATAAAACCAGAGCAAATGACATATTAGCCTGCTGTTGTTGTTTCAGCTGGTCAGTCATATTTCCCACTGGCCATAAACAGCAAGGTTTCACTTTTACAAGTGCACTGGCTGCTTGTTGTTTATTGTACTATGAATATTTAGAGGGTTTATTCATTTAATTAAGAAGGTTATTAGTTGGTATAATTAATAGGGAATTGTGGGAATGATGTAATTGGCCTACATGGTAGAATATGTTTTGGAAAGAATATAATTATGGGGATATATTGTAGGTTACCTTTGTGTTGTTTTTACAAGTCAGGATCAAAAGCTCCAAAATCACGACAATAACTAAAAAAAAATGAATAAATAAATGCCAGCATCGTCAACAGAGGGCGCCACCCCCCTAACCTTTCCCCCCCCCGGCCGTAGATTTGATCCGACAACAGGTGGAATTTGAGAGGTTGTTCGGAGCGGCAACACATCATGACAGATGAGCTGCTGTAAAACTGTGTCCGTGCTGCAACAGGCCACAAATAACCCAGTGGCTACTGTAAGTGTACACTGAAACTCGGAGCGCGTTTCGAGACGTCGAACCCCGGATCCTGTGAGACACATGAGACGAGTGTAAAGAGGCTCTGAGCTAGTTCTGGTTCTTGTAGGACAGGAACACATGGGGCAGACCCGGCTTTTCAGACAGCGTGCAACACACAGCGTGGAGTTACAGCCGAGCATGTCATGTGTTTCCACTGCCTTTAATTTATGGAGCTGCTCCGGGTTCTTGCGCGATGCTCCTGTGAGAACCGTGTCGCGGGCCTGATCTCCAACAGTGGGAATGTGGAACGGAATGCCGCTCTATGAGGCCCAGATCTCCGACACGTATTTATTTGTTCATTCATCACTCCTAGACAACCTCTGACCTACTACCGTGTGTTTTTACTCTCCTTCACTCCCAGGTTCTCTCTTTTTTTCCTCTCTCCAGTTACGAGAAAAATAAGGTCGATTCTCTACACGATGTCGATTTAGCGTACGAGTCGGCACCGACAGAGATGCTGGATTTCTTCCAGGCCTCCTGCTGAAGTTGCTTTAGGTAAAAAAAAGAAAAAGAAAAAGGGAGCTGAAGTTTGTGAAAGTACGTGGGCACCGAGATGAACGGCTCGCTGCGTGTTTGAGATGTGTTCGAGGTGGTAGGTACTTCTACTTCAGCGAGTGTCTGGAGGGACACGGTGCTAAAGAGAGGAAACAGATGCTGCTCGTGCCCAATGGGAACTTGTATGAAAGACCGGGGTATATAGAAGCTTAGTGAAGGATAAATGTAAGAGTTTAATGATACCATTTCAATCCTCTGGTGAGAAAAAAAAAAGAAAAAAAGAACTATTTTGGGCACAGTGTGATGTTTGCAAAGTGGAGATGGAAGCAAGAATTTGGCGATGAAGGAGACGGCACACGCTGTAGTCAAAAATGTGAGGTAGCAGGCGTGTGATAAAGGGAAATTCGGATTTCGGGATGCTCTTGAGCAAGGCACCCGTTGTGCAACTGCTCTTGTGGAGGAGCTTCTTAGAGTTAAAGCTGGATACGGTGCATTCAAGGGATCAGCATGTTTTTTCCCCACTGGGTGCATTTTTAATTTGTGGTTTTGGTGTAAAATAGACAGAACATAGAAATGATAAAAGTAAAACAACCATGCAGAGTTTGTAACTATTACTCATACAAACAATAATAATAACGTTTGTGAGGTATAACGTGTAGTCAATACCCGAGACACATTATACAGTAGCATATGTTTTCTGTAACTGAAATGTGTATTTTTGCCCACGCAGTGGTTTATAAACCAACAGAATTCCTGCTTTACTTTGTTACCTTGTAAATGGCCCGTGAATAGCGAGGATAAAATAAGGTTATGTTCCGTAGTCAATTGCTGTACAGTGGAGCCATGAAACATCAAGCGCTCTAAACATCTGCCAAGGGAAAGGCTGGGAGATTTGTGAGTCAATCTGCTCTTAAGGGCTAAAAATGCAAGCATCTGCCTTTGAATATTTAAAGCATCTTACATCTCGGCATACTAACTGCGTGAAATGAATCCGTGGATCCTTCTGTTCGGCTTACTTTCCCCGCAAACAGTTTCATGTTGAATGAAAGTTGGCAAAACAGCCCGCGCCAACATCAAAAATCCATGTAAATGCTGTTTGGTTGAAAATTGGGATAGTGTCTGTGGTTGCTACTTTTTTCCCCCCTTCTATACAGCAACATGTAATACATCAATATTGACTCTGGCTGCGTTTTAGGATAAATGTGGGACATATTTTCTGAGCATCCAATGTTATTACGTTCTGGGGTTCTGGCAAATTTGCTTTAAGGAAAACAAGGATGAGACGCACATGGATACAGATATGGACTGGAGACGCACAATGTATAAGCTTTAAGCACAATGTTATATTGCTGAGATCAATAAATCAGATCAATCAACTGGTAGTAACAGCTTTTGGTCCGGCTGCTCTTCGTGGATGGAGTTGGTGGCAGATGTACGTATTCGGTCGGATGGTGAGTTAAAGGACGGGAGCGCAGATTAAACATCATTTTGTTCACATTCTCTGGTTCCCCTTCTTTCGTTTGGTAAGAATAGGCCAAAGAAGTGCATTTGCATTCATTCTGCCTCGTCTCTGAAATAACCACAGTCATTAATCACGAGTCAAAATGTATCTATTCATGAAGATCGATAGATGCAACCTTTTTTCCCAAAATCCACATTTTTATTGGACAATCTATATTCTGTTTTAATCCATATTTGTTGGTTTTTAGCCTTTCAAAAACTACATTTTAGTTTGTCTAGTAGCAGCGCCATCCATTACATTTTTAAAACCACAACATGACTCAGACACATTGCATTTCATTATTTTTATGCGCGTGGAGCATCTAGAGAAAGCAAGGGAAAAGAGAGACACAATTCTAAATATGCATTGCATAATTGAATATCATTCTGTTATCATGAAATCGCGAGGAAAACGTGGCCAACCAAAATCTTGCAGCTATTTGTTGAATTCATAATGTTGTCTGTAGGATCTGAAACGGCTTCATCCAAATGAGCGGCTCCTGCCTCTGAATACCAACAGAAGACAGATAGTTTTCTGCTATCAGTGACGAAGAAGCTTCCTCTTGGACAAAAATGAACAACATCAGCTTGACACCAGCACCTGGGGGTTAAGTCTACGTTGTCAACGTGCATCCAGGAGACAAATGATGTGAAAAAAAAGAAGCCACACATCGTCTCACACGATACGTCTGCACACAGTCAAACTTCATAACGGCCCCTTCTGTGACCGGCAGAGTAAAAAGGAAGCCTTCAGCTTGTGTTTCATGTTTAAAGGAAAGGAGTATATTGGATGTAGCCGACTGTTTTAACAAAAAAAAAAAAAAGACTATATGAAAGAAAAGCAAATGACACATTTTTCCCTTCCTTTTTTATTCTCACATTTGATCTTGATAAGGAATAAAAAGGGGAAGGAAAAAAGATATTCTAATTGAGTCAAATGAAGTAGCGTGATGCTGTGGTTACGAACATCTTGATCTTGCCCTTGTTCCAAAAACGTCCAACTACAGAGACTCAAAATTCAATTAATGTCCCTTTGATCGCTGTCAAGTTTTTCTTGTGAGACACAAGTGCCAGCAATTCATACTTGTGTACGCAGCGTTTGGACAGAAGGGGAAAAGTTGGCCTTTGAAAAGTTGATGAAAGCCGGTTTGCTTTGTCTTTCAAAAGGTTTCTTAACTTATCTGGTATTTAAAGTCCCAGTCGGCAAGTCCGGTGGACCGAGGGCACTCTGTCAGATTTTGAATGTTTACAACTCTCACGCTCCTCCCCCACGACCACCGAGCTCCTTCCCCTCGACTTCGTGCCCTTTGAAATCCCTTCGATCACGCCACCTTTGAAACGCGGGTCCGAGGTTCTGGGTTTATCACGGGCACCGTCGTGATAAACCCGGCACATCTTTCTTTTTTTCCTTCTTTTCCACGGGTGTTTTCTTTTCCTCGGTTGTTTTGGAAGCTTGTTGCTACTTCCCTCCGCCATCACGCTTACGATGCCGGCATTAATGCTAGCTAACCCCCCGTGAATGTACGCATTTATTTTTCTAATTAATACATCACAATGTGTGACAATGCCTCGTTAAGGTCCTTAGGGTGATGGCTGTTGATGATTATTGTTGGTTTATTTATATGGGGTCAAATTGTCATCTTATGGGTGTTTATTGATTGTGTGGTTGGGCTAAGATTCTAGCGGTAGTTTTCACTCGTTGTCATAGCAACGGAAAGCATCCGGTCTTAAGGAACCAAGCAACTTGTTCATATCGGCAATGACAAAGTGAAAGCTTTTGCCAGTAGATATTGTTGTAGATATGATACACGATGGAATATGGGATAAATAAAAAGTTTCTCTGAGCTGTTGGTGGCCATATTTGTCTTATTTAGATTCAGATTTAGTGTTCTGTCATCACATAGTCCAAGTACTAATACAACAGTGTCGGGTCATTACTGCAGAGAGCCATTCAGTAGCATTGCCAAGTTTTCTTCAGGCCCACATTACTTCATTCCGACTTCCAGTTCACATCATTAAGTTTCCAAACATAAAAGAGTCGTTTCATGCAGGAATCACAGGGAATTTAATTATGCATGAAACATCTGTAATTTTTCCATTTGATGTTATGGTGCAGTCATACAAAATGGTATGAATATATAACTCAAAAGCATGATATTACTTCAAATAATCTGTGTAAAAAAAAAGCAGATAAAGGTGCTGTCGTACAATGTGGGGAAACTGTTTTTTTTATTTTGCTTTTAAGCTGCTTAAGGGGAAATGTGAGAGGTGAAGAGGGAACCTTGTTACGAGAAATTAGATTTCCCTTACGGTTCAATTGACAATTTTTCAAATATGATTTTGTTTGACCAGCTAAATTGAGTGCATTTAAAAAAAAAATCCATCTTTAAATTCTGGACCCAGGTCTTGATTAGTCCCACATAGCCAAGCAGTTGCTAGAATCCATCCAATTATAATCATACCTTTTCCCTATATGTGTTACATGAAAGGGATTAAGCACTGGATATGTGTGTGATTAATTAAACAGACATGAAAAACAAGCAGCTTACAAAAGAGAGTCCCTCTCCCAAGGACCTCCACTTGAGAGCAGTTCTCGTGCAATTACCGCGCGCCCCCTTGGATGGGCCAAATGTAATGATTGTTCCATGAAAAGCGGTTTAAACCCCAGCTGACGCGCTGTGTAATAAAGCAAAAAAATTAAAACAGATCCTTCCAATATCAATAGAAGCCAAAGGAGACTTACGTAATGTGTTGGATTTAGACACCGTGGGAGCTGCAGCGTTTCTTGCAATAGCAACACTCTTATTGAAATGGTATGTACACAGTATGCGGCTATGCTTTATATTAATACAAATATTAAGAAAAATGTAGATGGAGTGGAGGAGATCTTGAAGATGAAGTTTAACTTTACCTCAGGGTGGATTTTTCCATCTTGGCACTGCTGGAAATATTGATGTATAATTAATGATTTTATTGCTGCTTTAGTATTATCTAAATAATAATACCTCCTGTTGCAATCAGTGTTTACGCGTCCCCCCAGAGTGAGACAGTGTGTTTTCCCACGGATTACCAAAACCTCAAGTGCTAAAGGGAATCTTAACACATCTGTTTAACATTTCTGTCTAACTGCAAGATTTATTGTGCTCCACATTTCCTTTGTCCTGCTTCCTCGGAATGTTTCAGGTTTTCGGCGTTTCACCAGAAAGGCAAAACAGTTTTGCTTGTAAAACACAAAACATATTGTCAGTCTTGTTAAATGATAAAGAAAGGGGTTCGTGATAGTGTCTTATTCTCCAAAATGCTTAGAGAAAAAGACCTCCAGATTCTTCGCACATTTTTTGACAGTTATTTAAAAGCGAGATTCACAGCCTGAAAGTGACGGGGCCTCGCAGCCCTGAAAGTAGGTTGGAGAGAACAGGTGCCTGCTGGGTAAAGTGGAGCTGGTCCCTGTGTCCCGAGGTCCCAGGGAGCCGCTCTTTAAAAAAGGAAAGGCCCACTGGCTCGGTACAGGATGTGCTCAATCGCCCAATCTGACCTGGTAAAAATGGGAGCTGCGTTTGCTGTCACTCGAGGGTCCCTCCCCGGGGAGGGAGTGTAATTATAAGAGTGGAGGGACCCGGGGGCCCTGTCGCTCTAAGATCCACCCACTAATCACAAATCACACAGCCCTGGCACAGGAGGTGGCCTCCCGGAGAAGCTGAACCAAAAACCTCTCAGTGGATAAAGGTCAGACTCAAAGGTAACTCAGGAGTCGTTTTAGTGTGTGATGTGACTATGAATGCGTGTGTGTGTGTGTGTGTGTGTGTGTGTGTGTGTGCATTTAAGAGAGACGTAAAGACGGGTATCGGAAATCTGTCTCGCTGCCAACTTATTGTCCAGTTGGTGTGTTTTTACTGTAAAGCATTTTGAGGCTTTCTTGTTGACTCACTGTGGATTGTGCTGTAAATATGTACCTATAACCAAATAGCAGTATGATAATAAGAAGAATAAGCTAGCAATGGGGTTTAGTAACATTTGATAAAGTTAAGTAAATAACTATCTGAACTTCTTTTTTTTTTTTTAAAAATCTCATGAAATCACTCTTGCTGAACTGAAAAGAAAGGCTCAAAAGTGGAAATTTTTATTTGTTATAATTACATTTTATGTGGTACCTACGGCGGCGTATTAGGGCAACTGTAGGGGGAAAAAATGGAGCCGAGAGGTGGGTGGTATTCTGAGAAAAAAGCAGATATAAACAAGTTGCTTAGTTCCGCTAAGACAGGATGTTTACAGTTGCTACAACAAGTGAAAGCTACCGCTAGCATCTTAGCCCAACCACCCAATCAATAAACCCCAATAAGATGACAATTTGGCCTCATATAAATAAAATCAACAATAACCAGCCATCACTCTAAGGACCTTAACGAGGCTTGTCACACGTTGTGATGTATTAATTAGAAAAATAAATATGTACATTCATGGAAAGTTAGCTCGCATAAGTGCCGATTGTTAGCATGTTAGCATCGTAATTAACTCGCACATTTGCCACTTTTTTTCCACGGAATATTGCCCACCTCTCTGGGCTCTGTTTTTTTTCCCTACAGTGGCCCTAATACACTGTCATAGATATCCAATCTAATGTAGGGTTTTTAAATTAAATTACTTTTTAAATGTTACAACTTCATTTGCTGCCTTGACATCCGGAGGGAAAACATTTCTATGCATTCATACAGTGTGGCAGACAGGTGGAGTGGAAACATCCGGCTGCTCCGACTCAAGAGATGGAGGGAAAAAATGCACATAAATCAAAAATGAACATGTTGCTCTGCGTGTTCTGCGATGCCAACTTTGTCCACTTTGAGTCAATTTTCTTGATGTCAAGTACTCTCTTGTAGTTTCCCCCCCTTCAAAGCCTCAAACGTTAGCCCTAGCCCTCATTATCGTTTACTTAGCTCCTCTTGCCTACTCTCATGCCGCAGCACCGCTCCATCTATTTTCTCTCTTTTGTCATCCCTCTTATCTATCACCGTCCTGCTCGAGTCTTCCGATCCCCCTTCCCCTCAAACCAGAAGGACCTTTCAAGGTCTGCTCAGATAACGTCACTGCGGCTGTGCATCTGTTTCCAATCCGGCGCAATTAACCAGGCCAGCTTGGGAATGTTTCTTCCTTTTTTTTTCTTGTCCTCCTTCATTTTTCTCCCTCGCTGCCCCTCTCTCTCTCCTCCTCTGTCAGCCGTGCCTCTTCTCGCCCCTCAGTTCAACCGAAAGACGGTCGTTCTTCACGTGTCACTCAAATCAAAACAACGTAGATTCTCATCGTGTGTTTGTTTCCGTCCTTGGGTGGGCCACTTCATACAGACTGATTCTCTCCCTTGCTTGTCGACGGCAGGACATCAGTTAGATCGCTTTTGGTGCCGTCTGCAATACGAAACAGCTGCTCGAAGAGACACCTCGAAGTGAGGTGAAAAACAGAATTTTCTTAACCAAAATAGCACATGCACAGAGCTGTAGATATTAGCAATGTGCGTAGCAATTTTTTTTTTGCAGTCTGGTCTGTGGCTCAGTACAAACTTGCCTTGTATTTTTCTTGGTTAGCGTACAATAACCGTCTGAAAAGTGCTTTTATTCCTTGCTGAAATGAGCGCTTTCCCCCCCGTCTCCTCGCTCCAGAAGGCCATAAATTCTGGCCCTGTGCGGAGTGCTTCGAACTCCGATGCCAACAGTTAAAGGAGAAGGCTGTAGAGGCGGAAGTTTCTTATGTTTCCGGGGTTTTTTACTAAGCCGGGGTACAAGCCTCGGCAAAGTCCTTAGTTGCTTTCTCAGGGAGGTCAGCAGGTACGACTGAGGCAAAACCACTGGTGTCCAGAGGCTTAAACTAACAAAAGCAATGACAGCGGCCAGTGACAGCTTTCTAAGCCTGCGGCCTTTACGGAACATATTTTTAAAACCAAGCTGCACGTTGGCTTTCTGGTTATCTGGTAAACATTTGTCAGCTGCACTGGAAAATACTAACTATCTTTTACTCCATGGTCAAAATATTTTAGATTTCATTTTTTCCTACACCCCCAAAGCCTTATTACCTACCTCTATAATGGAGCCCAGGCATATACGAATAATCCAACTAGTAAAAACACTGTCATGTTGCTGTGTCTGCATTCCAATACCCCGTGTTTAAAAGCAGCATGATACCAAATTTAATTAGTACCGGTACCTCAAAAATGACAGTGTGCTAATAAGAGCCGTAGGCTTATTTCCTAGGAGTTGGGTCAATGTGCGACCGCAGTGGTATCCCGAGGGAGAAGGTGATTTTTTAACTTTGCAGCAAAAAATAAACTGCGGGACCTGGGATTGAGTTTACCTAACCAGAAAGATAAAGTCAACAAATTAATCTGAAAAAAAAGGAGAAGATGAATGCAGCTCATGAACTGCCTGACAGCTGTCCAGTCCCGCTCTGGGCTGAGCAGAACTCATAAACTCAACATAAAAAAAATAACAAATTGAGAAAAACAAGAAAAATAACAACGGCATGATTAGATTCACCATCTTTTCTGAATCTGTAGATCTACCAAACAGCATGCGTTTCTCACGTTAAAAATGGATGGAAAGGAGAGTATCTTAACAAATCACAACTTCCTGATTTGGGTTTTTGTTTTGAAATCCTCTCAACGTCTGCTGCAGTACCACTCTTTGCCTGAACGATTACGGGGGCACTGTTTTACAAAGACACATTTGAGGCTGTTCAATGTGATATCTGGTTGCAAATATAATATATTTTAGTCAAAAAAGCAATAAAAAAAACTTGTTAAGGATATAACATTACATCATATCATGTACATGTTTTATTACATTTGATAAGTTTTAACTCATTAAAAATGGCGTATGTTCTGTCATCTATTATTCAATTATTATTCAAACTACGCAGCACAATCGCCCTTTGAGCTCCTATAGACTGTGTTCAAATTAACCATGTTTTTATGAGCACAGACTTAGAATTCGTCACACAGCTTCAAACCCATAAGGCTTGTTGGCCACCTGTACTCATAGCACTGGGGTTACAATGGATAACCGTTGTTATTGAACAAATAATACAGGAATGATGTACTTTTCTCTCTGATCCAAACTGGCCGAGTATGAAAACATCGGGTACTTTTATTGCTTGTACTTCAACTGAAATGCAGCCGTGTTTGTTTGGTTTGGACAACCGTCGCCTAAGAAATGCAAAGGTTGACTTTGATCGTTGGCCAAAGACCCGCACTCTTCCTCTCAGCTCAAGTGGCTGGTAATTTAGTATGGAGTGTGTGTATTTGTCTAATACCGGTAGCTCTGGGCTTTAAGCATAAATTATGCATAACCAATGTATTTTATTTAAAATTAATTAGCCCAACCCCTAACCGTGGAATGTTTGCCAATGGTAACAGTGGAGTAGAGGGGGAAGAAAAGAAAAAGAAAAAAAAAAGAAGCAGTGTGATGGCAGCTGTGACTCCACAGTTCCCCCTCTGCTCTCCATGAGAAGATTAATAGTTAATGGAAGGCCTTTAGGCTGTGGAAATACCCCTAGTGGCCCTTATCCCTGCTCTGGGAAAAGCAGGGATTATTGTCAAGGTATCAGAGCCTGTCGCAAAGCAACCCCTCCACTTCCATTTCCCAGACCTGTGAATTTTACTTCCATTACCTAAATAAGAAAAACACTGGCTATTTTTGGCATGCACGCTCCTTGAAAATCTGGTGTTTTTTACGCTTTGTTTATGGCACTAATTCACATGTACGTAACTTCACACCAACCGGGTGACTTTAATTTTTTTATTTTTTTTATTCACTCCCCCTCCTCGCTTAAGGCTCATGTGATCTTTAAATAGGAAGAGAGTGAGGTCAATTTTCGAAAACGTGGCATAGCATATTATCTCTGCCAAGGCGAGTCAAATCAGCCTGGCAATTAACTTAGGCTCAGCGCCGCAACGCAAATCATCGGGCTCATTCAGGGTCGGGCGGATTCCTCTCTCTGGGCAATTAGCCTCCTTCATTAATTAAAAATTCTAATCAGGATGTCGGATCAATAGTGTAAATCACATGTGCCGAAGCTCTCCCTGGGAAGTTGCGTCTTCCTTTTCCGGAAGGCCCCGCATCGACAAAGTCATCAGTTAAACTCGAAGGATTAACGCAATGGGAGTCGAGACGATTGACATTCTTATGAATCTTGCTGGAAGTGCGGAGCGTGCGGCAGAAAAAATAATGTCCGCCTTAAAAAGCTGACATGAAAATATACGGTTCGTTTTATAAATATAAATCAAACTGTCAAAATATTTGTGACTTGAAAGAAGTCGTAATTACGCAGATTAGAAAAGATTCCGGCGACTTCAGAAATGACATTAATTACGATATAGGTTGTTACATTTTCTAACTGAAGGAAAAGTTTCCAATGGCTGAAAAAAAAAAAAGAAAAATGGTTCAATAATAGAGGCACTTAGTGTGTTGCTTGTGTTGGTCAGTCCCCGTTACCTCACATGCGTGAGCCACTCATAATGGCTCCGGAGACCAATTATTCTCCCGGCTGCAAGAAAGTGCTTTTTCCATTTTCTCCAGCTCAGTATGTGTGTTTGACATACACACTTATGTATACAGTGTAAGGTTGACACACACCCACACACACTCCAAGGCACACACACACATATGCAGACGTGATTTTAAAGCTACGAGACAGAGAGAGAGAGCAGTTTATCTGCTTTTCAATAACACTTAGTTTTGTTTGTGGTCACGCAGTCGTGGTTTTGACTGAGAAAATATCCACCGGTAAAAATGTTACTGTTGTTCTTAGGTCAATTTGGGAGGAAAATGAAGTCATTTTCGGATCCCACAAGAAATCAACACGGACCCAGTGCGTCCCTCTCATTAGCGGGGGAAGCGAGTAGGAGGAGACGCCGCTGCGAAGGGTTGCAAGTTTGTGGTGGATGCAACTTCAACGGGAGTGAATCGGCGAGTTACAGCCTCTCCTCAAATAGGGCCGCTGCATATAAACATGCAGTTGCTCGACTGCGACTGCAGAGGTTTTGCGGCCGCCTCCACGTTTGGCCACGTGAGCTGAGCCTGACTGCAGGTGTAACCAATGCGTTCATTAGCATCACATGGTCTGTCATTTATCGAGCGAGAAAGGGAACTTCCTGACGAAAAGGTCAACGAAGCTTTGCTCTCCACACCTCCGGTTAATCCTCTTCCTGGTATATCTTCGCCATCGAGAGAGAGAGAGGGATTGTTATTTGCTTTAGTCTCCGGAGTGTCAAAGCAAGAAACGGAGAAAAAGAGCTCTGCTGTTGTATGTCAGCACAGCGGGAGGTGCAAAGTAATTAAACACATTGGAAGCTCAGTAGGTGTTACGAAGCGCCAGATGCTGAGCAGGCGTTGCCGGTTGACTATGTTTTATGTATGTTGTTGTGTGAATGTTTAGAGCCGCAAGGAGCGAACGTCCTCGAGTTATTATAGTAATAATAAACAATGCAATAAACACGGTTCAACATTTTTTACCTGAAACCTATGAAATGTCTCCTTTTTTTAATTTCTCCTTTTAATTCACATACATGTATGACAATATTTAGGTATAAGAGACACTGGATGGATGAATGAAGTAAGACTAAAGCGAGTACTCGGGATGCACCGATCAATCAGCTGCTGATTTAAACCAGGTTTTCATCTGATCAGCCATTATCAATGATCATAATTCCAATGTTTCTGATAGTTTTACATGATGTCACAGCCACACACAAAAACTAACTTTACAAAGCCTTATGGTATGAGTCTGTAATTCATCCTGAGTCATTGAAGGAAGTGAGTTTCTTTGTATGCAAACATTCACAAGCACTCTTATTATTATCAGTGTCAATTCATGTCTTTATTTCTTATGTGGTGGATGTTTTGCACCACCCTTGCATGGGTTGAATCTTCTAGCAGCTTTTCTCACATGCAAGATTCAGTCATCATGTCAAATGTACTGTGAAAGCTGATCAACATACTAGACGGTGCACTGAAATCAGGACCAACAGAGAAAAAAAAGCACTGATCTGGCGTTTCTCAAAAGGAAGGCTGCTCGTCCGTGGAGCTCCTCTCTACGGTTTCCGAGCCCGGGGAAACAAGGACGGATGGTCTGAATGTTCTGTGGCATGCCCCTTTATTTCTCCCAGTGCCATCGTGTCGCAATACATCAACTGTCCGTGTGGAGATTAATTGCGCTCGCCCACAGCGCTTGTAAATCCTGAGTTTGTTTTTCCAGAAAATATGTGTTCCTCCCATTAGTTCAATGAGGAACAAATCTGGTAGTTATTTTATTGTAATGTGTGTGTTTTTGTCCATGTAATCAGACTTTTTGGAGCGGCGTTTTCCATCATACTTCTGGCTGTTTACTAGCACTCTATCGTGTGTGTGTGTCTGCTCGACAAATGCGGCAGCAGCCAAGCATATGCACGTTCTTATTTCCACTTCTTGTGTCCTGCACAGATATTAATGCCACACAAGCAGCCGATCATAAATCATGTTTCTTTCCGTATCGGCGTCAGGAAGTTTCACTGGAATCGAACCTGCGTCCAACGAGTTGATTTTCTTGAAATTTATTGCATTGCTGATAGCATGTCAGCTATGGCCGCGGCGCTGTATATCACATTACCGGGCCTATTGAAAATAAACAGAGCCGTGGAAGCAGAAGGGGACAGTCGGGAGAGTCGGTGGGGTCTGAGTCATGCACCTCCAGATCGCTCAGATTAATACGGCATGGGTCAACGCTGGAAACCAGCTAAAATCATTGTTATGTGGGGGGGGGGAGCTGCTCCAGACCCTTTTTTTGTCAGTTTGATCTACGAGCTGTACGATGAAGTCCAATCTCATGCAAACTGCGCTGTAGGCCAGACTTTTCTGGTGTTTTTTTCATCCATAATGCACATCCCAGTGTTCGAGCATCAACAGCTAGTCATTAAACCAAGAGCAGCCTTTCACTCCGAACGGTGGGAGAAAATCCTCCACGTACTTAAAAGATAGTTTATGATGTAATCCCTGAAAAGGTTGAGAGCCAGAGCCTAAAGCAGATGTACGTCGGTTGGTTCCAACGTTAGACACGTAACGGCCCTCCACATCGGAGAGTGGAGGACTTGACCCCGCCGCTTTGACCTGTCTTGGCTTTTAATTGCTCGCAGCGCGGACGACGTGACGGTGACGGAGTGCAGAGTGCCGCCACGCCGCCTCTACAGCTCTTCACCACGACTTTGCAAATTGTAACAAAAGGTGAAAAAGCCCCCTACCCCCCTGTATGGACGCCTACAGCAGCTGTTTCCAATTCGTACACGAAAATCTGAAAAAGCAGTGATGTTTACATAACTAGCAGCACATATCAGTGACACAAGGAAAAGTTATTTAGTGAAAAACAAAAAAAAAAGAGAAAAAAAAAGAGTCCTGGGAGAAAGAGGAGGGAAAACGATCTTCCACTGGCATTTTTAGAAGTGGCTTGAGACATTGCCAGAGAAATTCCCTCAGACATAACAAGGTTTTATGACGGGGAGCTGCCCTGTGAAACTGCCCCGTTTGCTTGATGTTCTCCAGCGTCGCCGTTCGCCGCCGAGCTGCAGCGTCCGTGTCACTCCGAAGTTCACAGACACGCTGATTGTTATCTACGAGGGAAGAGCCCATTTCGGGGGGCCCCCGCGCCTAACAAGGTTACCCATGCTGTGGCTGTCAGCTAAATGGTGACGGGTGAGGTCACAGGCAGCGCTGTAACCCTCCGCGTCCTGAGCAAAACAAAGTGATGAGTTTAAATGGCCACAACCTTCCTATGAGGACACAGGCCAAGTGGTTTCATAAAAAAAAAAAAAGGCTTTCCTGCCCGACTTTCACAGGCCTCCGTCGCTGAGTAATGTGAGGGAAACACGGCGTGATCACATAACAACTTTGCTTTTTCTCCAGAAATGGCGAGCAGAGTTCACAGCGACGCCCACTCGGGCAGAGACGGAACTAAAAACGAAACTGTGAGAAACAGATTTCTCCTTTTGTTTGAATACACAACTGCAAGGGTTATGAATTAAACAAACATACCAGTCTGTAGTCGTGATTTGCATTTGAAGCTCAAGGCTTTTTTTATTGTTTCTGTCAAGGTCGTGTCGCTCGGAGTGCAGGTGGCCGTTCGCGTACAGTAGGCCTTGAACGCGTCTGCTGATTAGCGGATGCCTTTAAGCTAAGCCGGTGCCTTCCCGGAGATTGGATGGAAGAAAAATAATTAAAATGATGTATTAAATTGAATTATTTAAAAGTGTATTATCTGTTTGTATGAAAGTTTGCAGGAAAATGGAATTTGGTTATTCAGCGGCGCATGCTTTTCTTTTTTTAAATAAAGAATTTATTCCCCGCATATAAGTTATTTTTCATTAGCATTCGTGGCTAATGCACTGCTGGCCCCCGCTGGATGGTAAAAGCTTTTCTCACTTCATATTCGCCGGCGTCTGCCAAGTGAACACTCTCTAAGGTGACGACTTGGCAGTCGCGAGCAGCGAACCTGTGACACCACTCCAACGCTGACTCACAACACCGATAAATCAGAGCAAAACAATGTTGGAACCGTAATGGAAAAGAATGGAGAACGGAGGGCAATATTGTAATGAGTCATATCTAACATAACGGCGGAGTTAATTGCTTGTGATACACTGGATATAAATTACGGCGTGTTTCGGGAGAGATGGGGAGAATTATGATTATGTTCATTTCTTTCTTTTTTTTTTTCTCCGTTTGCTTTTGTCACTGGATCAAACCTGAGAACTGTTTACACGTCTTTCTCTTCCAGCATCGTTATCAGCATTTCAACACAGACGTAAAAAATAAATAAAAAAACACACTACTCAGTGATTACCAATGTGCTAAATCTGCATGCTTAGCAATTCGGAAACCTTCCGAGTTTGACACATAATTTATCTTAACTTGTTAAGCCTTTGTCTCAGCGCCATGTCCCTCCACTCGCAGCTAATACCTAAATTGCGACTGAAAAAAAAAAAAAAATTAAACTCCCTCCCTCTCTGTCTCTCTCTCTCTCTCGCTCGCTCACTGTGTGTTTTTAAATCCCTACAGCTTAACGCCTTGAAAACAACATTAATAGTCTGTCCACCTGTCATACATTTCCAGATATTTATTTCTTCTTCATGACACGTTGCGTTTGTGAGTCTGCGGCGAGGTCGCCTATCAATCACCTGCTCAGAGAAATCATCAGATGCTTTTTTTAACCTCTCCTTTATTCGTTTGCACACGTCTCTTCTGGTGGAATTCTGAAAGCTCATTTAATTCCAAGTTTTTTTATTTAATTTTTTTTTGTAAGGCAGCGTCCGTCCCTTTTCCCTCTCGAGTGCTCGATTGAGATTGCGTCGGACAAAACTGGCCAAAAACCTCCCAACACATCCCACACGGGCTTCCCCCCCCTGCTTTTCTAAAATCTCACAGATGCACAACTCTCTCAGCCAACATGGCGGCACAAAGACAGACGGAAGAATAACACTGACTTCTTCGGTGTGGGTTATCTCCGCCTCGCAGTCCTGCTGGTTTCTCCTTTAATAAATCTGGCTCATTCTCAGGGGAGAACACCTTTTGTTGAAACTGGGTTTGCTTGACAATAAAGACATCGCAATAGACTTTACAAAGCACGGAGTATTTCTTTTTTTTCCTCTCAGTCTTGGCGTGACTTACAGCGTGCTGATGCCGCCGCTTCAAACTGCAGCACATGAAGCAGCTTCAACCGGCTTTGTCTTGTAGTTGCATTCACGGGGGGGGGGGGGGAAAGTTTTCCAAATGGATGTGTGTCTGTTTGCAGCCGAGAGACGAACCCACTGACTGCACTCTAGATCTCAGCCGGCGATGCTTGTCAGCGTACACCAACATGGCGCGCACTGGGCTGATGGAGTAGGATGACCACTCCACTCCAGAGAGAGAGAGAGAGAGGCCGTGGACGGAGCTATCACTGTGATTAGCTGTAATGATCGGGGGGTGGAAATGGGTGTTTAGAGGGGTTGCGAGAGAGGATGAGGGCCACGTCGGCTCAATCTGGAAGGGGGGGGGACGCGCCGCATGCAAGGCCCTCCGCCGGCTCGGGTAATAGTCCCCATGTGTAGTGCGCCGGGCCGTATCCCATGGGGCACTGCACACACAGGAGGCCACTTGAAAGCCTATCTGGATGTAGCAGCAATCAGAGTCAGAACAAGCACACAGGGGAGTAATCTGTTCCAGCTTTTGGAGCGTGCCAGGGGTTGGGGGGGGGTGGACAGGGATGGATCCATGCATGCATGAGTGTCTGTGGTAGGGAAGGGGGGGTTATGGCTTCATTTGGACAGGGTCATGGTTAGTCAGATGGCAAAAAACATGTCTACCCCACAACGCACATGCTTTCTCCTACTCCAGTACACGTCTTCCACACGACCGTCAGAGAGTTGTTTGAGCGGCGCTGGCAGCCTGTGGCAGAGCCGCATCATTAAAATCCCTTCAGCGACTGAGTTATAGGTGGTTTGTTGACTTCCAAGGACATGTCATGGGCGGTAGGTAATGCTTAAGGTCCAATAAGGTTTTTGCGTCAAGCAGCAAATATGCAGAGACAGCTCTAACCATCCAAAGCAATAGCCGACATAGAGACCAATTTTACAAACTTTTCTTTTTTCCCCCCTCTCTTCTCCTCACAGTATTTCATGACATGCTATAGTTTTTACAACTTGCACAAGGTAAACATGTTTAGTCCGCTGAAGCACCAAGCCAGAAAAACCTTCCACACAGCCAACCCCTCTATTAACAATAAAAAAAAACCAAAGTATGCTCAAAAAGTATATTTTCTAAAAATGTTCCAATATGGTGACCGCCCGCCTCAACCCGTCAAGAAGAGATCGGTTTCCGGATCCAAACGGGATACATGAGGCCTGCGTTATGCAGTCTCTTCTTCAAGGAGTTGAAGAAGAAGAAGAAGAAGAAGAAGAAGAAGAAGTGGCAGAGAGGAGGGAGGAGAAAAAAAATGGTATAATCAGTAGGCAGTGACCTAGAGGAGGTCACGCTGAGCCTTTGGGAGTTGACTAATGAAAAGTCCAATCAGCACAGCGGAGGACGATTAGAAGGAGCCCCGGGCTGCGATGGAGAGATGGAGGGAAGAGAGAACGAGAGACAGGGTTAAAAGGAATGAGAAGGGGATGAGCTAAGAAGAAGACCCGGCAGATGCTGAATCAACACACACACACACACACACACACACACACTGCTATGATACTGACAGAGTGCAGTTGATCGTGGTCAAGTTAAAACAGCGAAACAGGGAGGCCAAGAGGAACAACACATGTTAGTACTTTGTCTTAGCATCGGCTAATGATGGGTGGACATGTTGGTAATTGGTTTTATTTGTGTTCTTGACTCCATGGCTCTCCTGCAGCCGATCCTGTAATGTAAAGCTGCACACCGCAAACTCACTGCCATTATCCCGCTATGATTCAGTGCATCAAATGTGTTTGGTCTCAGACAAAGTAAAAAAACAAAAATAAGACGAAGGCCATTTAAAATTTTCAAATTTAACAGACGATAAATCTTTATGGGAACGCTCCACTCAAACATTTGGGCTCAGCATTGTGTGTGTGGGGGGGGGGGGGCATCAAGAGACAGTGTGGCAAGTCCATTCATGGTTCCAACCGCATTTTAAACCACTTTCTTTGAGAATGTGAATAAACCACAGAAAGTAAACGGAGCTCATTTGTTCCGCGTCTCCACATTCGCACCTTGGAGGCGCCCGACGCGACTGCAGCGTACCGTCGGCCACCGAGCAGCTCGATGAGGCAGAATGATGAAGCTGCCACCACAACAAAAGCCCGCCACACATTTGGCTTTCATTGCTGCAGCGTGCGGCGGCGGAGGGCTGGCCGGGCCACACTTGACCACTTTAGCACATTTTGCGCCCTCAATGCAGCGTCACCTGCAAACGATCAACAGTGCCGGTACGATCGGGGCTTGAAATTAACTCTTTGGGGTCACAAGTTAAAATGGCTACTAGATTTTTAAAGTTACCAGTCACTCTGAATTTCCTCTCACCTCCACGGTTATATTTTAATAAGATAATAAGATTATTCCTCGTGAACAGAATTCCCTTCACCTTCTCTGGATGGATGGACGCACGGACAGATAGATACTTTTTTTTAAATCTCAGGAAATAAAACCCAAACTGTCCACATGGCTAGATGCCAATATACTAGTACATTGTACATACAGCTTAACTGACCCCATTATTTGAAGCCAGCAGTGTGATTGTTGGTATCTTTCATGCGTTTGGTTCGGACAGCACTGTTGCATATCACATTCACTTCCATCGTCTCCTCCGACTGTGTCAAGTGAGCCGTTTACATCCACGAGTTGGTTTTACTTTACATGTGAACAGGAAACGCAGCGTGCCAAATGTTGCCGTCGTCACAAATGGGCCGTTTTGTCAACGCAAACATGTCACATTCACTTTACAGTCTTGTATGTTTAATGTCTTTTTGCTCAATCGTGCTCTCCAGCTGTACCATTCTCCTCCAGTCGGGGGGGAGACAAGCAAACACACTTCCGGTCACAAAACCTGCTCCCAAAAACCCTTGAGGGTGCTGCTGCAATCATAAATCTGTCCCAGACCCCCACAGCAGCTAAGGGTAACGCAGCGTTTAAGAAGAATACTCTTCCCTCCCTCAGCAATTACTGTCCTCAAGCAAGGCACTTATTCACAACTGCATCTGTGCAGCTGCTCGCTGGCCGACAACTCGCTAACTCTCATGAGGGGAGGGATCCTTCCTTATATCAGAGATGGATAACACCGGCTGGACAATATTGAATGATTGATAAAACTCCAAAATCAACAGACTAGCTTTATCGCCATAATTCCACTAAGAACCATACACCATGCACGCAGGCAGCCAAACCCCCGAAAGCCTGGCGTCTGGTCGCACAATATAGTCTTTCAACTTGGCTCGGCGGTGCACATATGATGAGAATAAAAGTCTGCAGATGAGGAGTGAACATGAATTATGCGCCAAAATGTTGGCCACGGCTTGTCTACGATCGTAAAGCCATTGTCTTATGGTTTACGTTTTCCAGACACCGTCGCCCTGGGCTCGTGACATCCTTAATTCTGGTTTTCTGGCTTTTTTGTCGCCTTCGCTGAGTCTGCGGGTTCCCGAGGCAATTTGCGTTCAAGGCGAAGGCGAATCGGCTGAGGCTCGTCCCTTCCCCCCCCCCCCCCCACCCCTTTCTCTCTATCCTGCTTCCCTGTGCTCCTCAACCACGGCCTTGTGTTGCTATTGATTAAAGCAGTGCTTTTGTTTTTGTGTCCCGCCAGCATTTTCCACAGCACCTTGTGAGCTGAGAGGAAATGGCAACAAAGAGTGAAGAGGAACGAGGAGGTGACTAAATCCAGAGCCTTTTGGGAAAGCCAGTTCTGGCCTCCTTCTTGCCATTCAGCCACTCAGGCGAACCGTGCAACTTCTTCCTCTCAAGGCCAGATGCTTGGGGGAAAGGGTCATTATATGGCACAGTTTGATGTCTGTTTCCCCCTTGCAGTCGCTCCTCCACTACGCCCCAGCTTGCTACTCCTGCTGCTGCTGCTGCTGCTCCCTCCTCCCCCCGCTGGGGTGTTCGGTTTGAAGAGGTCCTAGGAGGGGAGTCCGGTTCTGCCTGCTGCCCGGGTGTAAATCAGGGGGTGCAGCTAATAGAACCACATCTGTAACAATAAAGTCAGGTTAATGTGGAGTCATCTCAGAAGAGTTGCCATTTGCATCTGGGAACATCTGGCGAGATATTTGGAACCGCTGGCAGTTGGTCGTTTTCTCCCTGATTGTCCGTCATTCTCGTTTTGCTGCGCTTGAATTTCATTCATCTAAATTTATATATTTATATATCCGATTCTGATGATCCCCATTTTGACATCGCCATGTATCAAATATTTGTTTATTCCCTTTTGTTTTTTCTTCTGTTTCGTCATTTCTTTCTGTCTCCCCCCTAGTTTCACCATCTGCTCCTTCTCCCCCGGCTTTTTTCTTTCTTTCCTCCATTACAGGATATCTCTTTTTCTCACCACCCCCACTTTGGCAAACCATGGTCAGACATTCGGAGCCTTTCTAGGGGATTGTAAACAAGTGTCTCCAACATTGTGCAGACATGAGGTTGGTGCTGATGTTACAGCTGTGAAAAAGTACAGCCTGTAACCCAGTAAAACAAGGCAAATCAACAAGCCTGAGATATACTGTAGCGCTTATCGCCACATTAGCATGTGGCGATGCCTCTCCGAACCCAAACGCAATTGAGAACTGACCGTGACCCGTTTAATCCGTGCCGCCGCAAATGCAAAATTGGAAAACCCGGCGCTAAAGTAATGCGCAATTAATTTGTTTACTTTTTTTGTGTTTACAATGCGTAGAGAGAAACTACCCGGCAAATTCGGAGCCGAGGAGTGCGTGCTTACAGATCGGAATGGTAATAGTTAATGGTGGAAAACTACACATAAACACATCCAGACTTCAATTATCTCTGCTGCTTCTTGGAGGGGATCGGTCATGTATTACCCAGTGTGGTAAAAACAGACTCATCATAGACCCAAACAGAAGAGAAGCGTGGTCAATTATCCTTAACGTTGACTCTATCAGCACCTCTAATATATTCATTGTTAGTCCAAGGGCCCCGGGGCGTCTGCTGGTTATACTAGAGAGGAGCTCAGACATGTGTGTCCACGCACAGGAGGCCAGATGCCGGGTTGGCTTTTTAATGCTGCTGCCATTAGCCAACTCCCATGGCATTCTTTGGATGCACTGCTGGCTGCCCGCCTTAGGGTGAAAGTCATTACAGTTAATACGGCGGGATAGGGAGCAAAAAGATTCAGGGAGGAAAATGGGTTGCTTCCGTACAAAATGACAACACTGAGGAATTAAATCAGATCATGTACGCCGATGGTAGCGGTGCTGATGCTATTACACAGTAATAACTATTGTTGTTGTTGTTGTTTTTACATGGGCACATTTGTGCTTCGACTGAGTGAAATTCAACATTTCCACCCTGTAATCAGCACAGCATGTTTTGACCGATTTCAAGCAGAGCGCTGATTTCCCCTTAAATAAAGGATGACATATGGAGAGAATCTTCTCTATTCTAAAAGCTGGTGGGAAGCACTGTAGCCTACATCTCTGCCCTGCGTACGGGTGTACTGACCTGGTGGACGGGTGGGCGGACGGATATGGAAAAAAGAAGTCAAATAAATTCTGTCTGTGTCAATAGAGAAGAAATGGTTCGTTGAATAAGTCAAAAGAATTACGGAAAATGTCTGCAAAAAATTATCTATCAGTCAGCATAAAAAGCAGGAAGAGAAACCGTGGAGCAGAAAATAGTCACGTTAGCATTATGATGGAAAGATCCTGTCTGTGCTTGGGTTAGGGTTATGTTTAGTGTGCTGAAAAACATCCCCTGCGCTGCACCACAGCAAAAGTCTTCGATGACAGACTCTGGATGTCCATGTTACATTCGCCTTTTTGAAAAATTGCCGGAGGCAACGTTTAGACTTTTTTCTGCCCACAAGTTGAGTCCAAACCACACACAGAGTGGACGGCATTTAACACAGCGCGCAGTAAGTAGCAACGTAAAGCCCCTTAGTGAAAGGCGGTATTGTGTTATTGAAGAATAAAGCTCAGGCGGAAGACGTAAACCCGACAGTTAAGGAAGCAAACAGAAGAATATGTTTCTCTGGAAATGCTGCAAAGTGCAAAAGGATTGTGAGGACGGAGTTAGAGGACTAACCTTGAACACAAAAACAGGTTTAACTGAAGGGAGGAGAACGGCCCTGAAGGAGGAAGACTGGGGTGGTTTCATAAATTGTCAGCCATGATGGCGCCATGTGGAAGCAACAACTCGTTTTTTTCTTTTTGGAAAGAAGAAATCATTTCACATTTCTACCAGCTGTAACATAAATAACTGTTTGTACCGCACAAGTCAGCATTGCTCTAGTGAGCAGGATAATAAAAAAAAAAAAAGAAAGTTTCCTTTTGAGGTGTTGGAAAAGTACGATGGTGTATTAGAGCCACTGTAGGGGGATGGAAAAACGAGTCCAGAGATTCAGAGAAAACAATTATGTGTGGTAGTTGTTGTCATAGCAAAATTTAAATTTGCCACTTTATAAACTCGCAAATTTGTCACTTAATAAAATTGTGACAAATTTGCGAGTTCATTACGATGCTAACAACCGGCATTTATGCAAACTAACTTCCCATGAATGTATGAATTTACTTTTCTAATTAATACATCAGAACATGTGACAATGCCAAGTTAAGGTCATTAGGTTGATCGCTGTTGATGGTTATTGTTGGTTTTATTTATGTGGGCCAAATTGTGTGTGTATTGATCGGGTGGTTGGGCTAAGATGCTAGCGGTAGCTTTCACTTGTTGTCATAGCAACAGTAAACATGGGGTACCAAGAAACGTCTTTATATCGGCTATATATAGTGGCAAATATGCTTGGTTCCGCTAACACCAGATGTTTGCCGTTGCTATGACAACAAGTGAAAAAAACAAATTTGCCACTTTATAAAATCGCAAATTTGTGACTTTTTTTCTCGGAACCTCTCGGCTCTGTTTCTTTTCTTCTTTTTTTTCCCTACAGTGGCCCTAATACGCTGTCGTAGAAAAGTCAAAACTGTAGTTACTGCAGACTATTTTAGTCATTTACAGACGGGCATAAACCATCCCCAACAAAAAGAAGAACACAAAAAAAGGGAGAATTTCAAGCATTTTTTCATCTCGTTTTCACCGAAAGCAGCTCAGAGCGTTTTACTTTATGATGTCATGTCACGCTGCACTACAATCTTTTTTTTCCCAAAGCGGCGCTGTCACGATCCAACGACGTGAAGTGATTCAGCGATGGGAATTCACTCATGCTCCTCTTTAGTGTGGGCGGCTCCATGACAAGCCCACGGCTTTGAAGTTTTGCTGTTTATTAATTAGAGAAGCAGAAACTCCTCTCGTTTGTGTGTGCCCCTGTGGCTCGTCTGCGGCGCTGATCTGAGGACTTTGTGTACGACAGTGTGTGTGTGTGTGTGTGTTGCAGTTTCACCAAGTGCTCTGAAGTGAGGGACCCACCAGTAAATTAGCCATAGCTGTTACCACATGGGGCTGGGCTAAGCAAATGCAGGCCAATAAGTGTATAGTCACATGTCACCGTGAGGAACATCTTGAACGCAAACTCTCTGAAGCGTTTTGCACGCTCAGCACAAAGGGAAAGCTGCTTCACGACGGTATAAATAAACACATTCACATGAAAGAATTGGAAGACTCACCGGCACCCAGAGGACATAGGTAAACGCCAAGGAGAGCCTTACGCTGTCAATATGATTTAATTGAGCCATTCAAGGCTTGCTCATTAGCGGCAGAGATCTTATTCCACAGGACTCAACTTTAATTAGTCAGTTCAATTAAACGCACTCATGATACACATTCAGCAGCCGCAAATGACACTCCTAATGACAGTTCATAATAGTGGATCAGATTAATTGACTGTATTCATGTATCAATTAGAATAAATATCATTATCTATCGCCTCACCGGCAAACATGTATGAATACAAATTCATATGAATGATTAGTGGACTTAACTATTTCTTGGCAGCGGCTGCATACGGCAATATTTGGCGCAAAAATTATTTCCCTACAGCTCATCCAATAGTTAGTTATTCAACCGAAAAGAGTATTCCAGCAATTTAGTATTGTAGTCCGATGATTTTGTCTGACTGCAGCAGAAGCAGAGATAGTTTTTTATTCCTCCTCTTTCAACATTACCCACAATGCAACTCGACAGTTTGGTTATAGATTCAGCTGTGTTATCCTAGTAGCAGTGAGCTACAAGGGGCTTGATTTTGTTTTTTTTTACTTCTCTCTAACTTAATTTCTCCAGACTTCTTAATTTTTAAAACCGACATTGCCTTAAATGACATCACTTGAGGCAATTTATCAGACTTTGTGCAGCTTTTCCCCCCAAATGCAGTAGTACTCTCCAAAGTACACAGACTTTGTGTAAAAATACAAATTTCCTTCAAGAGCACCTAATTATATGATCGCTTGTCATCAGCACATTCATTTTTAAACACAGTTTGAGTGTTGAAACGAAAAAGAAAAAAAAATCCCATAGGTCAGAATGAAGAGAGTTCAAACCATATATCTTCACCCATAAAGCCTTGATGTGCATACCAGGTCAAAGGTCAATGGCAGCATAGTGCGTCTGAGATGTAACAATCTGCCCCGACATTCCTGACATGAGCCATTACTTGCCAGCAGGATTTTTTCAACGCCAACCTGCTGAGGACCCGCATCCTAAGAAAAGGACCAGTCCAATAAATCCTGCGTGAGCAAATCGCAGGAGTTTTTTCTGACTTTTGGCGCTGTGGAGGGAGAAAAAGAGAGATGGGGAAGCGAGTGAAAGGGGAGAGGGGAAAAACGAAAATTGTTATTAACTTGACATAACGTGAGCCAAGCAAAATGACGACTCTTCCCAAAAGCAGAAAGCCAGTCAGCGATTAGATTACAGCTCAAATCCACTGACACAAATTCCCTGTAATTTGTATTCAAAATAAGATCTAGTGCGAACTCAATCCATTGTCATTTCCGATATTTCTAAAAGACGAAAACGCAAACGTCACGACTGCAGTGGAAGGCGGCCTGTTTTCATGGCTGTGTCAAGACCTCTCTCCTTCAAGACACACATCCAGGACTACGGCTGCACGTGGTAAGTTGATCCCCATCAACAAGATCGGTAATTAACCATGTAAGGATACAGGCAGAATGAGAACCAGCCGCCTCCCTGACCCTGCCATGACCTTTCTCCCAAACCTCAACATGGCATTGTACTTCGTTTGCCCTGGAGGCAAGTCAGATAAACTCGGCCTCGAGCGACTCAAAAAAATCCGATATCTGGCATGTGCTCGGCCGGGCGTTTCGCAGAAGTGATCTGAGGCAAAGTTGTTTGACATAATGGAGGAAACGCGGAGGAAGTGCAGCTGGATCAGTGGGGTGGAGGTAAATGGACGAAAAAACATCGCCCACCCATTGTCCAATCAAGTGCGAGCGCTCGATACTATGGATCTGCGGGTTGGAGGATTATTGCTCTTCTTGGGAAACTGTGTCCGATATGATGGACTCTGTGTCGGTGTGCGTTTAGTACAAGAAAAGGAGGAGGAGGATAGTTTAAGTCGTCATTTGCAGATAGCGGGGAAGGGCAATCACATTGCGTGAATGGAGCGAGGCAGGAAAAAGATGTATAGCGAGTGGGATTTTTCCAATAGGGGGCTACAGTATCAGTTTGAGAGTCGATTTTTTGGTATGGGTAATGTGTTGAAGGGGAATGTGGAACTCAGGGGTCGTGACCCTTCGGAGACACACACACAGTGCAGATGGATGTAATGAATCCAGGGAGTGGAGTTGCAATAACAGTGCGGATGGTGAACCGATGCTCCTGTGCGTGACTCGGGCTGAACCCGGTCCGTAACACTGCAGCGGCGTGCGGCGTGAACTCACTTCATAATGAATAGGCTGCCCCCAATGGCAAAGAGAGGTTGCGTTTTAACAATTAATCAATCTCAAGTTGCATCAGATTTCACCTTGGCCGCACGCACTGTCTCCTTCCATGAACTCTTCACCCAAAGTGGCCTTTAGGGAAGGATGGAAATGAAAAAAAGGAAGCATGCAAGATGTTTCGGTCCCATATTGCTGACAATAACAAAGTATATCTATATCACAAAACTGACAGGGTTGTTGATGTTCAAAATATGATATCTTGGCAGATGCTGAAATGCAGGTTTTCAAATAGTTTCTCTCAGACTTTTAAGTTGTCCAGGATGCAATATCATCCATGACTGTATTACAAATTGGATTAAAGATTCTATAATAATAGCATTTCTGTTTAATTTCATTTATATTTTAAAATTAGATTTTTAAATGACGTAGCTTTCCTAGATAAATAAAAGGGGGTTCTTTCATTGACAATGAAAGACTTTCTAAATTGCCCCAGCTGAATAAAAACACGGGTAATGGAGAGGCATTGCGAAACTACTTTCGTTTGTACGAATTTTAAAGCCAAACCTGACAACTGACACCAATACTGTGTATTTTTAAGATGGATTATTTTTGTAGTCGAGAAGTGCGATGTCAGGAGGGCTGTTATACTGCAGGTATCGACTGTCTTATTCTCGTTACAGTCGAGAACATATTTATTGATTTCGCAGAACAGCCGGTTCCTTATGGCAACTCAACTTATATGATATCTCTCAGGGCAAAAGCCATGACGAGAAAATAAAAACCCTGATCGTCATCCATTAACAAAAAAAAAACTTTTTTCTTTTTCAGGTCACAAGGTCAGCTTATGTGGATGTTATGTCTATGTTTGTTCATGGTTGCCATACAAGGTTCCAGTCAATGTCCTTGGGGCCGGCCTGAGAATGGTTAGAGTGTGTTTGAGGCGAGCCTTTGTTGCTGAAGGCCCGAGCTATTTTAATAGGTGTTACCACAGGGTAGACAGGCCGCTGGCTTCGGGGATTGAGTTTCCCTTGTGCCAACAGGAGAGGTTTAATTGTGTATACCTGAGCTTTAATCAATACCAAAAAATGTCGAAAAAGTAACATCAGGAATGTTGGCCATTAGCCAGGGGACCTTGATGAAATTGCTGGAGATATCCAAGAAAAGACTCCTCGCCTGCTCCGGCTGTCTGCACAGTTATGTTTTAAAAAAGAAAGAAAGAATATACTATATATGTAAATACATATGTATATTTCAAAGCTCTGTTCTGTCAACCAGCTGGCGACAACATCTCTTACTTCCTATTTTCACAAACATCACCTTTGGGCCTATAATGATAGCTTCCAAGAGGGGCAATCAGGTATGCATGCCACATATATATTTGATTAGTATGTATAATGAACGAGTGATGTGCAAACTCACACACTCGACAACATCCCTCCCAATGAGGTAAGAAGGTGTTTAAAAGAACTTTGTCTCCAAAGGAATGCATCATTCATGATGGCAGACTCACAGACTGCAGACGAAACCATGTGAAAGAAGCCAATGTGTGTTGTATTATGATGAAGCTGGATACAATATTTATAGGCGTGAGAACGAGAAAGATTTACTCTTCAAAATCCCAATTTTAAACCTTTGCATAGAGCTTCTCCTTTCTTTAAAAAGTATGTGGATATTTGTCTTCATGGGCATGTGTAACTAACAGTATTAGAGTGTGTGTGTGTGTGTGTGTGTGTGTGTGTGTGTGTGTGTGTGTGTGTGGGAGGCAAACCAGCAGGCAGAGAGACGGGTAATCCTGTAAATGAAGCAAAGCATTCCACAGCCCTCCCTCGCCTGATGAATTCCGCATGATAGTAATTTGTTTTTCTTTTTGATCATCCTCCCCACAAATATGGGCAAAGCTTCGAGTGTGTGTGTTTAAACTGCATTTCCAGACAACTTTCCGTGTTAATGTGTTATCGGTGACATACCCAACGCTCCAGAAATGATTACATTTAATGCCAATGAACAGCATATAGCAGGCTGGATGCTTGTTAGCGTAGCGGGTCTGTGCTGTTTCCTGTGAAAATGTGAGTAACGTTGGCCGAGCGTTTGCTGTATCCATCGAGATCGTGTGCCTTTTTCTGCTATCCGTCACGTTATATAGAAAGAGATCTCTCGACTGTGACCTCACCTGGCACCAGAAATTCATTTGGCGAGATTAGCAGCAGCTTAACTGTGATATAGGCCGACAAGATGACTGCAGCTGTAGATTAAAATGACATCCAGAATAAAGATTTAGGCTCCGCAAACTCTTTACATAAACTGGATGTTTTCGGGCTGTGAAAAATTAATTTCATGCTTAACGCAAAAGTGTGTGCGAACCATGCCGAGTCTGATTAGACCCGCGTCCCCCCCCCCCCCTTGGAGATTTAGCTCCACCGTCCCCACGGGGACATGCATACAGATGTGCCTCTGCAGTATTCGTCGTAGCTAAACTGGTCATATTTGGGGGGGAAACCCTGAACTAGCTCAGAATGTTTTGTTTTCTCTGTAACCCTATAGTTAAAAAGCCACGAGGAATTTCGGAGTACTAAGAGATGATGATCAACGTAACCCCGTTGACTAAAGCTCCTTCAACCCCATCACAGTGTCTGAGAGCTGTCAGAGTTCCTGTTACCGAGTCTCGCCTGATTTACAGTGTGAAATGTGGGGAGAAATCCTCAAGAGCTTTTCCCATAATACAAATAAGATGAGCTGGCGAAGATCACAGACACCTGAGATGTTAGCATCGTGTCTCTCCGAGCAATCGGGGACAAATTAATGGGGGGTGGGGGGGGGGGGGGGGGGGTTAGTTTCACTTTCACGCGGTGCGTCCTCCCAACCTCAACCTCCATCTTGTCCCCACCAGTGTCGATGTGTTGTGAGAGAAACGCCGTCTCTGGAAAGTGTCAAATGTGCATGGGGGAGACAGATTGTGGGGGGGAGGGTGGGGTTGGAGGGTTCTAGTAGCTTGAAGATCTGTAATTTAATCTGAAGCTCTAGAGTTATGGTTCGCTCCGCGGGACAGGACAGGGGCTGACTGGATTTTGATCTAATTCAAGGCAAAAAAAAAAAAAAAAAAAAAGAACCCAGAGGGAAATGATAGCGCTGCCACCCGTAATTTGATTTCACGCGATCAGAGGGACGTCTATTCCGACTTTGGGAAAGGAGGAGTGAAGAAAGACAAGGTCCCCTTCTAGGGTTACTTGGATTTTGTAGGTCAATACACTTTGAGTTTAGTTTTCCACAACCTTATCTTAGCCTGGTTCATGTACCAATTCATCCGGATCAAGGTGATCTATATCGGGGGACTATTCAAACATTTGCTGTATTCATTAGGGTTAGGCAATATTGAAATTCCTCCACTGGTGATAGTGATATTAGTAAAACAACGATGTGTGACATTTTCGTTCCAAAAAAGCTGAAGAGAGCACCATTAGAGCGTGACCAATTTATGCTTAGCCTATCGCAGATATATTGGAATTAGCAGATCGCAGATATAATGGTATTGGCGCATACACTGGCAGATATGTGCAGCTAAGAAACATACTTTATTTAAAAATCTTACATGGAAAGTGATGTTAGAACTATTCAGAAATTATATATTAAGTGACATGCATTGTTGTTTCTGTGTAAATGAGCTGATGATATGATGACGCTTTGCGTACTCACCGATACCCAATCTAACATTAAGTGCTGCATTGGAGGCATTTTCCGATATGACTCATGGTCAATGTAGACTATCGAAAGAAGGAAAAAAATCTGGAAATATCTTTTGCAGTCTTTTATTAAATTGAGCCAAGGAGGTGAGATTTTCTTGGCCTTGATCTTCCTATTCTCCAGACAATCTCAGCCATATGCCTCCAAGATGCTCTCATAAGCTTTGCTGTCTCTGTTGACTCAATGATCAAACAGTATCTTCTGGAGTCATGGTCACAGAGGAAACAAGAGTGGGGCTTTTCAATCACTGGTGTGTCGGCAGATGTTGCAAGCCCGAGTCAGGTGGTGGGTTCTGCATTTCCTACTCAAGAAGAACTCTTTGTGCTGGAGAGTAAATAATAAACAGTAAGGTATTAGATTTCTCCTGAAAAACACAACCAATCGCAGCACAGACAGCAATGCATTTTGCACTCGACCACTCTAAAAGTTATTCTTTTTGCAGGAAATATATAAGTATGGTATCATGACAGGTTCAAGAGCAATATGTAATACGGTCACATGCTCCAAAGAATTAGGGTGCAGCTAGCCACGCTATGCAGGGTCCATACAATCAAGATTTACAGTGGTGGGTCATGTAAAAAAGCCAGCTAAGCAAAAAAATACCTAATTCCCCGAACGATCAGCAAACAAGGCCTTACACAAAGGTTAGACCCGGCCCTGCCACTGGCCACCAGCTTGCTTCGTGCCCAATACAGTGCAACTTTAAAAGACCACTTTGAGCAAAACGCCAAGGCCTGTAAACACTTATTTTCAGGTGTATCATTTTTATCAAAGGGTTCAGGATTGAATAGATGCCCCCCAGTCCACTGAGTGCTTTGGTGGATAACATCCTCAGTTAATCATAACCCAAGGCCATCAGATCCTAATATTTTGGAGGAAGAACTATGCCAGCAGATCACATAGTCATTTTCATCTAGCTGCACGTTTGCACAGCAATTAAACACGGTTCCACTTCAATGTACATGTGGAAAACACATTTTCCTTAACAATGAGGCCAGGGGATAAAAAGAAAAGTGCAAGAAAATGCAATCAGTTTTGCAGGACATTCAAACCCTGCACAAGAAAATTAGTGATAGCAACCTTTCCTTTATCTTTTTTTTTTCTTACCTCTCTCAAATTTTTGTTGTATGAACAAATTCAAGTTCACAAGGATATGACGCATTGCGATTGGAATGTAACAGCGAAACAGAAACATGCATAAAGCTTTCAGAATAATAGTTTGCCGACTAGCAAAACTGAATGGCAGAGAAGTAGCTCGGGTCACAATATCTGAGTTCATGCCGTGATCATTCAAATAATTTTGTTTCATTCATCATCGTAACACTTGCCAACTGTGATCCCGAAATGAACTCTTACAGTGAAGAAAGAGCTTTCAGAAACATGCGTCAACACAACCTGAAGGCGGACTTGTGGTGCTCTGTGAGTGGGCAAGTTCAAGTGATCAAGCCTCCATTTGGATTACAAAACGGTGCACCTTCAGAATATTGGATGCATGGAGAATATAATTTTTTTTGTACAATATCTTCATTTTACAATACCTTTTTTTCATGGTAGCACCGTTTGTTTTGGTTTGTGCTACATTTGACAAAGAAACGGCCGGCGGTTTTTCAAAATAAAATTTACTTAAATGAAATGTTAGATTTGCTGGATGAAAATGAATTGTTTAAACTCATTTGAATGAACTAATTAGATGAACCCCACTTCTAAAGTCTAGAACTTTATTCAATTATATATATATATATACTTTTGATTTTATATGATTTATATATGATCCCCCCTTTTTTTGATTAAAGGGTATTTCTGATTTATCATGAATATTTGAAAACTCTCAGCACAGTGTGAAAGGAGACGTTAAAAGGAAGCAGAAGTTGAAAGCGGCGCTTCGCAAAGGAAACTTTTGCTCGCCACTGTGCAGCTCGGAAATCTGTGAAACGCTTAAGTGACTGTTTGTAGCCGACTGTATATTTTTCATAGGCGCGGTTCGGCCTACTTGACTTTCATTAGCATCGCTTTGAATGTTGCCGCTGCAGCTTTAAAGCTAAAAATGGGATCGCCGAAGGAAGAACAGTCCCAAGTTTTTGGGAGCAGCTTTTTGCGTATTTTAGGCAAAATTAATGCACTTTTTAAAGCCAATGAAAACATTAAATGCTAAACATAATAAGTATTGAAAGCAATGCCCATTTCAGGGAATACAGTCGGCTGTATAATGGATGACATGTCCCGTTAAAGAATCCTCTATATAAACCGATGGGTTTTGAGAATTCATCATTTCCTCCCAATGCGGTTGTCTTACTCTGTCAGCACCACAGTCATGCATAAAGTCGCTTAGGTACAAGACCACAGAGGCAGATATAAAACCATCGCACTGCAGTGATGTAGTGTGAATTTCCATCTAGGCTTAGGGACATAAATCAAACGGAAACTCGAGTTTTATGTTTTACCCCCAAACTGAAACTATTTGAAAGCAGAAATTTGACCATAAAGAATGTGATAGAACTTGAAAGAAAGGCCACTTGAAAAAAAAAAAAAAAAAGCAGTGCGAACGCACAAAAAAAGAAAGGTGTAGGAAATAAATAAATATACACCACCAGCATTATCACAACAAATCCATTATTCTGAGTCTGGGTGCTCACTCTCCTCCCTCTCTCTCTCATGTTGCTTTGTGATAGGTAAAATATTTTATTAAAATGTTAAACTGAGTTGTGTGTGAAAGAGAAGATAACAAAAAGAAGAGACAGTTCATTGAATTTTATTTTCTTCCCTCCTGCGTTTTCACATGTTTGTGGGTTCTGGTTGTAAAACACAGAAACAACCAGCTTCTCCCATCCCCTGTCATCCAACTTTCTTTCTACTCTCTCCTCTACCTCCCCTGCTGCTCTCTAGCTCAGGGGCCTTGATAATGTGCTGGAAAACTGAAGCCCCCCCACCCCCCCAAAAAAAGAGGGGCCTTTCCTGTGTGTATTGGTCTTGTTGGAAGTGATTAAAAAGGGATTTGTGCTGGGAGGGTTGGGATTGTTATCGCTGCATTTGATTTATCACCCTGAGCTTGAGCGGTGGGGGCCCCTACTGCTGCCGTAAGAAAACCACAAATGTCCAGGTGCACCCGGCACCCACGGGCTGGAGTATCCAGCACCGCCACTTGTGACTAGTGGTGACTAGACCGAGAGAAGCGCACGCAAACAGGCATGCTCACCGCCCCTTCTACATCTCTCAGCCATTTAGGGAACCTTTCCATATAGCCACTATACTTTAAGCTTCTGTAGGTGGCGCTGTTCCATTTGTTGTCCTTCCACCACTCATGATAACTGTGTTTTTCCCCCCTAAATACATGTATGTTGTTTCCCAGTTAAAGAACCATCCGGCACCGAATGTAAAATCTTTGATCAGGATATTAATTATTAAATTGTCTTAGAGAGCAGCCTTGCCTTTTTGTCAATTAAAAGCCTTCAATTCAGTAGTCTGTTGTACCTGAGGTGATCGGGGTAAGAGGCAGCAGAAAGAAACATGCTGGTAACTATGACAACGCCCACAATCCAGCTGTCTCACCTCAACATCCTGGTACTCCAGGCTGATGATCCCTTCCCAGACCCCTCCGCTGTTGTCTTTCACATCTCCCCCTCAGATGTTCTGTTCCCGGATCCAGAATATGTCAACCAGTATCACACACACCCGACATCACCTGAAGCACACACGCAGCACTATTAGTGAGCCATTACTGACACATCCTCTCACACAGTGGAGAACATTCTCTTTTTTTCCTCTCTCTTTAATGAAGACAGGACACCTTACACTAAAAATGGGTGGGGTGGGATGTTCAAAGACATAAAAACCACATTTGTCGCAAATCAAAAGACTTCGCACATCGGCATGAAAATAATCTTCCCTGAGAATCCCTTTTTCTTGCTCGTTCATCCAGAGCTAATGGCTGAGAGTAACTTTGAGCCATCTCCCGTCTCTCGCTACCACGGCTACGAGCAGAAATAATGAGCGCGCAGTTTTTTGTCGGGAATATCAGAGGTAAAGATATGCAAAGAGAGAGAGAGAGGTGATATATCATGTGTTGCCTGCATAAGCCTCTTTTGATTAGGGCCAACCATAACACAGTTTGGGGATGATGTTGACTTTATGCACAGGGGCTTGGATTGAGTAATGGGTCAATTAATGGATTGTATGTGTGTTTCTGATGATACTACCAGACGTGTGTGTGTGTGTGTGTGTGTGTTGGGGGGGGTGAGGTGGTTGTGGTCAGGGAGGCAATCAAAGACTAGACCAAGAACAACAACCGTGTCCTCGATGAGGCCAAACTATCTCGATACACTTCTTCAAGCTCGGAATTAAATCTCATGCTGGATTCGGAGTGTAGAAGTGCGGTTTTGACCCATGACGACACTGAATAATGGGGAGGATGAAGTTACAAATACATGCATGTTTTCACAAGCGCCTCTCACAAGGTAATTCTACGCTGTTATTATCCCGTTTTTTCCCCCTTTTAATCCACGACTGAAAAGCGTTGTGAAATGTTTTAAGCTAAGTTAATAGTAATAATTTCTACGCGTCATATTTAAATGCTGCAAACATCCGGTCGCCGCTTCACAGCAGTCGTTCCAATCATCGGAGGGGCTGCTCGTGACTACAAGATGACCTCGTCCACTTTTTTTTGGAAATTGCGCTTTCCGAAGAGGTGGAACTGTGGGAAAAGGAGAGGACTTTAACCTCCATTAGAAGGAACAGGGCCGGCCTTATGTGAGGAGACAGGGGTCAACTGGGGGGGGATTTAGTTACATTAGCGGGGAGCGTGCTCCCTGAGTGGTGCTGGTGCGGGTCAGACCAGAATATTAACGTACATTAGTCAGAACAAAGGGCCGCACCAACAGTGGCAATGAGTTGGGGGGGGGGTGGAGAAGGTCAACTGCTCCTTGGGGCCAGCTGGAAACCATAACAGCCGGGATTTTAGATAAAACGAGGCATAATGTCGGGGACGCCTTAGATCAGGCAGAGCCAACCAAACGAGGACGGATGGGTGTTTCACCGTGGGATCGTCGGCGTCCTTCAGGAAGGAAAAAAAAACCCTTTTTATTTTCCTGTTGTGCAGCCTCGCACAGTCGACCTTGAGCGATTTTTATCCGCGGTCTCGCTCTCTGATCAGAAATTGGGACGACGCTAATAACCTTACGAGTATATGACAAGCGATATGACAAGTACAATACAGTCGGCTTTGCTGGCGCAGCTGTTTAATGGCGGTAAACTCAATTATTAAAATTGAATTGACCGTAAATGTGGCAAGCGAGGAGTTATGTGGTGATGCTGACGTTATTTATTGAGGTGTTTGGGGTCATTTTGCTGGCGTCTATCTAATGTGAAGGAGAAAAAGACTCCACGTCCATATGGTTGTTTAATTCCGTGCACGGCCCTATTACATGTTCAGGAAATTAAAACAAAGCTCACCGAGCCAAAGGAACCGTCAGCTAATTTTTTGCGGGGAAAACAGCTCATTTTTTAACGTCTGCCCCCCCTTTCATGTCGGTTTGGGACTTTCAGCGAGTGTAGTGATCTAGAACACTGTGTCTGTACATTTCTTTCCTTTCAATGTATCCACGGAAGTGTGTGTGTGTGTATGTGTGTGTGTGTTGAGGGTTTGTAGACAAGCATCTGGGCCAGGCTGCATTCTGTAGCCGCATGATGACAGCGCACGATGAAGTCACAGTAAACAGTGAGCCCAGTCCTCATTATCACTCGTGTGTGTGCTTCCCGATTTTTTACTTCACTCGGTCGCGGGAGCCCCCCCGCTGCTCTTCAGTCAATATTCTTGTGACATGTCTCGGTGTGGAAGTAAAAGTCAGAGCCCACCGCGGAGGCTGGAGCCTCTGAACACAAAGTGACAGCTTCTGACAGCTTCCAAACCCGGAGGACAGATCTGCCTCCTAATTGTGCAAAGTAAAAAAATGTTTTGAAGTTTCGTTTGATACCCGTTTGAACAATAGTCCTCGAACGCACGCGGCGAGAATGGGCCCGCGATGCATCTCACGTGGCACGAGCTGTTATTCCAGAAATGTTGTTACAGAAATTCATAATCCTTTACAACTTCGGGAATGTTTGAGGTTGCATTCAAGGGATTTAAAGCCCCTGAAGACTTATTTTTACCCACAAACAAACATTCCTGCAGCGCTGCAGACTGCGAACGCGACGGTCGCATGTGCATGCTTTTTTGAGAGCGAGGGTAAAAAAAAATGTCACGATGATTATCATTTGTGTCTTGAAGCTTAGATATCAGTGACTGTTTATTCATCCCAGAGTTTCAAAAGTAAACTTAGTAACCAACACTTACAACACCAAACACGTTTCCATAGCGATGGTATACGTTACGATACGATCCGTTTAGCAGTCGCTTTGTTCCAAAAATGAAACTGTTAATAGCTGATTATTTTAAAAAGCAAACCGAGGACAGCAAGGAGAAGGTGGAAGAAGAACTAGGATACTTCTAAAAAGTACTGATAGAATGAAAAGTAGTCATGCATTTAAAATCTTACTTTAATAAAAGTATAAGCAAGAAAAGCCTAATTAAAGTAGAAAAATAGTCACTATGCAGCCAAATGCACTCTTTAGTTAATTTTAATGCTGTAGGTGGCTGGAAAAGGGCAAATTGTATTTATTTTTTATACTTTTGGCATAGCAATGTGTCGTGTTTAATATTTATCATGATAAATAAATGTAGAATCAAGTAAGTAAAACAATAATACAATACAATAATAACAAGCTGCACTGAAAACATCATGTTCTGGTACCGGAGAAAGTTGGTTGCACTGGTGGAAAATGTATTCTGGAGCCAAAAAATCAACAATCATATTCAGACTAGGGGGGTCGACTTATATATATATATTTTATTGAGAGTTTCACAGTGTTTAATCATTTCAAACTCATTGAAGACTGCATGTGGTCTCTAAACAGAAGCAAATCACCATCTGACCTTTAGATAAAGAAATTGCTGTATGATGATTGGTGCATGGAAGTATGTGACGTCATCCTTTTTCCAACTCGAAAAAAAAAAAGAATATCTTGTGAAATTACCACAATGGTTGCTTTAATTCCAGGTTTTGCTGAAAAAAAAAAAAAACTAATTTTTTTCCCACAGAAATGTTTCAGGTGGGCGAGTTGGATCATGAAACTAGACGGCGCTCGGCGCTCCGTTCTCCAGGTCTGACAGACTTTGACCTCCGAAGCTGCTGGTTAAACTCGTCTTCTTATCAGCGGTAGTCGATACTGACTGGCCATTTTCCAATTTAGATTCAAAGGCCAATGTCAGCCTGATATTGTGGTCTTAACCACACACACACTCTCACTCACACACACACACACGCGCACGCACACACACCTCTTTTCTTCTTTTACAGCATGTGTAACACAGCCACAAACTCTTTTCATCACCACCTCCAATGGCTTTAGCTTTGGTCTCCATCCTTCTCATTAGCCGGCGCTGGGAAATGAGGATTCAGTAAAAATACAGAGCATCATTAAACACTGTAAACTGTACTCTCGGAATGGCAAAAAATAGCCCTGTAAAAAAGGGGCTGGACGAGCGCCAGGGAACCTATTTAATTCCTCCAGCTGCTGGTGTGAGCTGCTGCTACAAATCACCCGCTCTACAGGTCTAATTTGTAAAAGACAACAACCTAAAACATATACAAGAGCGTAAAATGTCCCGCTGAACAAAGGCACCGAGATATACGAGACGCGCTACACGCCAGATTAGTAATTCTACTCTCACTCATGTTATCAAGCCACTACAACGAGGATGTAGATAATAAAAAAGTAAATGAACGGATAAATGGAATGCTGATTAATTGGAAACCAAAGTATAAAAGCCAACAAACAAACAGTGAAATGTACAGTTTGGCTGATGAAAGTTAAATATTTGGATGGTGAGTTAAAGATTGAATTTTAAACAGATTTAAACTTGAATTAAAAAAAGAAGAGACTAGGTTGGATGGCTCTCCTCTTTTCTTGACTTTCCAAAAATAAAAATCAAATTTAAGGACATTCCTGTACAAAGACGACAGGTATAAGAAATATTTTGATATTTTCAACAACAAAAAAAATCACATTTTAGTCATCTTATTTAAAATAAGGGGGGTAAGGAAGACAGCGTGGAGACCGTGCTGTTTTAAATGGACATAAATAGTCTCTTTGTGTGCATTTTCAGCTGACGTGATTGGACCTCAGACAGATCCGAGCACTCAGGAAACTCAACCAGAGTATTTAACTTGGAAGGTTGAGGCGCCGCGAGACTGCCAGAGCACTCACCTCACCCAGTCCCCCCCATAAATTCTCACCCTCTTCGGTCCCTCGCAGGCCGCCGCGGCTTATCCCTTATTCCACATTTTCATCCGAGATGAGATTCTCGTACAGAACCCCGGCAGCTTAATTGGAAAGTTATGAGAGTGTGATGTCAAAGTGCAGCGTGAGACACCGGAAAACAGAGCGCGGGGCCCTTGCGAAAGCGGGGCCGTGTGGACGGCCGGGGGCCCCTTCAGTGCCGTTACAATAAAAGCGTGCTCCCGAGAGCGCATTTTCAAGTCTGCCATTCGTCCATTTTCACGTTGTTTTTATTTTCATTTAAGTGAGGGCACTGTAAAACTTGAGTTGCCTCTTACCCCTTCAGAACTCTTTATTTCAGGCATATTACCTAAATCACTGGAGGTACGTTGGAAAAACAGGACACCCCATAAAAGCCTGAAAAAAAAAAAGCGCCTCCCGTTTTTAACATACTCAGGGGGAACTGAACCAGACTCCTTGTGAAAAGGGTTCTTGTGTCGGACTGAAGGACAATGAAATTGGACAGGCAACGTTCGGCAGCTTTTTATTATTCTTTTCTGCCCTTCGACCGATTAAGACCATTCTGACTCCGGAGGGAGATGCGAAAGTAAATTGTGAATTGAGACAAAACGCCACAGTTTCCTTTTATTGAAGAATATGACACAATGTTTCCCTCCGCAATGTGGCAGCAGTTTGAGGTTTATATTACAGGCAGAAACAGGTCCGAAGGGGGGGATTGGAGATGAGAACATCTTTAGCTCAACCTTCAATTTTGTTGATGGACAGATGGCCAACCTGTGGCCTTTTTATCTTGTTATCTGTGATCAGAGCGAGGAGGAGGAGGAGGAGTGGGCGGCGAGGAGAAGGAGACAAAGAAAAATAAAAGTACATTAGGACGGCCGCTATGACATCATGCAGGTTGAAGGACTTTTCATTGGTAACCCAATCTTGTAAAAAGCTTTACAGATTTACCAGATTGCTTTATCAATGCATATTTATAGGATTTGACATACATGCAGGAGGTATATGTGGATCAGTAGGTTCAGAGGTCACAGGAAAGTGCATTTAACACCAACATTGGAAGTCTTGCAGCCCTATCTGACCAATTTTGGCGCATGAAATAATCATTTCATTTGCACCAATTTATGTGGATTTTTTTTTCCTTTCTGTAATGGGAAAAGACAAATTGAAGGTGTAAAAAAAACAAATGATTATAATGTAAAAATTAGCTCTCAGGCATTCTGTAGTGCTTGTGAATCGGCAACGTGGCCAAATTCTTCCATCACAATATGCGTCATCTTATATCTCGATCAGAGATTAAAAAAAAATCACGGTAAAAATCACTGCCAATATGTTGATCGAGGATGCAGGATACAAAAAATATGATCTAATATTTTATTTTCTTATTTGATCATTTTCACTAAAATATAAGTATGTTTCTTAACAAATTGTAAAGTAATTCCAGTATGTTGGTGCATTTTAAGAGCATTATTATCATATTTGGATGATTATCAAGATAATATTGTGACTCACAGTTATTTAGGCAAGGATAATGAAATTCTCCAACATTTTCACAACATCCCATGTCTAATCACAAGATAGTATGTCTTCAGGTAATTCAATAAATACATACTCTATATGAAATAACCACATGGTAAAGCCAATTTATAATAGTCTGGTGTGAATTACATTATTTTTTTTATCATCAAGCACTTTGGTGCAACATGAAATTATAGATAAAAAAAATGGTTATAGTTCTGGCCTGTATCTTAGATATTAAAAAAGCAGACAAAGTGAATAAAAACCACTGACGGGTGTGTTTTACATGACAGGTGGTTGACCATAAGGACCCAAACTTATGTAAGGTGTATAACAATCCATAATATATACATTTAAACTCGATAGTCTGCTGCCCAAATTAAGCAATCTCTATCTTTATAAGATCTCTGACGGTTAATCCCATGCAGACAACCTTCCTCGTGCATTTGTTCTTGAACCCCACATCCCAAACCATACCATTCCTCTGGTCAGGCCGGGGCCTTTGTTCCCCAACGAGGAACAGCGTCAGATCCACCCTCCGAGTCCCAGTGCATCAGGCGAGCGGGGACTCTCCCGTTTCATGCGGTAACTATAAAACATGCCCCGAGTACTTGCAACAATTCGGCTCTAAGCCGCAGCCGCAGTATTCCCCCTGAAACACTTAAAAAAGGGGACAATTACAAACTCGTTGCAAATTATGGCCGCGTGCATTTGGGAGTTGTCGCAATGACTCAAGTGGGTTTTAAAACACTTTCAAAAGTTGACGGAGGGTTTTTTGAAATATGGCTATTTGTCTAGGCAGCGGCGTCGAGGAACGCTAGCTCAGGAATGCCGGGGATCACTGTCAAAGAGCGTTAGGAGATTTAACAACAGACGAAAACTGCCTCGGCGTTGAAATATTAAGGCATAAATTCTCCGTGTTGTCTCCAAACCGGTTTTGGAGCTTTGATGTAAATCACAGAGTCACAGGAGATAATCTGATCAGGCAACGTTTCGCTCACTTATCACCATTTTTTTTGGCCCGGCACTTCATGCGAGCATAATGGATTCCGCCGGGGAAAAGAATAAGATCGATACTTTTTATTGCCTGCTGAGACGTTGCTAACCACATTAAAAGGAAACCCTCCAGTGTCACAACTTAACCCCTCGCAGGGATGATGGGATTTGCTCTCGCTGCGTACGCTCGCAATCTGGTAGCGATTTTTCCACCCCCCCATCTGCTTAGTGTATGGCGGCTGAGGAATGTAACGTTGATAAATGGTTATTAGATGACGACGGATCGGATTTTTCTTCGTCTGACTGTCTCGTCTTTAATCATCTCCAAAAAAGCGTGAAAAAATGATTGGTATGAATCTTTATTCTATCCATCTGACACGTTCACGTGTTCACACACACCTTAACCGTGACTTTCCAGCCCGCACACACACACACACACCAGGAAGGCCATAGCTAACATGCAGCAGATGCCCCGGCTGTGGGAGAGTGCAGAGCTAGCGAGCTGCAGAGGGAGGAAGTCAAGTGTACTGTTTTTTACTCCGCTGCTATGCCACTTTTCTTTATTTTTTTTTCCAGCTTGGCCAGTCCTGTTGTGGCCCGTGATGCGGGGTCCCAAGGGCCCGGCGGTGAAATAGTAATATGGACCATCTGACACCTGTCAAAACAGCCCTGTTAGTTGAGCGTCAAGCCCTGTCAGCTTGCAGAGGAAAGTGCTACGCAGCCTCTCAATTCCCTCCCACCCCCCCCAAGTCTCCCTCTCTCTCCCCCTCCCCGTTCCTCCCTCTCTCTATCCAACACTGGCGAACTCTCCCTCTGCACCTCTCTCCCTTTCACTCACTTCCTCCTTCCCATCTATCTCCATTTCTCATTTTCCCACATCTTCCCCCCATGCTCCGACACCCTACTTTGCCCATTTATCTTTGTCTTTCTTACTCTTCGCGTCACGCATTTCCACGACCCGACTCCCAATTTCTGCTCATGTCATCATCATTCCAGATGACACGCACTCGGATCCGGGCCACATGTGATACCAATATGGACTTGACGGCGGGGACGTGGCATTTGTCTTTGCGTTAACGTCATCTCTCAGAAACACGTATTGTTCTTCAAGCTAAACATTTGGACCATGTTCTCATGCGAACAATGTAGTGTATTTGTCATGGCAACAAGGGACACATTTTGATGTAAGGGGCATGTAGGATGCATTGGGATGCGATTTGATCGACAAAAAAAATGCATGTTAATGCTAATATCAAGAAAAGATGTTTGAGAGAGAAATCAAAAATAAAAGTGTTTGGCTTCTTCTTTAGACTTGGTGTCTCTTCCTCAGATTCTGCCTCATCCTTCCGTCCTCACAGCTTTGTTCCATTTTATACGATATGTGATAGGGGGTTCCTCCACCGGGTCACCATCAGCCTTGAGGCTTCAAAAACGTTGAAGACCTCTCTGCCGTAGTGTAACAGCAATACCACACGCCACCTTCCACAAAGCCCGTGTCGACACCCCTCTCTCGCCCGGTGCTCCCTGGCGTTCTCCGGCAGCAGATCCAGAGATGCGGCAGCGGAAGCGGAGAGAGCATCCGGCTCAGTACCACCACCGGGAAACACGTCCCGTCACGGTCCGTGTCAGTTCAGCTCAATTTAATTACTATCAGCCCTATCTGTTTACAGTGGATGTTTGCAATAACTTTCTCAGTGTGGAACAGGAAGTGGAGGGGGGGAGAGGGGTGTAGTAGTTTGTGTGGTCTGCCTGTTCCCAATGCTCCTCAGTCATTTTCTATTTACATAAAACAATAGAACAAGTTTCGGGTGAATTCATGTTGAGTCGTGGTAAATATTTTGGCAAATAAACAAGAAAGCAAATTTGTAGATGCATGACGAATGTTGTCGGCTTGTAAATATGCGGTTGTTTGTGTGGTAAAACAACGGTCAGTCAAGCGGGTTCTGATGCGATGCTAAACCGGGCTTCGTAGCAGTTATGTCACTAATACGAAAGCAAGGTTGTTTTTGGAAGCCGGCCATTTCTTATTGGAGCAATGAAGTAGTCATGTATGGTTTTAATGCTAATGATGGCTTTTTTTTTTTTTTTGTCCTACAAAAGCAAAAAGCGAGATGAAGAAAGGCGGTTCATCATGAGTATTACAGCGGGGTGCAGTTGTTGAAAGGAAACAGTCGAGAAAAGAAACAAGAAATGGACCAGCATGTTCCTCTTCTGCGTTTCATGTCTTATTAAAAACATACCCCTGGATAATCTCTCATATCCTGCCTATTAAAAAAAAAGAAGAAGAAAAAAAGGCGAGTTGGAACTGCCACCAGAGAAAATAAGGACAATTGTTTCCAGTGTAAAGTCATTAGAATGAGTCTCTTGCAGACGATTCCAACGTCCTTTTTTCTTTTTCAAGTCCTCCTTTTTCTGGCCGACAGTAACTGGAGGAGGAAGATGTCAAAATGATCCCACTGATTCTGGTCCAAAAACAAAAACCTCCCGGTTATGAAATTCAATATCTGAAATCATTCCACCCAGGAAAAACAATATTGACCACTTTCTGTGACCTAGGTTGACTTTGAGCAGAACTCCTGCACTTGATTGGATTTCTCTGAGGCATTGATCATGACTCACATGAGGCATGCTATTGAGGCTTTCTGCTTCTAATTCAAGCGTTGCCTGCAGCTCCAGCAGCTGATGTCGATGTGTTGCCTTGCCATTTTTTCCCCCCTTTTGTGACGGCTCCAAAGACGATGAACGTACGAATCCGGCGGTATTCATGAGGCAACGGAGTGGTTTGATTGGTCGATTGGTTCGTAAAGTGATCTGATAGAAAGGACAATTATGCTCAGCGTGGATTATTTCATAACAGCATAAAATCCCTCCTTTGCAGAACGCCTACTTGATCTTTTTCTTTAATTCTCTCACCGTTAGCAAAGTGACCCAGGGGCTGCAAATGTCCCCCATTAATTAAAGCAGAATGGGCTGTGGGAGAAGCGCGGCCTGCTCGCCAGCACTGGCAAAAGATGGGGGGGGGGGGACAGTCTGTGTTAGATTGAATGTAATTGCTTTGGTTAGACACACCGAGAACCATATGAGAGCTTTCATTTCCCCGACTCCCCTCTCATCTTCTCCACACCAATAACGCCACTCCGCTGCTCCGCAGGAAGATATTATGTACATTCTACAGCCCAGTAACATTTAAGTACCTGCGTTCCGACGTCAGGATAATGGACCTTGGCGGTCGAGACGTATGAGGTGCGTCTGATCCAAAGTGGCGGCGGATACGGAGTGGAAACGGCCGATAGAGCGTTGGACGGGAATGGATCCTGACTGGGCTCGGGCGGCCCCGAAAATTATATAGCAGAGATAAAAATAAACAGCCCCTCCCCTGCACAAGTGTTGGGGAGTGATAAGCATAACCCCAATCAAAGTTAACAATGTCGTATTAAACGGCATTTATTGAGAGACGGGGAGAGAGTGAGAGAGAGAGGGAGACAACAGCTGTGACATCTTGCATTCAGCGGAGAGAGACGCTAAACAAGATGTGGTCGGCTGGTGGGATTTATAGGCCCGCGAGCAGATGATGGTGAAGGTGGGCGTGATGTTGAGGGGGGTCAATGAGACTCCGAGGGACGCTGAGGAGAGATTGTAAAAACTTCTTTGCTCCGTAATAAAAAGTTATTTGCATCCAGCCGCAGACGCGCCTGCAGGTACGCTCGACCGCTAAGGCCGACCGGATCCAGATCGTTCGTGTGCAGCCTGAAAAAGTTACGCGTCATGAAGAAGTGACCCAACAACCCACACGGCGCCTCTCCAGGGTTTTAATATCCATGTGTGTGTGGAATGCACATACTGTAATATGTGACCAGTTCAATTGAGATTATGCAGAAAAACTGCACATTAACATGTTCAACAAAACTATGTACTGTGAATACTTCTTGCTCTTTTGTACATATGTTTATACGTTCATACCGTTTTAGTATAGATTTTTATTCTTTACATCGCATTTTCCATATGAGGTCACCGTGTGAAGGCAAACTGTGAAATAAGAATTCCAATGCTCAGTGTGAACTATTTTTCTACTATGTGTGTGACAAATATCTTGAATATTGAATGCCTCTTGCATACCAGTGGCACGGTGCTCGACCAGCCACTCAGTAGATTTCTCTTTTGGAAGGCGAGCCAAGCAAATTGTGTATATATAGGGTCGCCCATGAAGTAATAATAATTTGCAAATGTCTTGTCTTTTATAATGCCAAACAAATATTATGCATGAATTAATTTTGCCTGGGTAATTGGGACACATAATGTAATCATTGCACCTGTGATCACTGATGCATTTAAATAGGAATAAACAGAGGATTGTGTCTATATATATATATAAATTACCACCATGTGGTTATGTGGTTGCTGGCTGGTGCTAACTTCCAACCCCCGTCCCGATCTCTGTTCCCCCTAATCACGTGCACATCTCCAGAGGCGCCCCAGGGGCGTGACGGAATCGCCCTGAAGGCGTGGAGGAGCAGCAGAGCTCGTTTTGACCTCGAGCCACAGATCTCCGAGAGAGGTCGGACTTTTATTGGTTCTCAGCTCCACCTGGCCAAGGACGGAGGAGATGAGACCCCAGGCCAGCGTTCACCCAGTCCAAAACAAAACAGGTGGCACTGGAATTTTTTTTTTTTTTTTTTTCTCGCTTGCTGGGCTGCCACTCGCCATTGGCTAGGAGTAAGCATTTATTAAAGTGACTCAGCCACTCATAAACAGCTATTAGTAAGGGATTTTCTCCCGGCTCAGATTTGGCTCGGGGCTTAGCGAGCTGGGGGGACCGAAACGATGATGTGGCAAGCAGACAACTTTCCACGTATTACATCATCGTCAAGGAACTCTGCGATGACCCCTTTAGCAGGATCGGTCTGAAATAACAAGGTCAACAATAATATGCTTCGTTTTGCACAGAACTGGACTCTTCTGAGCCTCGTGTATTTTCTTCTCAGCCAGTCCCACATATTGTGAGTTTGGGTCCAATCTGAGGTCGGCCACAAAAATGCCCAACTAGGGAACAATCTGACAATTTAATGTCAGCGGTTCACTTCTTTTTCTCTTACTCCTCAAAATCAAAGTAAGATGAAAAATAGCGTGAATTTCTTTGCTACATATACGGTCTCGAGCTCACCAACATCAAGTTGAATTGTTTCCAACCCGGAAATACTGCACCTCTCTACCAGATCCCATTACCTGTCAGTTTCTACTTCACTTTGTGAAGGAGAAGGCATATTATTTCCACTTTAATGACATGATCTCTCAAGAGTGACTGTCAGCAGCTTGGAACATGATTTTCACTCACAGTTTTGTCCTTGCATCAATGGAGAGAACAGCAACTGGTTCCGTTGGAAAAAAGAAAGTCAAAAAAGATGTGCAAGAGCTGGTTTACAGCTGTAAGAAAAAAAAGTTAGTAAAAATAAAAAGTGGGAATGAGATGTGAAGTTTTCTCTTGGCTCAGAAATGCTGACCTCCCATCTTGTTGACTAATAAAAACAAAGAATTATTGGATTTCTGTGTATCGTTAAAATGTCTTCATGTCAGTGTTTGTAGTTGAGCTCCATTCAGACTCTGACTTGGGGATCAAAAAGATGTACATGTGGTTGTTGTAATTACGTTAAATTACTGTTATTATTATGATGTTATTATTTGTGTAATTTATACCTCAAAGTATTTTGTGTCATCTTTATTGACATTTAAATCAAATAGAACTTTATCCTAACCAGATAAAGTGGTCAAACTGACAGAAGATGAAAAACTCATAATTCAAGTAATAGTACAAATGAATGAATTTACTGTTGCTGTTTCTGCTGTCTCTCTTGTATGACAGCGTATTAGGGCCACTGTCGAAAAAAAAAGAGAAAAAAAGTTGGAAATTGTCGAGTTTATAAAGTGGCAAATTTCCGAGTTCAGAAATATATATAGCCGATATGTTGCTTGGTCCCTCTAACGGTGGATGTTTGCCGTTGCTATGACAACAAGTGAAAGCTACCGCTAGCATCTTAGCCCAAATATGACAATTTGGCCCCATATAAATAAAACCAACAATAACCATCAACAGCCACCCCCCTAAGGACCTTAACGAGGCTTTGTCACATGTTGTGGTGTATTAATCAGAAAAACCAATGCGTACATTCATGGGAAGTTAGCTAGCATAAATGCTGGTTGTTAGCATCGTAAAAAAAACACTTATAAACTCACAAATTAGCATTTTTTCTCTCAATATTGCCTCCCTCTCTCGGCTCCGTTTTTTTATTTTTTTATCCTACAGTGGCCCTAATACGCCGTCGTACTCTTGTAATGAGTTATGACCTGGCCTTTTCATTATTCAACTTTTATTCCTGTTTCGAACCTTTACCTCGTATTCTCCTGCGATCATTCACACCGGGACCGCCGCCTGCTGCTGCAGGTTTACTGTCGGGTTGACTGCGTTGCTCAAGGTCACTGTGACAGTCATTGCTGAGGTTAAGGTCACGTTTAACCTGTCAAGGTTTTTATTCAGACCAGGTGACGATGACACCCACCTCGTAGACACATGCTCGCCTTCTCTTTGCATCATTTCAACAAACGTCTGGATGGCAGGGACAAGATTCCATAAACCCCCCGTCCCGTCCCCCGTTCCTGTTAATTCATTTTCATACAAACATGCTCTCCGCATTACTCATTGTAAACATGACCCCAATTTAATGCATCATTTTGTTTTTGGACAGCTGCATTACCGCTCCGCAAACAGATGTGTGTCCCAATAGTGCCTGCATTGTTCATATGCAAAGCAAGTGGCTGCATTGATTAACACAAGGCACTTTTTTTCCCCCTTTCAACAGCGTGCCAGAACCCTCTTACGAGTCACCATCCTGGTACCAGGCCCTCTTGTCTGAAGATATGCGTTACTTCGTGGCGTGCACGTGTTTTTGCTCAGAGAAAGAATTAAGTTTGTTATTGACTTGCCGACCCCGGAGAGAGCGCTCCTACATCATAAGCACTCCGGGCCAGAAGTCGCCAGAGGGAGAGGATTTCTGCTCTAGAGCTCTGCTCCTACTTTTAGTTAGCCCTGACCAACACTGCTAATTAAGGGTCTTTGGTCCCGCCCCCCAGTGCTTGTGCACTCTTCCATGGGGGCCCCCGGGCTTAGTGGGCATCAGGGGGCCAGTGAAGAACCATATGCGAGTGACTATGTCACATAGTGGGTCACTGTTTTTACCCAACTGAGCTTTGCCTCTTTATCGGCCCTCAACATCAGGGTCTGCTGGTCACACAAATTAAGGGGCAATTAAGGCCTTGAAACAGAAGAGAGATCAAAGTGGACTAAAGGAGGAGAAGCCACTCTGGAGAGTTAAACACGTTATAAAGCAGCAAATAGTTTGGCTTAATGGGAACCTCACCAATGAAAATACATCATATTGTTCCATTTTATTAGCGGGTGAAACAAAGAGAGGATTGTATTAAAATGGGTTAGATACTGTTTAGCCAGTTTCCTGATGGCTTTACTCAGACTGCCAGCTCAAATCTGTGTTTTTTTTGTTGTTGTTTTTTATTAACACATCCAGATTGCATCTAGATTGCTTTTTAGAAAGTCTAATAAACTACCTGCTGGCACTTTCACTTTCATTCCGCTTTCACTTTCTGCCACATCAAAGCCACATCACCGACGCTTGCGTCATTACCGCAGCGAGCCGAAGCGCGCCGGAGAGTGATGTCTGGACACACGGATTCTATCTGATCACTCGCAAACAAAGACAAGACTGTCCACACTCTTGAGATCTGACTCGAGAAACAAATCAGATGTGCTTGCCGTCTTGAACGTAGCTCACTCAAGTTATTCCTCGACATGACATGTAAACACAAAGAGGTTTTTGGTTGTTGTTTTTTTTACTGTCAGCATGACGATGAAAATAGGGGAAAAAAACAGCTTCCATCAAATCCCTGCCGTGTTCAGAGGAGTAACTAATGCCAATCTCAGAGCAGCCAAACAATTTCTTCAATGAAATGAGCTTCATTGATTAAAATGCAATTGTCCGCGGTTAATGAAAATGCATTCTGAATAAACGCAAGAGTGCTTATTGAGCTGGGGTTTTGGAGGCTGGGGGGGGGGGGCGGCTTCAAACGACGTCAGCCAACAGGTCTTTGTAGAGAGGCTGTCTGATGTTTGCAGATGGGCCCCTGCTGCTTTCGTGGAGAAACGAGATAGCGTCGGCTAATTTAATTCCGATACTTGTGGAATGGTATCTCCTGAGTGCACGGGGGGCTTGTTTACCGTGGGTGCAAAGATGCATTTTCAAAAAAAAACACCCGGGGCCTTTTGCTTCGCATGCTCACACATGCGTGATTCCTTGCACATATCTGTGTTTGCGCGTGTGTGTGTGTGTGTGTGTACACTCAAAAAAGTGGTTACATGTCTCCGTTCTATTCTTAGCAGAGCTTCCACCTGTCCCGCCGCTCGAGAAACAAGCCGAGCAGTTAATCAGGGGCTAATTATAAACCACATTATGTCTTTAAATCAACGTTTTTTAACCCTCTGCTGAAAAAAAAAAAAAGAAAAAGGAAAACACCCATGGGTGACACTGACAATAACGGCAGCTTGCTAGACAGCAACACCTGTCTTGTTCGGACACAACATCACCACATTTTTCAGCATGCCACAGTGCTGGGGAAATATGCCAAAACTCTCGTCTGACACAGAAAGCATATGCTGATATATGTGCGTCTCTCGCTCAGCAGATTCACCCTCGGAGAAAGTTTATCCCTTGAGAATGTGTGTGTGTATATATAGGAATGTGTACCGTGTGGGCGCATTTGTCCGTCCACGAGCACATTTTGTCTGAGTGGGAGAATATCTTCCAGTCGGAGTGTTTTCTGTGCTTTATAACGTGGTCCTGATCCCGCACATAGGCATTCAGTCGAACACAGCACACGCTCATGAGGGTCCTTCCCCGCTATGTTGGAGCAGTGTGACCGGGTGGAGGTTAGGTTATATCCACTGGGAGGCTGTGTGACTGGGACTGTTTGTGCGTCGGGGTTTTTAGCTAAGAATGTTGTTGGCTCTGTTTGTGCAAATCTATCTGTCTGGGAGCATTTGTCTGTCTGAATATCTCCTTGAGTGTGTGTGTGTGTGTGTGTGTGTGTGTGTGTGTGTGAACATGCGTACGTGTTTCTGATGAAGCAACTAGTGGTGCCTCTCGTCCTCCTGGCGTGGGGAGTGTTTCGCCTCATTGCAGGGAGGAATGCACCCTAATAGTCATCGTCAGTTTGTTTTATGGAAAAATGAAAAGCCTTTACAAACTGTTCCATACCAAACCTCTAGACCAGAGCACACACTCCGTTTTCATTAATGCCCTCAGGATCGTTTCATTACAAGGTATAACATTCATTGATAACGGCAAAAGCTTATGATTTAAAAAATAAGAAGAAACAATTATATGCCAATTGTGCCGATTCCAAGTGTGACCAGTCGAATCTGATTTTTAGCCCGATTTTCTAATTGACAGCAAGACTCCAAACTTCTTTTACGAAAAAAAAAAAGTCAGCCTTATTGTCATCTGCAGCCAGTTTCAAACTCTCTTAACGGTTATGGATAGGGATATTGATTCCGGGAACAGGTCGACCCTCTAACCTCCTGGCGATACTTTATGGATTGGAATTTGACCACGACTGTGTGCCTCGAACATAAATTTACACCCGCTGATGTGCAAACCCAATCCCGCATTTGAAGGGACTTGGCACATGCTAAGTAATGACAGGTCCTCCGCAGCCATCTTGAGATTTAGAACACCAGACACCAACATATTAAATATTCAAGCGGCGGGTGGGGAGTGGGGGAGGGCGGGGTGTGAAAGGTTTCTAAGTGTTACCACTTTGGGTCTCCGTATTGACTTATTGCCCACTTAATGCTCAACCTGTGCTAAGTGTGTGACAACGTCGGTGTGAAGGGAAAATCTGATAAGCTGTCCACTCTGGACGAGAAACACAATCCTCGCTACATTTGGCCCCGCCATTAAAATTTGAGCAGGCAATCAATAAGGAAAACAGATGTGCGAATTAAGTTATAAACGGCATGGGTGTCCAGACTGTTGCGCGGCCGTGCCATCGGAAACGCACCCAGACCTCTTTTGATGTGAAGCCAACGCAGTGTCTGACCGTTGGGGAATGGACAGGGAGGCGGGGGGCCGACTCCTGTGCATGCGGAGGGGATGCTGACACGAACAAGCGCTGTCTGGACGCTTAAAATAAAGCTGTTAATAAAGACCTCTGAGGTGGCGTTGGAGGAGGGAAAGGACTGTGCCGTCTCCCATGGGGGGGGCCCGGTACTGGGACTTGGGTGCTTCGGGGCAAGCTACCAAAGCGGTGCTTGTTACAAGAAAGCAAGGGTGTCACAGAGAGCAAAAAGGATCCACACATATGCACTCCCCCCCACCCGAACATTACATCGGCATCGCAGGCCAATCCATCTCATTGACAGGTCGTGGCGTCAAGTACCAGGGGGGTGCAACATTGCTGACATTGGAGTGTGTCCTACAACACACACACATATTACTGGAGCCTCAGGATGCCCCCCTGACTCACATCTGGATTGGAGGGGGTAAAGGGGGGGGGGGGGGGCAATTTGATCTGTGTCCACAGCTTGGGGGGTCGTAGCAGGAAGGACGAGTGGGGGCCCTTTCACTTAAGCTGATCCCTTTCATGCAACTCTGTGGCGCTTACATATGAGGTCAAGATCGTAAAAACCTCAGAATGTACAGTTGCTGGGGTTCTGCAAGGCCCCTGATTGCATGGGCGGGCGAGGGGGCCAGGGGGTTGGGGTGGAGACCTATTTGTATCCATTGGTGCATCAACGTGTTTGGGTGCTGGCGCGCATGCTTTTACCTCGTGGGTCCCAGTGAGTTCGATACCATGGGAACAGGGTTAGAGGGGAGGTGACCCAGGTTTTTCTGACGCGACGAGCCAGTGAATGCGGCCTCTATGCCGGGGGCCAAGCACTCCGGGCAGAATACATAAACATTAATGTGTGTGGGCGGCGGCGGAGAGCAGGAGGTCCTGGGGGCAGCTGAGACTTTGCCCCCAACCTCAGCTGACCATATCTACTCCCCAATTCATCCTTGTCATGCGGATGGCGTTGCACGCATGTGTGACTGTTTGACTTTTCCTCTGTAATGAAAATTCCACATGTGGCACATCAGACATGGTTGACGTTAGCTGTCGTCACCGCTCACTGCTCATCCTGGTCCGAGGGGCCGCTCGGATTGCAAACACACACACACAAACACACACATACACACAGTCCCTAGAGAAAAACGACAAATGTTTCTCCACTCGACTTTCCCCGGGGGGATACAGTGACAGGCTGAACTGTTTAAGCAAGCACTTTCAAACCTCTCCGAGACTTTCCATGGCACGACCCTCCCTCGACCAGAGAACTTATTCAAACACGTTTCAGGCTGTTGTCCTCGGGATGCACAATGGAGTCATTCTGAACAAACTCCCCTTTTATGCTCAAAAGGATTACTTTTAAGTACACCAGCAACTTGGTGTTTGCGAGGAGCGTCATCCAAACAACTTCTTTTAGGGGTTTTTTTAAAACTATTTCAGAGACGTCAAAATTTGTTTGTCGATATTCCTTCGTCGATGGGTAATCAATGCGGCGGCGAGGGGATCACTACAATGCGAGACGCATTCCATCGAGCTGCAAAATCGACCAAAAGCAAATAACCGGAAAGTGAGTTACGGATAAAAAAAAAAATGCATTTTCTGACTATTCTGCAGAGTAGTCTTTAAAGAAAACATAGCAGCAGAACACCGACCCTGACTTCCTCTCCTTCCCTTTTCTCAGAGCCTTTTCTCTCTGTATGCGGATGGTGGCGGATGGTGACGACGGGATGGGATGGGATGGATCTTTAATAGATTTGTCTCGGGCAGCACAATGGGAGGAGGGATCGTTGTTAACATTATAACGTATCGATCGCTTCGACTCCATTTCCCAAGGCCCTGTCAGACAGGAGCCATTACTCACAGCAGTCAACCACACACACACACACACACACACACACACACACACACACTCACGGCTGGCTGTGACAGTGCCTGTCCACACCATTTCACTATGTTCATATCTTATGACCCCTTTGACCCTCCACTTCTCTACAATTTATTTTTCCCTTTCTTTGCCCCTTCATCTGCTTAAACAGGCACTCTCGCATGAGGACATGATTTCCGCTCCAACGGTCACACTGTATACATCCAATTCAAAAGATGGCCATTGCTTTGTTAAATGCCGATTCATACGCATGCACCGGAGTGCGGTGGTCATGAACCAGGGGGCCCTGGGGGCCCGGCGTACCAGTCGGACGTTGAATGTTGGAAAAGAAAAGAAGCCCCAAGAATTAATTGGGGAAAGTTTTGATCTGCAAACCAGCAGCACAGAACACCGACCCCGTGTCCATTTTTTTTAATGTCATTCAAAGAAGGAACACATCACTGAAGACTGCGGTGCGTTAATGTGGGCTCACTGGGTTTGTTTTACAGCAAAGTCAGTATTTTCCTCTATAATCTTTCTGCCCCCAGCAGCGAGCTAAACACACTTCCAATAAAAGATGAAGACAGCAGCTGGCCTTTAAAGATTTTAAAGGAAGCTGTGAAAGTGTGAAAACAGTATTGGACAACAAAATCAATGATAGAATCAAATCAGGAAATATGGGATGCCATAAACAAGGGTTAGGTCAAAGACAACGTAAGAATAATTTAGTACAGAAAAAAGGAAACCAGATACACACAGGCATAGACAACAAATTAGTTAGTCCCTCATAATAGGAATAAACTCATTTTCAGCAGCAAGGATTAAAGTTAAGGCTCCAGATATTTGGTAAAAGTATACGCAGATTTCACAAATTAACAAAAAAAAAGAGTTAATTACATCACATTAACAGTAAGCCAACAGAAGCCAACACATTAGCCTCAGACAGCTAGCATAATGGCTCAGGCTGAACCAGAATATTCCACTATTTGCTTATTGGGTATATACGATTCATTTGGTAGATATTCTGTTTTCAATTTTATTATTGGGATGTTCCTTTTCTTTATCCCCTCCAGAAAAAACCTGCTTAAAACAGACCAAACCTTTTAGATTAGCTTCTTATTCAAGTAAAAATACAAACAGTCAAGAATCTTTAAAAATGAATGCCTTCATTTCCATACACACATCAGCGTGGCCCATAGAGGCTCCATACGCATAATGAAAATATCTGTGTACGTGTGATTACTTCGCAATAACAATCCAAACTGTTAAATACAATGGGAAATGGCACTCAGCCTTTCTGCCCTTCAGCCATAAATGTAGGACAGATTTAATATTATGTTTTTCAATGTAAGAGAAGAGATAATTTTTCTGCGATGGGGTTAGAAGATGTGAGCTCTTTACTTTGCAGTCCTGGTGAACGCCGGATATTGTGGTAGAAATAACCTTTTTTCAGTTCATCTCTTTACAATATAACACAACAACTATCAACTCTTTAACCACGACACAAGACAGGCGGACAGGAAGGAAAAGGAAATCATCCAACTGTGACGTTAACCCGCTTGCCAATTTAACGCTCTCTCCTTTAAAATAATCCAGCCACTAAATATCCATTCATGGAAGAAAATGGCTTTTAAGATCCTCTGTGTTACCTGAGAATATGCACCAACGTTAATGCGCAACAGAAGTTATTCTAGCTCTTCAACAAAAAATAAAAAAAAACATCCCTCATCATATTACAACTATGGAATCCACCTCATGCCACTTCAGTATATTCTCTTACTAATGATTTCAGTGTCAATGACAAAGTAAAGAATGTCATAAACTCCAGATGATGTGGCCAATTACTTCAAGTGTTATGTTCAGAGATCCAGGTTTATTCATTTAGGTACTCAGACTTAGATATTCAGTCCAACACGTTGTACAGCGTGTAATAGATGGGGTCAGTTTGATTGTTTTTGAAGGAGATGTATTGGCTGATTAGTCATTAGTCAGAGAGAAGGTGGTGTCAGCGTAGAAAACAGCTTATTCACCCCGACAAAATATGACAAAGTACACACAATGAGCGTCTGGAGACGGCGCTCCAGGATAAAGAAGAGATAGAGAGAAATCTTGGTGTCAGCGCACCAGTGAGGAAACTACATATTCACTCCTACAGAATGTGACACACAGATAAGCACACAGACAACACACGTCTGGAGACGGCGCGCCAGCGTGAAGCAAAACAGTGAAGTATTGGTGTCAGCGCACCAGCAGCCAAACGTCAGACACAAACGCCACAAAGCCAATAACAAAATAAGTAAAATACTGTAATTATATATATCAGGGCTGCACCCAGTGTCATTTGAGATGTCATCAGCCTCAACACATGGGGAAAGTATGACTTTGTGTGACTGCAGTTCTATTCATGTAATTATGGTACTGAGAAAAGGTGTGTGTGTGAGAGAGAGAGAGAGAGAGAGAGAGAGAGAGAGAGAGAGAGAAAGAGAGAGAGAGAGTAGGCCTCCTGTGTTTCTGCAAGTTATTTCTTATAATAATTTAAATGGAAACGTTGTGAATGGAGCTTCAAATGATTAGACACAGATAAATAAATAAAGTAGTCACTTACTTTATTCGTAGTAGTACACGCGTCCATCCCTCTGGCCTGTCAATGAGTCCGTTTGATGGGGCCCTCTCTCCGGAAAGCTCCTGTCCACAGATGCGATGTTATGTTAAGTTATTTTAAAGCTGTTCTGGTCTCTGGTGCGGGATCCAGCAGATCCAAACACAGTAAGCAGCTCCGCAGCAGTTTGTAAACAGTCTAATCCCAATAAACCAGACGCGCGTCTTCTTTCGCCTCACATGTCAACGTTTAAAAACTCCTTGTTTTTACCTTAGCATGATGACGTAGACTCCGCCGCGTCACGGTCAAACGCGGTGACTTGCAAGGCGATCTGAGAGCGCACGTGGACCGATGGTTCGTCACGCTTCAGCAGGAGTCCTCGGTAAATTGCTGACGTCAGGATTAGAAATTCCCACGCTGACCGCAGCCAAGGCCAACATCCGAGGTAGCCGCTACCGGTGCTACCGCTCCGGGGTAGAACGCCAGGTGGCGCCGAGCTGGAGCGAGAGGGAGTGGTCTCCTCCACCTGACGCAGGTGTCGATCTGTACGCATGCGCAAATCTATCCAAACGTTGGACCTGTGGAGACAGGCGCAGGTTGGCACCAAAACACTACAGCAGCCCGCAACGCCATTCTATTTAGGATGCCAGATTGTTACAAAACCCCCATTTGGGGTGCAACAGTCAATGGTTGGAGCCTACACAGGAAATAATGGTGCATGGATGATATTTGTTGAAATTAGCATCCCATGGTTCCCTCAACATAAAGCCAATGGGATTTGTCCACTGGCTTTTGATGTGAAATCTTCACAAATGAACAACACGTTTAGGATTTAAAAAAAAAACTTGAATGCAATCAGTCAACTACAAATCATTAGGCCATACAATATTGTACAATATGCTGTTTATGCTCCCAATAGACCTCATTCTGCACTCTTTATTGTAAATTGTAAATAAAAACAAAATTCACTGCTGGTAATTTTTTGTACAATATCATGTTTATATGTATATAACAAGTCTACTCTATTTCTATTCTATTTTTAATTTTTTTTTTTAAATTTACATTGTTAATTTTTGCTATTGTTATTATTACTATTGTGTTTCTTGTAACATACTGTCCTTTGGCTGCTGTGGCAAACAAATTTCCCCGTTGAGGGACAATAAAGGAATTCTGATTCTGATTCTGATTCTGATCAACAGCATCACGGTCACAGGAAACACACACATAAAGGCGTACTCGTCGCCATGGCGATGCTTGGTAGTCTCATTTATCCGTTTGTTAGCAACTGCCTTTTTAAAAATACACATAAAAGCTTCAAAATGCGGTATTGACTGACACATTTTAAATTGTAGAACAAAAATCCTTCTGTGCTTGCGTCACCCACAGACATCTAGCAGACATCTAACCAAAACACCATTAAAAAAATATGTATATATATATATTGACTTTGAGACGAGGGAACCAGAAAAATTGCCAACTCATTTCCAGATTTCAGGACGCATTCCTGCGGGACTCTATTGCCACTGTAGGTGCCTTATAAAAGCTACATCCATTTCTGGATCCAGAAGTATAATTCGGCCTTTGTTCTGGCCATGGTCTATCAGCGAGGGCAGATGTGGGAAATAGCGGGGAACAGATAGAGCTGTCTTTCTGGGCAGCAGATGTCTCTCAGCTGTACAGGCAGGCCGGGATGGAACTGACAGGCCTGAAACGTCCAAAGACAATGGGCTTCAGAGGGACTGTCCAAGCCAATATCCACAGCAATGGATCTTCCCCGATGTTAATGAGTTGCGATTGTTACCCGGCTACAGGCTTGACCTTGTTTAAAGGCCAAGTCGTGTGTGTGTGTGTGTGTGTGTCGTGTAACGTAAAACAGAAACACACATTTACACTACAGACTCAAGAGGACGTGCGTTTCTTCTTTTTTTTTAAACAAGTAAAAACACGGCTGTTCTCACGCACCACAAAGCCTCAAAGACATCAAATCCCACCGCTCAGTCCCATTGTTTCTGTCCCCTCCCCGCCAAAAAAATAAAACCCACCCAGCAACCAGCGGTGGATCCATCACGATTGGCGAATCCAATTGCCTTGGCCTTCTCTGTCCCTGCCCATTTGATGACCTGCTGAAGATTGATGAGCAGAACAGTCCAGGGTCAGAGAAGATACCTTCTCCACCCGCCACCATGACGGTGGGAAACGCGTTTGTGATCTCCAGGCTGAAATCTGTCCTCTTCTGCCGATCCCCCCCACCCCCGCTCGTTGAATGATGGTATGGAAAATGGATAGTGAGGCCTGATACTTAAATATCAATTTCCCCCGACGGTCACGCATCACCTACAGGTTATCTGTGTCCAGTGTTATTCTTCGGAGCTTTGATTTACTGCAGCCACTTATATATATATTGCAGGCCGGCCTGTTTGTGGAATTTTAGTTTTTGGCATTTGAGCTCTCTTGTTCTCTCTGTTTGTAGTTTATCTAAACATGGTTCTACTTTGAAGTCTTTAATTATTTTTTCTCGCCAAACTCGAGTTTGCTGTTAATGGACTCATTAAGCATGCTGGAATAAAAATTGCCAGCTGGACGTTTTGATAGCAGCCACAGTTCACCTTTTGAAATTCTCCTCCTCTCAGCTGAATTACTTAATGCTCAGTCAAAACTTACGGCCCACATTGTCAATTTGCCGGATCACAGTGTTCCCGCAGTATACTTTGGTCTGCCCACCGAAGGGCAGTATATATATATACAGTATATATATATATACTGTTGCCCATAAAGTTGGAATATTGTGTTTTCAGACATAATCCTCTGTTTATTCCTATTTAAATGCATCAGTAATCATTTTTTTCCAGGTGCAATGATTACATTATGTGTCACAATTACCCAGGTGAAATGAATTCATGCATAACATTTGTTTGGCGCTATAAAAGACATGACATTTGCAAATTATTCCAACTTTATGGGCCATGTAATATAAATATAAATATCTATATACATGTGTATTTGTTCTTTCTTGACATCGTGCATACATTATACTTGTGTAGGAGTGTATCACTGTTCATCTATGTGGCTGCATGGGCGTTTGTGTGTCCAGAACACGTTTACAGTTCTCAGAGAGGTGATGGGGGGAGAGAGAGAGAAGAGTATAGCGCATGTAGCAATCCCTCGCCCGCATCCCAGTTTGGAGATAATTAAAGGCAATGAAAACGGAAACACTTTCTCTGCCCACTCTCCCAGGACATGTTCTGGTGAACATCTTTTGTGGACCTTGAGGATCCACAAAAGATGTGCCACAAAAGGCTGAATGAGTGACTGCGCAGCAGGCTTTGAATACTGACTGCAGGATGGCCGAGTGAACAAATCGCTGAAAAATGGCTGCTGGAAGCCCCCCGTAGAGCACGAAAACCAATAAAATCATCTTATGAAAGAGTCGTGGTCCAATGAAACAGCTGATTCAAACAAGCATGTCATTGGTCCTTTTGTGATCATACCTGCATGGATAACACAAACATGAATCGCAGCATATTTCAATATAGAAGAGGGATTCCTACGATGGCGTATTAGGGCTGCTGTAGGAAAAATAAAAAAAACAGCCGAGAGATGTGGGCAATTTTCTGAGAAAAAAAGTCGCAAATTTGCATGTTTATTAAGTGGTAAATTTGCGAGTTTATTACGATGGTAACAACCGACATCTATGCTAGCTAACTTCCCATGAATGTATGCATTTATTTTCTAACTAATACATCACAACATGTGACAACGCCTTCTTAAAGCCCTTCGGGTGATGGCTGTTGATGGTTATTGTTGTTTTTTTAATATGGGCCAAATTGTCATTTTATGGGTGTTTATTGATCGGACAGTTGTGCTAAGATGCTAGCGGTAGCTTTCAGTTGTTGTCACGGCAAACATCCGGTCAAGCAACTTGTTTACTTCCTCTTTGACTCCAGTAGTTTGTATAAAGTCTTAGCATACAAGGACATAGGTAGAACAAAACAGCACTGTCCAAACAAAAAAAGCGAGCTAAGCTAATTATATGGTTTGAGATGTCGAATTGAAGTAAACATTTTTTTACCTCAAAACCAGTCCCCCCAAAAAACTAGTAAATTAGCCTAGCCCTTTCTTTACTTGAAAATCATCATTTAGTTCAAATGGAGCACATCACATTCATTTTATTCTATCTGCTAGTTTTGCAAAACTAAATTAATGGTAATGACTGATTGGGGAAGAATAAATAATCCCATAATTAAGTGCAGTATGCTTTGGAAAAGTGTAATTTATCCACTAATGAGTGCAGTCTCATAGAAGAGCTAACAACATAATTCAGAACTGAACCTTAAACCTTTAATTCAGGGCCGTCCCCGGAAGCTTCACAAAGACCACGTACCCTTCTACTCTCGTCAGCGGCTGAATATTTCACTTCCCTCCCTGCATTGTAATTCAACACGGCATCTCATTTTCACCTGTTCCAGGGTGATTCATCACACTTTCCCCTCGCAATTCACTCATTTGATTATGCCAACAATATGCCCTGTTTTCTTTTTTTTTGGGGGGGGGGGGGGGGGGGGGCGTCTGGCAAAGAAGAAACAGTCACAGGCGCGGGCTTACCAAGCAATTACAAGATCTCGCAGCATTCTCAAATTAACAACTTCTCTTATCTCTTTCCTGCCAACACTGTCTCTCCAACCCAACTTTGTCTACAACTCCCCCCCCCCCCAATTCTCTTCCTTTTTCATTCAGGTTCCTACGCTTCTTGCTTACACTGTATTTCTTTTATTCATCGCCATCTCTTATCCTCGCGTTGCTCCAATTTTCCTGTCTCTTCTTGTCATCCCGACTCGTCTACTTTGTCAAGTTCGGTCTTCTCCAGGAAGCCATACTGTCGTCCTTGAACCGGAGAGGGGGAGGGGGGGGGGGGGGGTCAAGAAACTCATTTGCTGTCTGATTTCGAAGCTTCCCCAGCCAAGTCAGTGGCCCCGACCCCCCCACCCCCCTTGGTAGCCGTGGTGAATGTTAATCACAGGTGGAGCAGGAGTTGTACCTGAAGGACAGTCGCCTGTATATCAGACGTAACATTGTGTGTGTGTGTGTGTGTGTGTGTGTGTGGGGGTGGTTGAATTGGAATCAGGCGAGTGTTTGGGTGGCATCGGGGCAGCGACACACTGACAGCATGGAGAGATTCACACTTCATGATACGGTGCAATAAGACGGAGCATATGGTGCAAACCGCTCCGTGATTCAGTGTCCAAGTCACTCGACGTGTGTGAGGAACACGGAGTGACAGCGGAAGAGATGAGGAGATTTACAGATTAGTAGGTGTGTGTGTGTGTGTGACAGCCCCTCCAGCATTATTTTCATGTTTGCTGAAGCTCACAGGTTTATGGATATTAGCCGAGCAGGGTGTCTGAGAATCAGCTTATTTAATTCAAAAGGAACACTTTTTTTGTAGTATATTGTAGGATATTTATTTTTGCTCTTTTATTTAATAAAAGAATCAAACAACTTAATGCAGTAATAGTTTGGCATTCTGTGATATTTTTTTTTGGAAGTCTCTCTACTGCCAGCAGCCAGCTAGTCCAGCATGAAGACTGGAAACAGGGGGGCTAGCCGGGCTCCTGGGGCTTACATAGTGACCTTTGGACAGAGCCAGCTGTTTGCCTCTGTCTCCGGTGGTTGTGCTAAGCTAGGCTAACTGTGTGTTGGCTGTAGCTTCATATTTAGTGGACTAGGTCAATGGAATGGGGCTAACATCAACTATAATTTGTAACATGAATTTGTTCATCGCTCAGTTCTGATTTTGTATTGCACTCTATATTAATGTCTATAAATGTCCAAACCAAGGAAGATATATCAATTTCTAAATCCCAAAATCTCTCTTATCGATCACTCTTAATATGTTGAAACTCAACACAGTACACAGCCATTAATGAAAGACTAACATTGGAAGAATACATTTATTTTGGTTTGCGTGAATGCTGTGGCTGCTGAGTTTTGACTTTGGCTATTTTCTTGTGTGGAAATGGAAAAAACTCCAGAAGCAGCTCGTCATCAAATCCTGGATTGGATTTAAAGGTTGAAGCATGTTTTGGATTTTGTTCAGACTGTTATAAGTGAAATTTAGTTGAAAGATTTTCAAAAGATTTCCTCTGGAACTCTCTTTAAGAGTGTTTCTTAATTTGTTTGCATTTGTTTAGCTTATACTTATACTTTTGTACTTGTTGATTATGGTTAAGTAGGCTTCAGTCATCCCGTAATTCCGTAAAGCCACATCCGCATTAATATCTTTTCATTTTAAGGCCGTTTACTCAGAAAATACAATGAATATTGTATTATTGTAGTGTACTTCCTATTATGAAAGGTCTCATTTGATACTTTGATCTTCCTCTATAGTTCCCACGCACTCAAAAGGTTTGAAAATGCTGGACTGGATGCAAAAGTCATGCGTTTTAATCAGTGTATTCGCGTAGATGTAGCCTCATTTATCCCCTGTATTCTGCTCCTCAGGTCCCACAAACCTCTCTGCTCTCTCTCCCCTTCTCCCCTCCAATCCATCCGGTCCCCCCCCCAAACACTCAGCATAGGGGTTGTGCTTGAGTGAAGCATTATAATAGCTCAAGGAAATGGCCCTTCTTGAGAAACTTTCAGGGAGCTGTCAAAGGGAGAAGATTAATGCCTGACCAGACTCTCCAGGGGACTGGGACCCCCCCTTTTCTCTCTCTTCCTTACCCATTTCTTACACTCCCCCTTCTCCTCCCCTCTTATCATCTGCACACAACCAACAATGGCATGTCCCATGCAAGCGCGAGATTCAGTAACGCCGTCACTCTAAATGCCGTGCACGCATTCGTTTGTGTTCCTTTTACGGATACATGCTTGGTATTTTGTCATCCTCCCGAGGGACGGCGACACACTTTGTGGACAACGCAGCAGTAATGTGCTCATTATGCCTTGACCTGGTGGTTGTCATTTTAAAATCGTGCACGTTAATCAGGATGGTGTGAAGGGCTTACTAGAAAAAAATGGAGCAGAGAGTGGTGCAATATTCTGAGAAAAAAAGTAACATATCACAACGTGTGACAACGCCTTGTTAAGATCCTGTCATCTTATGGGTGTTTATTGATTGGGCGGTTTGGCTAAGATACTAGCGATCAATAAACACCCATAAGACACTTTTTCTCTGAATATTACCCCCTATCTTGGCTCCTTTTCCCCCCCCTACAGCGGCCCTAATACCCCGTTGTAGGATGGGAATTTCTCTTAGATTTATCTTTTTTTGTAAACTCAATCTACAGCTCCTGATGCTCCTCTTCAAGCTCTTAAAACAAGTGCGAGTGCAGAAACACACAATAAACGATCAGGGAGTGACATCCATCTACTCCGTATATTTGCCCACATTTGCTTCTTCTCTGCCTGCAATCAAAAACTTCACTTCCTGCGTCTGACACGGAGGCCTGTTCTCTCTCTCTCTCTCTCCCCACGACTTTCTTCCCTTTTTGTTTCCTCTCCGCTTTGTCTCTCCTATTTCCTCCGCCTGTCTTCCGTCTCCCGCTCCATCCATCCGTCACTCCGGCTGTCTCTCATCATTTCCCCACATCCAACAATTGATGTACATGACACAGAGGTCTGCTCTCCGTCTCCCTCTCTCTCTGTCCGTCTGGGATGTGTTGCCCATTACGTCGGAGCTGAGCGCCGATCGTGGAAGAGCGAGGTGGACTTTTTCCGATGCCTCAGTTGCTCTGCCTTCTTTTGTGTATTTTCCCACCGAGACAATATGGATCAGAGTCCTATTTGTTCGTATGTGAGCAACAACGTGTGCAAAATCGAATCAGCTTTCGTAGTGTGTGCTGTGAGATCAATCCCCCCTGCTCTAATATTCTCCATGTGTTTGACATGAGATGACCGACATACACTCACACACTTGTTCACATGCATCTGAACTCGGTGCCTGGTGTCCTGGTGCACAGCTGTTTGAGAAGATGGGAGGATGATCAACTACTCAAATATTCCTCTATTCCCTCGCTCTCTCCCTCTACCCCCCCCTTCACCCTCGCCTTCCCCAGATTTCAGAAAAGCAGGGGAAGTCTCTGCGGGGTGCCCTCTCTCTCTCCCTCCCTCCCTCCCTCCCTCCCTCTCTCTATCCCTCTCTGCTCTCTTGTAGGATCAGCCGGGGCTCCTCTGGGACTCCCTGTTTGAACTTTTCAGAATCAGAATTTGTAACGATACGCAGCCGCAAAGCAAAGAGAAAGATGCAGCCATAACAGAGCGCCGCACATCAGACGGAGGCGAGGAGGGGTGACGGAACAAACACGCCCTTTGGGAGGCGAGCGACGATGATGAACCTCGGCGAGAGAAAAAAAAAACCCCAACCGCATCTCGTCCACAAAGGCGGCGACTGCATGTAAAGACGACTTTTTGTCTCGTGGAAGTTTGTGACCTCAGTCTATCATTTGCATCCAAGCGGCATAAACAAGCATGTTATTTGTGCGGCATTCCCCGGGCCACCCACCCATCCCTCTCCACCGGCAGAACACAGAGAGAATTAAACCCTCGGGGGCCGATTCCGCAGCCTTTTCTTGCAACACTTTGAACAAAGAAAGCAGACTGAAAACTCCTCCTCGACAGGGTTTTTATGAGCCAAGATATTTCTTCTTCTCTCTTCTTTTTTTTTCAACCCAAATCCAGGTTTGCTATTGGACATTTGTGTTGGCTCTGCAGCAGTGGCTGTGCGATAGAGATGACAGGGGTAATTACATAGCTCAGAAAATGTACACACAGAAATGAAAACAGTCATGTTTTTTTCTGAACGCGGGGCTGAAGCAGACAGCCGGTGGCACTGACCCCAATATCACACTGTATTATTCTTCTGAAAGAAAAAACCAGCGCCACGGTGTTGAGTTCGGTGCCACGAGGGCTTGTCTGCATTGTCGGATCCGTGTTGTTTTTTTTTAAGTCCCGCCAAGTCAAACTAATAAGTTGAAACAAACAGCTTTTACTCTTTAGATAACACGTTGGACAGCGGTGAAACTAGGCCAGTTCAGCTCTTTAAAGGAGTCATAACCTGGTTTTATACGTATCCAACCCCCCTTGGATCGCTTTGGATCAATTCGTAAAACTTATTAGAAAAAAAAAAAAAAAATTTAATCAAACATTGAGCTTGTTCTGACCCTTTTTCGTACCGCGATTTTATCACGCGAGATTACGCGCGAGGTTTTGACTGGTCCGGATGTGCATTGTATAATATGTAATGAGGCGCGCGTTGATTCGCCGCAGGAAGGACAGAGCCGGGGGGGGCTTGCCTGCATGCAGACTCCAAAACATAATGGCGGCGCTTCGGCGATTTCAGGTAGCGGACGGGGGGGGGTTGGGTGGTGAAAGAGGGGTGGGCTTATGCAAGTAGCCGCCACGGTGACGTCACCGAAGGCGCAGAATCAAAATCTCGTGCTTTAGGAATGCACACCCTTGTGTGCTATTCCTGTTCGGAAAAAGAGCAGAAGCGAAAAAACGGCGCCACTTTCAAACTCCAGCCTTTCAGGCAAGTTTCAACTGAGGTCAAACACAGATATGCATGTTTTAACAAGAGAAATTGCGATTTCCTGGTGATGACTCCTTTAAGAAAACCCTCCATATAAAGTAGTCTAAAGTCCTAGCCTGAACCTAATCTGGGTGTAAAGAGAACAAGCCCTGAGGGAAAATACTACGAAGACCCTTTAACATCAGGTCTATCATGGATTATGGGGGAATAAGTAAAGGATTTTCTATAAGTGCTCTGTGAAATCCTTTTCTGCTGTATCTAGTAACGGCGGCGATATGTAACAATTTGTACAGAGCAGCACATTGTGGTAGAGCATCAGTTTTTGTGGTGTGTGTGTGTGTGTGTGTGTGTGTGTGTGTGTGTGTCAGCGGAGGGATGTCTGTGGAAAACTAAAAACTCTAACAGCTCAAATCTTTGTGAGAAGGCCAAGAGAAGGTTGCGAGAGGTTTGGCTCGTATTTCACTATTTTTATTTCAATTTGATTCAATAAATGTCAGGTTCACTTCTTGAAACACTCCGTGCTTTGGATTTTGTTTGGGTTCGCTTCTCAATGCAGAGTTAGAAAATCTTGGCAGACCTCGAGGGCAGTAATATGTCGGAGTGTGTCTGAATATGTCTGTATGTGAGCACTATATAGGCGGAAAAAAACCCCATTCACAAATAATGACAGTGTGTGCTGTGTGTTTGCATTAAAAAAAAAAAAGCACAGTATACAGTATATGTGTTCACACTGAACTGTGTGGTCCGTCATTGCAGCCAAGACCCCATTAGGGTCAGGTCCCCACTGTAATCTCTCTTTCTTGACATTGGCCAGTGACAAATTGGCATGCTAGACTGCTCACAGTACAAAACTGCTGACTCCAGAAAAAAAATACAGAAACATGTACAGTATATAATGGTACGACGGGGATGTCCACGATCAGGTCACGAGCTCAAAACGGGAATTAAACAAAGACGTTCTATTCATCTATTTATGTATCACGGCTCTCATCCTTGTTTCTTGTTAACCTTGTGCTTTTAAACCAGAGATCTTCAACAGGGGGTCCATGACCCCTAGGGGGTCCGCAGAACTACTGCAGAGGCTCCCCGAAATGATTTGATCCCAAACTTTTATCTTTCAAAAAATTTAAATATGTCCTTAAAATCACAACTTAAAAAAGCAAGTATAAATGTTCCTATTTCTTAAATGTTTTGTTGTGAAATTGTGATGTAGAAATGCCAATATAGAATTTTCGTCTCAGTATCAGCCAAGGGGTCCTTGGCCTGAAAATCGGTGAAGACCTCTGGTTTAAACACAATCAGCTACTAGTTATTACTAGTAATCAAATAAGACATCTTTTCAAAAGTTGTAGGCAAGTCTTCTGCTGTATATTTGTTCATTTACTATGAAACTTTCAAATACTGAAATATACTGAATTCTTAGTCAAGTGCCCGGGCAAGACCTTCACCTTGTAGAGTGAAGTCAAGAAAAAAGAAAAACACACTGAAAGGAATGCAGACTAAGACCACCACAGCTACAGAAAGGAAATGAGATGTTATGCATAATCATAAAACATTGAATGAAAGCTCATTGTCCCCTGTATACCCATTGCTGTTAAACTGCTGACCCTTTTCTGTGTCAAGGCTGGAAATGTGAACGCACCATTTACATTCAATCCAAGTCGATAAAATGAAAAAATAAATAAAAAATGCACAAAACTGTTTTTCTTCACAGACATCCACGAAGCCTCTGACATGGTCTTAAACTCATATCCGGTGGGTTCCGTCCACATCAGGAGCGATTAAGCACGCTTTGCCTCACCCGGCGCTTCCAAGTGTTAAAGGTGTGCAAAGTGTTATTAGCGGTAGCTCTGCCTGACCTTCCCAACACCAGCTGGCTCCTCTTTAACCGGCGGGGTCGCGGGGGGTCACGGCTTAGCTAACCATGTGACTGGGAGAGGTCGCGGAGGAGAGGTTGAAAGATCAAGTCCACATCCAGGGAGGCCAGAATTTAGGGGTGAATCCAGTCACAAGGGTTAGCCAGTAATTGGTCAAGCTTGTGCCGCAAAGAAACGGGAGCGTTGCCGTGCATGGGCTTCGTAAAAATAAATGAATAATTAAAAGTCCAGCCCAGAAGAGTCTAGTCACTGTGTATTATGGATACGTTTAGGCCCCTGTGAATGTGTGTGTCCTGCTGAATAAAGCATAGGCACGGAAACACAAGTCTCTCTCTTCTTCTGACTTCAAAGACAATCACTGGCACACACACACTCGCACCCGGGCTCTCGCAAGTGTGTCAATATGCATACATGAATCTCTTTCCCCTTTTTCCTTTCTTTGATCAACTTCTCAATCTCCCGGTTTCCCGTGTATGAACTCCTTCTTTCACATACACACACCTGCACGTGCACACGTATACATGCGTGCACATATAACGGGGAGAAAGAATAATTCACTTTGACACACACACACACACACACAGTCGCTCGCTTCCCCTCTTCACTCACACAACCTGCCACATGGTTTGATTTCCTGATGTCTCGTATTGAAATAATAATATCTTTCCTGTTCATTTATCCAGCCTTCACAGACACTTTGCAATAATTCAGAACCATATGGAACGGAGCTGATGAATTTGGAGTTATGGTTTGACACCTGCACAGTAGCCTACTATATGCTGCTAAGGCATGGCTATCAAAACTCTATGTGCTTTCCATTTTGTCAATGGACCTTCTCTAATGTTATATGTATTCAAATCAAATATCAAATATTTTTGGCTCATTGTCGAAAAAATGTTTCAGCCCGAGACACCAAACCTACATATCAAACTTTCAGAAGTGAAAAAAAATATATCGCTAAACATTTCAACATATCAATCTGCTAACCTTTCCTTATAGCAGCCATCAATGCTTTGTCATCATCGCTGGGGTTTTTGGGGTTAGACTGGACCCTTTTTCCATCTCCTGGATGTTATGTTATGCAAGTCATGGTTTGGAGAGACTACTTCATTTTATAGGAGCATTTATCATTCATCATATTCCTTGTGCAGTTAATTGCACTTGCTTTGCGTCGCAGCTGTGGTAGAGCTTGAGCGTCGAGGTCCAGGTCCAGGTGTAAAGACGCTACTCGTGATAAATTATTCATATAGAAGAAAAAGGCAATTTAAACAGAGCATTATCAGTGGATATGGAATGGTATGGGGAGTAAACATAAGGTCAAAAGGTTAAGAAGTACCAGCTGCTGTATCATTTAATTATGTGCCCATTCCATACTATTCTGTGCTATAGGATACAATACTATGCTGTGCTATACAATACTATGATATGCTATACAATACTATGATATGCTATGCTATGCTATGCTATGATATGCTATGCTATACAATACTATGATATGATATGTTATGCTATACGATACTATGCTATGCTATACAATACTATGCTATGCTATGCTATACAATACTATGATATGATATGCTATACTATGCGATTCTATGTTATGCTACATGATACTATGCTATGCTATACGATACAATGCTATACAATACTATGACATGCTATGCTATATGATACTATGCTATACAATACTATGATATGCTATGCTATACTATATGATACTATGCTATGCTATACAAAACTATGATATGCTATGCTATACGATACTATGCTAGGTGATTCTATGCTATGCTATGCTATACTATACTATGTGATGATATGCTATGTTATGCTATAGTATGCTATACTATACTATGCTATACTATTCTATACTATGCTACGCTAAATGTGTGTATGTGATGTCATACAGTTCAATACACAGTTTGATGTCAGTGTGTTGACAGTTCTTTTTGCTTATGTTGCCATGCTACTGTCAGTCAAATCTAACCAAACCATACCCAGCCAATACATTTGTTCTTTCTAGCTATTATAAAATGACTGTATGTAAATGTAACCCAAGAAGAAACTTGAACTTTGATTGTTATTTATTAAGTCTAAAGTCTTCAGGGGCTTTAAAGGAGACTCTCCGCTTGAGAAAAATTACTCCATTGGTTGTTAATTCGAACTTACAATGGTCACAAAGACGTTTCCATGGCGATGCAGAGTCACAAGATGATGACATCCTCTTCCTTAGGTTATTTAGGTTTCTTACAAATGGCTCATTCCAGGTACATCTCATACGTCGTCATTTAACTTGCTTTTCATAAAAGGAAAATCTCTCACTTATGGAATCCCGTGGGCTGGAGGTAATGGTGGATTGATAATGAGGCTAGTTTATGAAAAATGCATCGAGGTTGAGTGTAGTGGGCTCAGTTTAACTGCCACACACACACACACACTCTCTTTCCTCACCTCCTGGCTTCCAACATTCGCTGATGCTTTACTTTACTTCTCTGTCCACCCACCCAAACACCCACTAACTAATCGTCTTGCCTCATTGGTGGCAATCACTCGGTGTGACTTCTGGCAGATAAAGTAGCCCTCAGATCATCTCCCCCTGGCTGCCTTCCTTCCTTCCCCCCGTCCCTTCCTGCTGATTTCATCACTTCCCTTCCATCCAACCATTGGACATTCAGCAGACGACTCACAAAGGAGGGCCGTGTCCTTCATCCGTGTCAGGATTAAACTTTTAACTAGGGTGTGACAAGTAGGACAGCCTTTGCCTTTGAAATGCAAAGTGAACATAAATGGGAGGTAATAACCTTTTTTTTGTTCTCTTCTCCATGTGAATGTTGGTCTGAATTTTGTCAAGGATTAAATTCATTGCTCACTATGTATCAACTCAATTCTGGAGCCTGTTTGTTCTCTGGGCTCGATAGCCCTGAGGTTTGTGTGCCTTTGAAGTGGTTTTGTTCCAAAAAATATTTCAGCAACATTTCCTTAAAGCCGGAGAAATAATAAAATGGCCATAGCTGGAGAATGAAATTACCGGGCTGTTGCATTCCCATTCATCATATTAAAGGAATGTAGTCATCCAGAGAAAATATATAAGAATGAATAAAAGAACACAGGGGGATCGAGTGGAATAATCCTCTACCCCACTCAAGCTTGGGCCAAATTCTCCTCTTTAATTACATGTGAACCAGGTCACTTTTGACAGCGTGGTTTAAAGGAAGGGTGGCAGCAGCCATGTGAGGAAATGCCTCACCTCAGAGATTCTAACCATACAAAATGTGTTTGTCTGTCCTCATGGGGACACATAGGCACAAATGGCCAGGGGGGTTAGAGGGTTTACAATACTGGAGAGCTTTGTGCTGAAGAATAAGCCAAAGAGAGTGGGCCCTAAAACCCCGAGGTGACCGACAAGACCTGGAGGTGTGAACCATTTGGCCACTAGGACGTCCTGTGTGACTCAATTTTCAAAGGGATGGCGGCCAAGCTGTTCTTTTGGATGGCCGGTCTTCCCCGCAGAATGAGTGCAGGTGTCCATTAAGACACTCATTACATTTAAAGCGGCCAAATTCCAAAGGGGGTTAATCTGTAAACCATCAAAAAGGGGCCCCCATGCCGAAAAAACAAGACCTGACTCTGAATAACGCAATTATGGAGGTGCATACAGATAAACATGAATAATGAATGACTGCATGCTGAATAAATGCATTTCCAATCATGGCATGTTGGCTGAAAGAGCACCAGTTTTTATGTGTTGAAAATCAAAATTTATGTTAATTTCCCCATCCCTTAGTATACAGCACTGCAAAAAAACGGTTTGCATTTCAATGACAAATCCACACTGAGCCTCCACTCAGACATTTAAATCCAAAGTTGGAATTTCAATCGGAGAAAATTTTCAATTCAGGTTCCTTAATCTCACATCCAAGCCTGTTGGCATCTCACTCTCTGTCTGATTGACACCTCCTCGTATTGTCTGCGGTCTGTTTAATGGGGTGGATGTGCATTTTACTGACAACCACGTAATGGGAGCGAATGCTTTTAATTTGCAACATGGCACGGCGGTTTAAAAGGTTCCGATGCCAGTGGAGAAACCCCGGATCGTGTGTTTTTGCTGGGATGCAGATCCAGTATTACATTATAGTACAAAGAAGCTGCTGCTGATGATGAGAGGGCATGAGCCAAAAAGATGGTTACAATGAAAACACATTAGAAAGCGAGATCAAACCAGGCGATAACGTGTCTGTTATGACTAATGTGTTAAGGAGATATGGAAGATAACACATCTTCTATGTCATACAGCTCCTCCCCAGCTCCATCAACATGTTGTGAGTTTGGGCTCACAAACCCACGCAGCATAATGAGCCAGGTCCACCCTTCCAATATCACTGCCAACTTTTTTTTTTTTACTCCTGAGAGCACTTCTTTACATAATGAAATGAAAGCTCTTTTAAAAATTCTTTGCCAGCAAGTTACTTTTCACATTTACATCATGCATTTACAATGGAAATTGTAATTTAATCATGCAATGCATTATTTATTTGCATTTTTCTAGGGCAACATATTGTAGAGTCACTGGAAGAAGGGATGGGGGGGGGGGGGGGGGGGAAATTAGTTCAGAAGGGAAGGAATTGCTGATGTTTGCTATAAGATTTTGGCATGACATCCACTCCGCTTGCTTGAGAGGTGGCCACTGGCGACTCCACATTGTGGTGGTGTAAAAGATAGATGACATCGTAATCCAGTCAGACACCAACCACAGTCTCATCAGAACTTTCTCTGACCTGAAGAAAAGTCTTTCATAGGATGGATTATCCATTTAATTGTGTGAAAGACTTTGGGCAAAGGCTTTTTTATTTTTTATTTATTTATTTTTTTTTACTTTGGCTTACCTACAACCTGGATGGAGAAACACCTCCGGGTCTGACCTCTTAGTGCTAAAACTGAAACTGATGTACACTGAACTTGTCTTTTCAACAATGCAAAAGGGCAATTAATAATGTATTCCTCTCCTACACCTCACTTTAATGTTTCAAAGTCTATGTATAGAATTTGCAGCTTCAGGAAAAAAATATGCTAATATTTTGACTCTGAACTTGTCAGCATCGAACCAAGGAATTATATATATATATATATATATATATATATATATACACATACTGTGACGTGTTTATGTTCTCGTTCCTGCTGTTTGGATGTTTTTCGAGGAGTTAAAGATCGGTTGTGTTCAGACGTTGCGTCACTGCCAGCGATGCAGATGAAAAAAGAAAACTCATCTCCGCCTGGCAGTCAAACTGATAAACAGATCCCACCAATCAAAGCTTTCTTCGGGGGCACAGAGGTAATCTGTCCTCCTCGCTGCTCAGTAACAGCTCTCCTATCTCCTTTCCCATTCATTATCTGCCCGTTTCAATGGACCCTCATCCATCAAGGACCCCACAATTAAGCTCCGTGGATTCAACTCGTCATTCACGCCCTTCATTTTCTCACTCATGAAGGTGGGGAATAAAAATCTGTCTAATTCTGACAACGAGAGGATGATTGTAACTAATTTGACACATGGCCAAAGATGAGGCTGCCTCTGGCTTTTTTTTTTTTTTAAGATGTCATATCTGGCAGAGCGTTGACACGTCGGTGATTAGTGATTTTTATCAAACAGGTGTTTCATAAAAGAGCTGATCTGGCCTTTAAACAATTGACGAGCCATCTTAACAGATGAGAGTTTGGGCAGCTTGATACGTATCGATTGATGCTAAAAGGAGTGCAGATGCATTGGAGCTATGGATTGGGCTTTAATGGCTGCCAGAGCACTTCTCGAATCAACTACCTTTACTGCATCAAATCCTCAGGGATGGCAAAAAAGGTAAAGACTCCATCGCAATGGATCACAGTAGATATTTCAGTTTGTTTGGTTTTTTACTTAATTCTTCATATGATACATTGTCACTGCTGTTTTTCATCTAGAATAACTCTCATCTGATGTGACAACTTGACAAACAGAAATATGGGGCTATAAACCATCGATTGGCTGAAAAATATACAGACTGGGAAATAAGAGGCTTTCACTCTCACCTTAAACTAAGAAGATCCCAAATGTCCTCAAAACATCAGGTCCTTTCTAGAGACTCTTCCTGCCACAATGTTTACATGAATATATTTGTGTGCTTGCTCATAACAAGAAGCAGATGTGGAACTTTTACGTGGGAATGGATATTTCCATCTTCACCAAGAAGAAGCAAAGCGTATCTACCAGGTACAGCAGTCCAGCACTGAATGGAAAGTTCTCAGTCGTTCCACTGGTACAGTTATTTTTACACAGCCGTATTTCAGATTTTGTTCACGGAGGATCAACGTAGACCACAGCATCGTTTAAAGAAAGCAACAAAGGCAGAGGTGTGTACAAACACACTCTTACAAAAAGTAATTTCCTCATAACATTACACCCAGACTTGAGCGCAAGGCACAAATTCAATCAAGGAAATGAGTGTAGGGTTGAAGGGGGGTGGGGCTATTCTGAGGCTACAAAAATTTAATTTGTTTTTTTTTTCTCATTCCAGGGATGGGAGCCCATGTGCCACTCCCGCACCCACACCCATCCCTGCGAGCACCTTTCAATTTGCCAGATTAGCACTCCTATTGTACCTCTGGCGTGTTCCAGGGACACTCGGCGGCACAGCAACACCCCCCCCCCCCCCAAAAAAAAAAAAAATCACCAGCACAGCTGCCACTCTTTGCCTTCTCTGCTCCGACCACTCCCTGTCTCCCCAATCTTATTAAGCTAATTAACTCTTTCCACCCCCCCTCCACCAATTTCATTCCATCTCATTGTGTTGCTCCTGCCATCCCAGACCTTTCTTTAATCACGTTTAAGTTAGACTTAATGCACCTCGACCAGAACCTTTGCTCTGGCGCATCATCATGTAAGCAGTGAGCAACAGAGATGAGCTCGCCATTATGAGTGTGTTCATTCAAACTGTCTCTCCTGAAAAGGGGGGGGGGGGGGGGGAGGCTCTATGAAACCAAAAAATATTCCGTTTCCATGGCAATGTGGTCTTAGTCAAGCTTCAAGTAGCATACCATATGAGTGTTTTAGATTTTACTTTTTCTCAAGCCAGGGAACCAGCAGACTATACTTACTGGCTGAAAACATTCTGATACAAGATCTTTTTTGGTTTATTTTTCATAATTTCTAGTTGATGCAAACTGAGGATGAATGAGAGTAAAAAAAAGAGAATAGAATAAAACAACTATTTCAAACCTGAAACACAAACGGTAGTCTGAAAAATGCCTTATTTCATACTCTATACTATCTAAGAAACGAAATAATCCAGTATTCACAATAAGATGCTTATATCCATATGAGCATAATAATCAGAAACAGAGGCATATCTGTCATATGAGCCAAGTGGGGTGAAGGTTTAAAAAGAAAAAGAAAACCTGTGCAGCAGTAAAAAGTTCCCTGTATACTTTAAACAAGTCAGATAATCTCTACACATCTGCTTTGCTGTTAGAAACATTGTGATATTTCCATCACAACCCCCCCCCCAAAAAACACCACACCTTGAATTAAGCTCACCTTGACATGTCTATCGATCACGCCACATACCCTGGATTGCTAGGTGAAATGTAAAATAAACACGCGCGATCCACCTTTAATCTTCTCAGTCGGGTGTTTACACCAACACATAAACACACGGGGGACGGAAAAGCAACCTTTTCTCTTTCCCTCGCAGCACACGTCTCGCTGCGGGAGAGGAAGTGACCTTTCCCTTCTCAGGAAGGAATACTTACATGTGATGATAGACGTTGTATGTGAGTCTCAGCCAAGGGAATCCAGGTTACCCTCCTTTAGAATACACTCATGCAGGCAGGATGATTCAGGCACGCCGTGTTTGCATTGACTTCACAAACAGATAAAACCCGGCTTCCTGTCAATGCCATCCACAGAAAACAGCACGTGTTTGCAAAGAGACCTACTGAACATTGACATGTGAATTATTTTATCGAGATATTCTACAATTCAAAAGCATTCTTCCTCCTGAATGATTGGCTGTAACATTACTGTAATTGCAGTTCATGTTGTCGGTGTCATGGATTTCACCTTCGGGATTCTAAGAAATGTCATCTCCTTCACCGTGACCTGCGGAACGCCACATTGTTGTGCGGATTGAATATGCCTCCCTTCACAATGAATTATACTGGTTTTTGTGCTGAATGGTGTATTCATTGGCTTTTGAGAACATGCCGGATTTGATTTTGAAATAAGTACGCTGGAGCACCTGAAATTTATCTCTGACTAAAAATTAAAGCATTCAACGGTCCAGGTCCAGGAATTATACTTTTGAATTTTCAAAAACAATGCTTTGCTTTAGGACACCTAGGACACCCTGGTTTTGGACCTTCTTCCGTCTTCATCCTTCCAACATGTCCCACCTACCCATCTGCTCCAACCAATCAGACCTTTCTATGAGATGGAATGAAGAACTGATATGGGACTCATTATGTGGGACTCGTTGAAGTGATTGAGTTTATTATAGTGGCAGTGGCACTTATCATAAAACCCATTACCTCTTCATTGTGACATTTTCATTTCTCGCGATTGTGATTCCTCATATACAGTACAACGCCAATTGCAGGGCGTCTCCCTTAGCTTTGATTTATACCATCTTCCTTACCTATTAGGGTTGAGCTTGAATGGATCTGACACAATGGTTGACCACTTTGCATCTCTGGCCCAAGAATCGATTTGGAAAACCTGAAGTAAAGTATTGTTTAAAGAATTTGCATTGTATCTACACTGACCTCCAGTGGTTGAACCTTTCACCTGGCTGCAGTGATGTACAGGTGGACTCCAAGACCATGTGACGTCATCGTTGGGTGTGGTTATATAGGTTGCATATAAGGTGCAACAAAGTACATTTCTGACCACGCCAACCACACCAATCACTTGAAATTCTCATAGCAAGAAGGCAGCAAGACGCATCATCAACCTCTCTGCCTAGAAAAATGATTGTTGGTATTTCAGGCAATTTCATGAGAATGGTAGATAACTGAATAGTCTTATTGGGTACATTACAGCCTGACCCTGGATCGGAAAGTCAGTGTTAAGAATAAAAAGAGTCCATAACCACGCTGCATAAATGGTTTCAATGACATTAGTTACATCACACAAAAGCCTCCAGTTAAGAACTGCAAAAATGCATTCCCTTTTCTGTAAGGTTATAATTTTGTCATGTTTTCAACACTGACTCTCCACCACCACTTCCTCCCCCAGCTAAACAAATACAACATGTCTAAAACAAAGCCACACCCAAGCCACACATCCCTGACCAACCATTGATCCTTGATTTTCAAGTCCGGATCCTGCCTTTTCTTTTGACAACCTACAGGGCAGAACCCCCCCTTGAAGGATTAACCAAAGCAGAGAGAGAGAGAGACAGAGGGGGGGGAAACAAGGAAGAGACGGAAGGAAGGATGAGCCCCTGGTAATGGGTGCTGGAGCGGCAGCTGACAGAAGCCACATTGTCAATAGGGTGTGAAATTCCTGCTTGGATGGGACCTCCGTCTGGTAAATAGCTGAAGGGACATGGAGGGGGGGGGGACGCGTCGGAGTGTCTGCCCACACTCCTGAGCCTACCCATCATGCCCATGAAGAGAAGAGGGTTTATCTGTGGTTGCCGATGCCGGACCGATCTCCCCACTGACCTCTGTTGGCAACCAGCAGGGAGGCTGCCATGAAGGGCCCACAAAAACACAGGGTGAAGAGGCCTTGTTATAGCAGTGTGTGGCCTGAGCCATTACAGAAACAGCTTCGGGTACATCGTAAAACTGCACCACCCGATGGGACCAAAGGCAACAAATGAAGGGAAAACGCATTCCATAAACGAAACCAAGAACTCGCAGATTTCAAACACACTTATTGCCTCAGCATATCGCTGTAATTTCTAAGTTGATGTAATGTTAGGAAACGCATCGTTTGATGAAAAAAAAAAAAGAAAGAGACGAAGAGAATAATGGACTCAGCTGTCAACTCGAATGCACAGCTGTCACCGCAATATGGCTTCAAAGCAGCATTGAGTACTTTACATATCGCCACCATGATACAAAAGAAATTAAAATGTGAGCCTTTTTACAGACGGGACTACATGGAGCGAGAATCAATCTTCTTCAATCGTTTCTTGGGTGTAAATGAGGTAGATTGATACAAAAAGTTGGTTTAGAAACTTTCATTAGGTTAATTAATGACCCGTTTCCATCTTTAAGCAAGGACCTCGACCTTTATTGGACTGGGGGGGTCACACCGCTCTACATCACCTCACCTCAAAACTCTGTGACACAGTTCTCTGATAACAGCCCATTAATTAGTTGAGCGCACTACACTGTTCAGAGGTGGGACAGTTCCTCGCCTGGAGCTGGCCACCGCGTCTCAGGCGGATAGACGCATGCAAATCTTGTTTGTTTCATCAAGTGTGAATTCAATTTGCGAAGGTTCTTTTTAATCTAGAGCACCTTTGCCCCCAGCGCATAGGAGGAGACCACAGAGCTCCCGTCCTGATAAAAAAAGAGTGCAAGGAAGGGCAAAAGGGAGAGGAAGATCACGAGAGGAAGTGGAAGGTGAGCAGTTATTTTGGAGGAATAAAGACTTGAGGTCCTGCAACCACGGGGAGTCGATAGAAAAAGTCGCCAGGGTCTTTTTTTCACCCCCATCGGCACCCATGGGAGACTTATATGACGGCGAATTAGGGCGACTGTAGAAAAACAAAATGTAAAAACGGAGCAGAGAGGTGGGCAATATTCAGAGAAAAAAAAGTCTCAAATTTGCGATTTATTCATAAAGTAGCAAATATGCAATTTATAACTATATATAGCCAATATAAACACGTTGCTTGGTTCAGCTAACACAGGATGTTTGCCGTTGCTATGACAACAACTGAAACTGCCGCTATCTTAGCCCAACCTCCCGATCAATAAACACCTATAAGATGACAATTTGGACCATATAAATAAAACCAACAATAACCATCAACAGCCATCACCCTAAGGACCGTAAACAAGGCGTTGTCACACGTTGTGATGTAGGCTATTAATTAGAGAAATAAATCCACACATTCGTGGGAAGTTAGCTAGCATAAATGCCAGTTAGCATTGTAATAAACTCAAATTTGCGACTTTTTACTCTCAGAATATTGCCCACCTCTCGGCTCCATTTTTTTCCCTTTTACAGTGGCCCTTATACGCCGTCGTAGATATACAATGTCGCCATGATTCCCCCCCATCGGTACCCATGGGAAACTTGTGAACACTCACAGAACAGCAAATAAAAAATGCCCAAGAATAGATGCCAAACAATGACAGACACAGTCGTGCCAGATGGAGACAGGGGAAAAAGAGATGTTACCAAAAAAAAAAGAGCCTTTCTGTAGCCGTGTTCGCTCGTTTGTAGTCTGTTTTGTCATCGTGCTTCTCATGTTCGTCTGTAGAACGTGTTCTGTTTCTCCCTGTGGTTGCAGCCGGTGGAGAAAACAGGGATCTATTTTTTATTTTTTTTGCTACAAAGGCAGAGCACCACTTCTGTGCTGGAGTGGGTAGAGAGGAGGGTATCGCAGTCCCTCGTGGGAAGTTTCCTGAAAGCATGAGAGGAGAAGTGCGCCTGATTTGTTCACCGAGACGTGAAAGAATACACACACACACACACACACACACACACACACACACACACACACACACACACACACACACACACACACACACACACACACACACACACACTTAAAAACACTTTGATCGATGATCTCACACACCAAACACTTTCCCCACAAAACACATTGTTGTGCACACACACGCACACTGTTCAAGCCACACTTGTGCAGGCACTCGTTTATCCAGTCAAGTAAACACAAACCGCCGTCACCACATAGGCATATGCACATAAAACAATAAACACGACTCAGACTCTCACTCATATCCCCGACCCGGTGATTCTGGTGATTAAGCGCTACGGAATGTGTTTTGCGACTCCAAAAGTAGACACCTCCACCTTTTTTTTTTAATTTCTTTTTTTTTACCCACGGTGCATCATTCACAGGTCTGATTGGGGCGTGGTCCAGGATGTGTCATCCTTCCACCGATGACAGACGGCCAACGTCTGATCCACGCGTCAGTGTCGAAGCATGCAGAGGCATGACACAGTCTGTTATCACACAAATGTGACCGCCCCCCCCCCCCCCCCCCCCCCCCCCCCCAAAGCAACAGGGCCACAAATCACATCGAGGCAAGAAAGCAACAAGACAACATTTTCCATTTTAGGAAAGAAGTTAGGAAGAGATGAGTAAATGCTCCCGGGGCCAAATGGAAATGTTTTTTTTCTTCTGTATCGCCGCCTGTCTGGCAGACTGTCGTTTTGTCATAAGAATAATTACATTGTGTGAGGCATTGTGGGTGTGCAAAATGATATCATGGCTTTTCACTTCCTGATATAATGACATGGCCATTACAGTCACTCTCATTTGCAATCTCTTCTGTTGGTTTGAGGGGGAAAAGAACAAGGATAATATCTTTTTTCAGACCTGTTATTTATTTCAAAAAAGAAAATCTGGCCAAGAGTTACTTGGCAAAAGTTGCTATAAACAACCCGATGAGAAATTAGACCACAGAGGACCGCATGGTACTGGTTATGATGCAGGGAAGTGAGCCCCCCCCCCCAAAAAAATGATAAAGCAACTGCACATATTTAGTCTGTTCTCATCTCCCTTTTCCAATGAGACGATATAAAAAGGAGCGGTTTGAGCGGATATAAGAACAGCAGGGGTGGACATAACCGCAAATATGATGTTTCATCAATATTGGAAAAAAGGCGATGTGAACCATCACACATGGGTATTAAAAAAAATAACATTTAACTGATGAATTTTAAGTTGTTTTTTTTCTCATTAGGATTACTGTGCATTTTGTACTTTGTACTGTATTTGCAAATTCACAAAAGGACTGTATTATATAAGCAAATAAACAAATTACTTCTTCCCTCTGCTGCCTTTTCCTAAATCCTGGGCTTACATTCGTCCCCTTCCCTCTCCCTTAATTGCCTTCGGGAGGGTTTTGGATGGAAGCGGTTCTCTGGCGAGAGCCCCCTTTCCTGACGAGACCCCTGGCTCAGGCTGCTGTCTCTCACCCCTCAAAAATCCAACACATTGGCCTCGAGGGGCGTTCATACTCTTGCCACACGGATAATTGCAATCGTATTATTTACAATGGATATTCTGTGTGATGACCCCAGATTTCCCCCCCCACCAGATTAACAGTGAAGGCTCGGGATCTGGCTTAGCTCCGCGCGGCTAACTGTTCTGATGACAAGTCGCAGCAGCCCGCAGGGACGAGGACGGACAGTCTTGACACACACCACACCGCTGTACTGCAGCACCTCAGAGGGTCACGGTAATCCTACCGTATACCATTACACTTTGTATAGACTAAACACAAGGCCAGGTGAGGGGATGACGGAGTGTGCAAAGTATGTGTGTGTGTAGGTGTGTGTGTATATAGTGGATGTACCTATGTATGCTCTTTTTTCGTAGTTAAAATAGTTGTGTCAGAGCGTGTACATGTGCGTGTGTGGGCCTGCTGGCCTGTCTCACCCCCGTGTCTCCGCTCGCCGCTATACATTTTGTGGTGAACAACAGTGAGCGTCTCGTGCAAGCATGCTTATGTGTGTGTGCGTGTGTGTGTGTGTGTGTGTGTGTGTGTATGCGTCTGCATAATGCATAACAGCCTTTGCCTCCCACCCCAAGTTGAAAAAAAAAAAGTCACACAGCCAGGAGGCCACTTTGAAATACCAGGTGCTCATTTGGCAAATCCAGGCAACTGGGGTGTTTACATTTCAGCGACTGAGAAGGGAAAAAGACCAGATGCCCCCCTTGAGCTGCTCAGCAGCGTCCACACAGAGATCACTCACATCGCTATGGGTGACAGACCTGTGTGTGTGTGTGTGTGTGTGTGTGTGTGGGGGGGGGGGGGGGGGGGGGGGTTGTCGTGGGAGGGTTAGAGGTATATGGAGAGCACTGGGCAAAGTCACTAAACACCCTGTGATGACTTGCAGCAGGGAGGCATAATACAACGCAACAATGCTGAAAATTAGCCACTTTGGTGAAGTTTGTTTGTTTGAACGGCACCGAATTCTCTGTCCCCCACAAACCGCACACACCTACACACACACACACACACACACACACACACACACACACACAAGCTTCCCTTTCCCCACTCATTACCCCGTTCTCCTTCACTCCGGCTATTGAATAGTCCCATTGTCCTCTCCCATTGTTGACGCACTGTTTGCAAACAGCTCAAGTACTTCCTTATCAGTTAAGAAAACAATGAAGCATGAACGAGAGCATGTAATGTTGAGGGTTTGGTGAATTGCAAGGCAATGGATCTGTTCCGACACGCACACACACACATACACACACACACACACATGTATGCACAACCACAGAGCACCTTGTCCCCGGCTGCCGCTGCAGACGTTTTTTATTGTTTCATTATGTCTACTATCAATTTACCGA